>NC_072800.1:30586439-30889469 GCF_028583425.1 Eublepharis macularius | reverse complement strand
GCAGTTTCATGTGATCTTGTGTTGCCCATGGGGACCAGAGAAGTGTCTAAAAGTACTCCATCCTTGTTTACCAGAGGCATTCCTCCTGATCGTCTGGTACCTGTCCCATTTTCGCCTTTTGTAGGTGTCTTTAGTGTGCACATACATGTGCTAAGCATGTACGGGTTTTACCCTCTTCTCTCAGTCTGTAGAAAATAAATCCATGTGTCCAGTGGATGCATCTTGCAAGCACATAGATACCAAATGCTGGTGCACTATACTTCTACTCCTTCCCAACTACTTAAAGCTCTTCCGTTTAAAAATAAAACTCTGTTATCAACACACCCTGCTTTAGAAGCCAGTGTGGTACTTGCTGTTGCAGAGTAAACAATTATAAATGCGGAGCAGGTGGAGAAGAGCCCTTAGCAATGTCTCATGGAAGGGAGGGGGTGCTTCGGGTGGCAATCCATGGGTTACGGATAAAGGTGGTGCATGCTTACCAAAGTGTCCCCGTACTTATCTGGGAGACGATGGAGGGCTTGAAATAAGCCACAGCCACAGAGAGCTTTCAAAAGCCCCAAAGTGCATTTGCAATTTGCATATAATCAGGATTCTGCACTTCAGAAAATCTTATATTTTATTTCATAAACATAGGCATCTGCTGCTAATTAAAGCTGCAGCATATAATTACACCCTTTCTTATTAGTAGATATGGAGTCTGACAGTTGCTTAGATACAAAATAAGCAACTACAGATTGTCTCCTGCACTTTAACAAGCACAGGGAGTTTGAACAACAGGATTTTTAAAGTTCTGTATTATCTTCAGTAAATGTGCCTGGGGGGGAAGAGGATGTTAATCTCATTGGTGCTATGTAATTTTAGGAAGAGTGGCATTCAGTTACCGCCTCCTCTGTCTACCCCACAAAATACCCCTACAAAGATGGATGTGAGCACTAAATAAGGGGGCACAGAACGTAGGACCACAATTGTTTGGGCTTTGCCAGGACTGCACATCCTAAATTGTACCGCTTCAATAACATATGTTTCCTCCTTTATTTTGAAACCAGACCTTCCCAATTGCAGCCAAACAGCGAGTCATGTGAAATTTTAGATATTTATAAAAGATCTGGGTGCAATCCAGCAAAATTACTCGCACCTAAATCCCAACATGATAAAAGTAATGAAAATGTGCCGTTCAGTATCTCAGTTCTATAGATTTCAGTGGGAATTAGGCATGCCTAATTTTTGCTGGATCAGGCTTGTTTGTCCTGATCTAGCAAGAGAGATCTATCTGCAGAAACAGCCTGTCAAAGGTGTGCTGATCTGCGTGCACCTCCCCAAGCCCTTTGCAATACTTGCTCTGGCCCCGCTGAACTTGCTGAAGAGGCATATCTGGGAATGCACATCCCTAGCCAGAGCCACCAGAACGGACGATCAGTGGCTCACAATTGTCCCTGGACTGGGGGCATTGTTGTGCGGCATGATGTAGTGGCTAGAGTGTCAGACTAGGATCTCAGTGACCCAGGTTTGAATCCCCTCTCTTCCATGGAAAATTATTGGGCAACCTTGGGCCAGTCACACACACTCAGCATAACCTACCTCACAGGATTGTTGTTAGGATAAAATAGATGAGGCAGAGAGCCATATTGTAAGCTGCTTTGAGTCTTCAACAGGGAGAAAGGTGGGATATAAATATCTTAATAAATACATAATTACAGTGAGGATACTTCTTCCCTCTGAGCCTTTTTTGGGGGGAAAAGGGAAATGTTAATACTAGGCATCTGATTCCTTAGAGTTTTAAATTTCTAGCAAAGCTATTGTCTTAAGCAGATGAAACAATAGCCACACTCTCCACGACAGAGCAGCTGTTAGTTTCATGAGACTTCTGATGTGTGTTATATGTAATTAGGGAAGTGTGTTACTTGTGCCCAACACAAGACAGCTCCATCATCACCAGCTAATGAACGATTCCTTCCATTAGTAAGCTTTTGTTTCCCTCCCTCACAAGAGTCTGAAATTCTGCCGATACACCTACAAGCACGGGGCCTTTGTTATTAAACTGCAGGGGATGCAATCAGAGTAGTTAATGCCACAGTAATCCCCCGATCTATTCTGTTGTCTTCCTGAGTTCTTTCTGAGACTGATGTGGCTTGTCCAAGGAACAGTGTGTGAGAGAGGTACTCTGTACCACAAAGCACCTTCAAGATTCTGCAGGCGTTATTATGCATTTTAAAATTAGCTAGTCTGGCCAGTCACACTTGGTGAACAAAAACAGTAAGGGAAACTGGGGGAGAGATCAATTTGGTTTATGCTGGCAGCCCACAAAAACAAACGTTTGATGGTTTGCCAGGGAATGCTAGGAAGGTAGCGATCTTGAAGTGGCCAGCAGGGGGTGCTATAGGAGCACATTGTTGTATGTCCTCTCAATGCCCTAGCTAAATAACATCTCTTCCCCCCACTTTGGAAGAGGTAAGGAAAGTCTCCCAACTTTCTTCCTCAGCTGGATATCTCGTTTAAGTAAAATAGGGGACAATGATTCAGGAAAAGTCTGTAGACAAAAGGCAAGGAGAGTAACAATGTAATCTGTCCTCTTATCAGAACTGTTTTAGGAAGCTCTTTCTGTAGAGCTCAGCTGAACGTTCACATCATATGTCAACTGGTGCACATCAGGTGATTAGATATAATTTTTGTCAATCAGTTTGACATATTATTTCCCAAGGAATGAAAAGCTAGGAAGTTTTACTCAGCGGGGCCGCTTAGCAGCATTGTAATGTGAATTGCCAGTAAAGGTGGGACAAGTTTCAAAAAGAGGCTGTAGGTTTTAGCATTCCACTTCTATTCGTGCAAAATCGAGGCCTTCTGGGCTGTGGACTGTGTCCATAATTTGAACATGCTCTTAATAACACCGTATCTTTGGAATGTAGGCATCCCGCTCTGGGTTGTGCTATGACTGTTCTCCGTTTCACACTTGACTGTGTTTTTGCAGCTCACAGAGACTAAGCAGCTCTGCTCAGAAATAAGTTCCATTTTTTGCATAGTGCTTACTCCCAGGAAAACATTCTTAGGATTGCACTCACAATGTCAGTTTGCTTTGCTTCACCTTTACGTGAACGGTCTAGAGAGCATCCAAAGTGTTCGGAAACCGGGAACTCAGGGACAAGGGCCCTTGCAAGGGTATTTTTTGCTTGTCATTCTCTTCTCAAAGAGCTGCACTGTTGCTCAAAAGCGTAACAACAACAACAACAAACTGTGCTTATGTACCGCTCTTCTAGACAGATTATCCGGAGCGGTGAACAAGTTAGTGTTATTATTATCTCCACAATGCAGCTGGGGAGCTGGGGCTGAGAGGAGTGGCTTACCCAAGGCCACCTACTGAGCTCAGAGCAGGAGCAGGATTCGAACCAGTAGAGTGCTGATTCGCAGCTGAACCACTTAACCACTGTGCCTGCTCCTGTGAGAAAGGGGAGGGCGGCTCTTAGATGTCTTCCTCAACATTTCAACTGCAGCAGAATGGGGAATGGGACTTTTTGCTAATATGCTCCTTATTCAATAGAAAAGCAGTGGAGAGAAGGTCTTTGGACCTATTTCCAAACTCCAGAAGGGATCTGGATGCCATTTATTGCTTCAGCATCACATATACTAAAATTGGAATGATACAGAGAATATCTACAGCTTAGGGACAGGTGGGAAGCGTCCAGGGAGAGTGACTGTTGTGATGGGATACTTACAGAGGTCTACTTTCTTGAAGCTCTGGGCACTGGCTTTTCTTCACAATAGTAATATTTCTGTAAGAGCTGAGGAAACAAAAAGGTCCGCACAGCCTTCTGACAACCAGCCTCAGTCTCAACTACTCCACAGATTGTCTTCTCCTCTGGTACTACTTCTCCACTAAAAAACCCAGCACCTTCTCAAAATCACCTGAGCTACCTCCCCTCATGTTTACTTTCTCTCTCTCTCTCTCTTACATCCCCGCCCCCCCTGCCAAGAGTGAACTAGACAGGGCCTTTTTTGTGTTGCTATTGTGAAGCAATGTTGTTTGTAATGTATACAAATTCTAGTTCTTCTGTAAATACATGTTACCCGTGTAAAAACATTATGTCCCGATTGCATTTCAGTACCAGAGTAGCAATATTTCATACAGTGGACTGGTGGCATATTTGTAAACAGACTATCCCTCACTGCTAAATGGAGTCCAGTCAGCATATCCTAAGTAGATGGTATAGTCTGAGCACGAGCCTTGAAGAGAACCCTTTGGAGGTACGGAGCTGTTAATGTGGGTTCATTGTTAGTAATGGGTCTCTGACAGCTTATGGCCGTATGATGTCATGGTATAGAAGTCAGTGGGAATTCTACCACTCACGTTGAAAAGATTAATTGGACTGATATTTGCTCCCGCTGAGAACATCAACTGATACGTTTATATATTTTTACATGTGAGTCTCTTGAGTGCCCCCCCTTATGTCAGAGGGTGGCTCACTTTAGTCATACATAACAACAGCAACATTCAATTTATATACTGCCCTTCAGGACAACTTTACACCCATTCAGAGCAGTTTACAACATATGTCATTATTATTCCCACAACAATCACCCTTATTTATTTATGTCATTTATAGTCCGCCTTTCTCACTGAGACTCAAGGCAGATTACATCATGTGAGATTAGTACAATCAGTATTGGGAACATTTCCTAACAGTATCAAGGACATTTCTATACAGAGTTAAGGACATTTCCACAACAATGTCATAGGATTTTATAAAGACATAGCATTAGTAAGGATCCAATACAGAATTGAAGAATTGCTGAAACAGAACATAATCAATTCTAGGACTGACATTCGATAACATGAAGCACAGGTAGTATATAGGAGTACATCTTCAAAGCAACAGATAATATGCAAGGCTACATAGTGGTGAAGTCTATGGTCCCTAACTCATTAGTGAAGCATCTGAGACCCTGTGAGGTAGGTGGGGCTGAGAGAGCTCTGAGAAGCTGTGACTGACCCAAGGTCACCCAGCTGGCTTCAAGTGGAGGAGTGGGGAATCAAACCTGGTTCTCCAGATTAGAGTCCCGTTTCTCTTACCCACTACACCAAACTGGCTCTACACATAGTCTATATGAGTTTTTAACTAGGATCCCCATACTTCACAGATACGTTTTAAATCCATAAAGCAAGAGATCTCTTAAAAGTTACAGCTTAAGTGATCCCGAATATGCAGCATGCTGTAGTGATCCAGATTTAAATTCCCACACTGCCAGGAGGTCACTTGATGGCCTTGGGCCAGTCATTTACTCTCTTTCTCTTGGTGTGATGTACCTCACCGCATTTGTACAGGGATTGAATGACTGAATGATTGGGCATACTGCCACGAGCTCCTTGGAGAAAGGTAGATTGTTCGCTAATAGTATGTACTCTTGCCTAGCTTTATCAGATCAAGATCCACTTAGTCTGGCATTCTTTGCAAAAATAATCTCAGCAGCCAGAAGATGTTAATAACATAAATAAAAATTTTTAAAAAGTGTGTTAGAGAGGGAATGTCATGTGAACAGAGATAGATTAATATGTCAAGGATGTGAATGACCTATTTCACCCACAGGTACCATATCAGGTACCATATCATGCTGGTTAAGAGCTTGCTAGTTACCATCCTGTCTTGAAGTAATCCCTGAATTAACTTCCTGTTCCTGAAAGCAAAGGCTTATAGCAGGTTCCTTCTTTCCTTCTTGCATTCTGTTGTTTTTGCCATAAGCAGGCTTGTAGAAATTTGGTGCTTCCAGAGTGCTGCTTAACAAGTTCTGCATAATAGAAGCAGCACACGGCAAATAAGACATTCCATCAGAAATTAGTCCAGGCCTATCAATGGGCCACCATCAACTCGCTGTCCACTCCTGCTTTCCAAATCTTGCAGTCAAGCGTAACCTTACAGTAGCACTAGGGTTTCCAACCTCCAGGTGAGGTCTGTATATCTCCTGGAATTACAACTTAACTGTAGACCTCAGAGATCAGTTCCCCTGGAGAAAATGGCCACTTTGGAGTATCGATAGCATTATACTCCACTGAGGTCCTTCCTCTCCCCAAATCCTTCCTCCCAAAGCGCCACCCCCAAATTTCCTGGAAATTCCCAACCCAGTGTTGGCAAGTCTAGATGTTAATCATGATATCCATTTTCTTTATTAAGGATAGTTTGATACGGTGAAATCCTTTTGTGCAGAGGAAATCAGCAGATATGAACTTCAGTGACTGAACGCTCTGGACAGATACAACTGAAACCACCCAGAGACTTCAGCTCAGGTGTACCTGCAGCTCTGGCAGCCCTTAATGAGCTGTTCCAAATTTAGAAGTACTGAACTGACCTTGCAAGCCCCTCGAATAAGGAGGTATTCAGCCTACAGGAATTGCAAGAGGAATTTAAGTACTTATGCAGCTGGAGAGATTCGACTTCCAAATAAGGCACATTCATTAAACCGGGCCCCTAAAAATGAGCACCCCTCAAATGAACCTATTTTAAAATCATTTTTATTCAAAATTTATAAATAAGCAGGCATGAGCATGGTTGTAAAGGCTGCATCAATTATTAAACATGTGCAGATTATTCTTATATTTTTGCATTTCTTATAAAACGAAATCAGTAGAAGGACTAGCATGAAAGTACTGGTTCTTTTTTTTATCTAAAGTTACTTCTTGTCTTGTACCAGGGCTATAGTCAAGGTCTGAAGACAGGTATCAAAAATGATCACTGAATGACCTTCAGTATCTAGGTTCTATTTACTTTTTTGGAATTCTTTCTCTGGATGGATAAATATTTTTATATAGCACTATTGAGGACATATTACTGTAGCACAGGGCTTTTTTTCTGGGAAAAGAGGTGGTAGAACTCAGTGGTGGAACTCAGGACCGCACAATGATGTCACTTTGGGTCAGCTGGAACAAGGGGGGAGTTTTTTAAAGTTTAAATCGCCCTCTTGAAAATGGTCACATGGCAGGAGGGCAGTCTAAACTTCCCTCTGTCTGGAGATCAGGGGGCGGGGCCACTGGCCATGTGACCATTTTCAAGGGGTACCAGAACTCTGTTCCACTGCATTCCTGCTGAAAAAAAGCCCTGCTGTAGCATAAGGAAAAGGACAGGCTCCTGCCCCACAGAGGTTATTATCTAAAACAATGATCTCTAGTGCAGCATTCAGGGTACCAGGGCACTCAGTAATGGGTTTCCTGGCACCCGTTTACTTCTTTTTCAAAGCAAACAGCCAATCCTGATGTTCTTCCACCTCATTGGATCAAAAGGTGCTTCAAAAGAACCCAAGAGGCATCATCTTTGTGTCTGCAGGGAACACTTGTGTAGAAACAGCTGCCTGCCTACATCATAGGTCAATGGTTGGCTTGGAACCTCCTAATATTTTCTGATCAGCTGAGGGCCTCAAGACAGCCATTTCGTGGTGATGTCCACTCTCTGTCTTAAAATTCCCAAAGTGCTCACAAACTCACATTGTGATCTAAAACAACTGGAAAGGGGAGAAAGAGAGGAAGAAGCCAGGGTGGCAAGGGAAGATTATGCACACATCCCCTCATGCTTGCTTAGGCTTAGTTTTTGTCAGGGCTTTTTTTCTGGGAAAAGAGGTGGTGGAACTCAGTGGTGGAACTCAGGACTGCACAATGATGTCACTTTGGGTCAGCTGGAACAAGGGGGGAGTTTTTTAAAAGCTTTAATCACCCTTGGCGAAAATGGTCACATGGCCGGTGGCCCCACCCCCTTGATCTCCAGACAGAAGGAGTTTAGATTGCCCTCCGCACCACTCCAACTTCCTTCTGTCTGGAGATCAGGGGGCGGGGCCACTGGCCATGTGACCATTTTCAATTGGTGCCAGAAATCCGTTCCATTGCATTCCAGCTGAAAAAAAGCCCTGATTTTTGCAGAAGGAAAGAGAGAATATTGCATCTACCATATTATTGCTAAGGATGGTTCTGTACAACAATCTCTTTGCACTGGTGAAGGATCCTTTCCCTGCATTAGGATGAAAGCAGAATTTATATGTGGGTTCCACACAACATTTTATATATATCCCCCCTAAAAATCTGGTAAGGTCTGCCCCCAAGAGAAAGATCTTAATATACGTCTATTTGCAAATCAGTCTCCTTTTGCAAAATTCTTGCTCTCCCTGCATTTTTCATTGCATGACTTCGCTTTTAGAGTAATTACTTCATGTTCTCTCCAGTCTGGCTGCTTTTTCACAGCGCTCATTAATAAATAGTTAATTATTAGCTCTCATCTGTCTGTTTTTTTGGTGGGGGGGGCTTCAGTGTTTCTATTTAGCAAGCTACTCCTATGTTTTAAAACCATCTTATGGGTGTAATAACATGATTACAAATGCTGATCACAAAAATTGAAAAAGGTCAGTGACTTGACTTGCTACAAAGTTTTAAAAATAACTTAAAGCACCCTCCCTTCCACATATACCAGAGATGATAATTAACCATTTATTCATGAGCACCCCCAGAGAAATGAAGTGACCAACTGGCAGAGAACAGGAAGTAATTAATTAGTCTGAAGAGGAAAGAATTTTAAAGTGACAGTAGCCCAGGGAAACCGCAACAGCATTCTGGCTGTTCACATGGGACTGCTTGGCACCACAGTTGCATTTTAAGTAAAAACAACCCCCCCCCCCCATAAATCAGATCTGAAAAAAATACAATGTGTCATCTGGATTTTTTTATTTGCCTATAAAAATGCACGAATAACTTATAGTAATTCCGCCCTAAACAACTAGTGTGGAATTAGCCTAAACTGGCTTGTCTCGTATTAGCTTTTGTGTTTCAGTACTTTGTATTGAACAAGATCAAAAGAACTGTGCAATAGCTTTCACATGTGCCTAGACCCAGGGGAGTTAGCCATGTTAGTCTGTAGTAGGTAAAAGGTAAAGGTAGTCCCCTGTGCAAGCATCGAGTCATTACTGACCCATGGGGGGACGTCGCATCACGACATTTTCTTGGCAGACTTTTTACCATTGCCATTGCCTTCCCCAGTAATCTACACTTCACCCCCAGGAACCTGGGTACTCATTTTACCGACCTCGGAAGGATGGAAGACTGAGTCAACCTTGAGCCGGCTACCTGAACCCGGCTTCCACCAGGATCGAACTCAGGTTGTGAGCAGAGTTTGGGCTGTAGTACTGCCGCTTACCACTCTGCACCACAGGGCTCGTAGTCTGTAGTAGCAAAATAGTAAAGAGTCCAATAGCACCCTTAAGACTAACCAACTTTACTGTAGCATAAGCTTTTGAGAACCACAGTTGCAAACAGCCAGATACAAGCAGATTCCATGTGTTTTGGCTTGACTTCAGGGAAAGTGAGGAGTTATTTTCCTGGTGCAGAAGGGGCTCATGTCTTCCACTTCAGTGGGAGACCCTCCACTCCCTCTTTAGGAATGTGACACCCCCCCCAACCCAAAAAGTATTCAGGTGATCTGGATCCAGGTTTCAGGGATACCAAAAAAAATTGATTTCTGGGTCAGACTCTCTAATTTGGGGTCAGAAAACCCCAAATTTATCTGGCCATTATTCCCTAACCTTTCAGTGGGCTGAGGGTATGTGTGTTATTTTTCAAGCTAACTCCTTTGAATTTGCAGGGAACCTACTCCTTCCTGCCCACTAAAGACAACTCCCCCAAATGTCAAGAATATCTGACTTCAGGGTCCAGTTCTATGGGCCTCTGAACATGCTGCCCCCAACCATTCTCCATTGTTTCCTATGGGGAAAATATTACCAAGGCTCTCCAGGCAAAGGGAAACCTTAAGCAAGGGCAACCTCTGCCCAAAAGCCAGTCCCAATGCAAGTCCCACTCCTATGCAAGCTGACCCAACCAAGCCCAACAGAACGCTAGAGAACCAATGTCAAATCAGAAAATCCCAATGTCAAACCAGAGAACCCCAATGTAAAAGTAGAGAATCCCAAATTGAAGCAAGGGGGGAGAGTAAGTTTCACTGGAGCTGCAGAGTTTAAAATCAGATGCCAGTGGTGGCTTGAAAAGATTTTTGGAGCTTGGGCGGGTTTGGAGGGGTGGAATGGGAATCCGCTCTGCCTGCTGTTTCCTCTCCCTGCCAGCCTAGCTATGCTCTCCTGACAGGCTGCGGAGTGTGCCTTTGGTTTGCACTGCTGCCCTCTTGCTTGCTCCACTGCTCCAATTCTGCTGCAGCTGCCTGTGGCTGAATAAATCTGATCCAGCAAAGTTAATCTCTCCTGTGTGATTCGGTATAGCTGGCTTATGCTAGAGGGGAATAAATTTGGCTATTTAACTGGCAAACCAAAGGCATAGACTGCAAAAAATTCTTGCTGAAGCATCCATTTTTGCAAGATTGGATCCAGCAAATTTCCTCATTGTCTTTAATTTCTTTAATTAACATAGTTAATTAATTAATTAATTAAGGACATAGTCCTGCTTACTAGCTGGTAATGCACTCGGCATTAAGGCATTTATGGGAAGATCACATACAGAGGAGACCTGATACACCATGTTTTAGTGATTGATAGTTTGACCACTGGATGTTCTATAGCTAGTAGTACAATCTTACAGAAATATGAAAAACAGCTAGAAAGAAATCTATTAAATTCTGAATATTTCTGTCATTCCATAATTATATAATCTAATGGAACCAAGTATATCTTTTGTAGCCACCACTGTCTGAGTAACTGTGCCTAAATATCAAAAGATAAAAGTAACAGATTAAAAAAATTATGGGTTGGATCCAAATAGCTTTTTTGCTGGTGAGAAATAAAGAAGATGTCATCTTTGTTATCTACAAAGACTATGATGATAGGGCTGCTAAGCCCTTGGTAGGGGTGGGGTATCCCCCAACCCCAGGTCTTGTTACCCGTCATTGCTGGAAATGAAAGTAGAAAAAAAATTAAGAAGAAAAAGAAGGCCTCATCTACTTACAAGAAGTTTGTTCTGGAATTCCTAGAGCTACCTGGAAGTAACAAAGGGTAGCTCTAGGAAGTTCTTGCCATAGTTTCCAGGTAGCTCTGGGAATCACCAGAACTGCAAGATAGAGATGTTCTGCCAGGCATTTGGTGGGGGCTAGGCTGTCTTCTCGCTGGCCATACCACTGAAGACTGTCCACCACCCATGCAAGCGCTCGTAAGTGTGACACAGGGCTTGATGTAAGAGCCAAGCCCTGCACCTTAAATGCTGTATTTTAATATTTATATCCACCAATTGAGACATTTTAATTGTATATGGAATAGTGTTTTAATGTTTATTCATAATGTTTTTATTGTTTTTAAACTGTATGTTATTAATTGTATGTTATCACACCTCCCTGAGCCTGTCTGACGGGGAGGGCAGTCTAGAAATGCAACAAATAAATAAATAAATAAATAAATAAATAAATCTAAGTTAAGAATTTCCTGTAAGTAGATGGTGGTCTTATTTTGTTTCTTAAGTTTTCTTCCAGGATGCTGCCCTCCCTCCCCCACAACCTTTCTGCCAGCACTACCTGGCAATCCTATGAGGTTAATGGGACCCACATGTGCAAAAGCCATGAGGGATTGGCGCTGTAGTAGGATGAGTGAGTGAAATATCTGGCTGGATCCAATTCAATGATTAACAAACAGGCCAGTGGAAATGATTGGTTTCTCCCCTAGACTTACAGTGCAACCCTATGCAGGGTGACTTGTGCCTAAGCCCATTAAGTCAATGGGCTTAGACTGGAGTGACTCTGCATAGGACTGTACCATCTAACAGTGACCAGAAAAGGCACACAGAAAGACATTAAGAAAGAAAGAGAAAAAGAAAAACAGAAAGAGGATGAAAACTTAGGTGGGAATTAAGGTGAAAAATCAGAGCAGAAATAAATAATTGTTGCATTAGGCTTCATAAAATTCTAAAACTCCAGCTCAAATACCATTAAATTTCATTCTTGTATCCTATCTATTAAATTTATCCTTTCCTTCACTGCTAAGTCCAATAATTCTTTGGTGTCTGGTAGGGTTACATCTGTCCAGCATTGAAGGATAAGGCATTTGGTGATAATAGCAACTTGTAAAATCCAAAATTTCTCATCTAGTATTTGCAGGACTGTTTAGACATTCCATTAAAGTCAAAGCTTATTCAGTGCTGGTCACAGATCTGAGCAAGCAGAGGAGTATAAAACTTAGTGAATCCATAGAGTTCAAAAAGGATACCATTTTGGAGGCTTTGATGTGATCAAGTTATTAAAAGTCCAGATTTCATGGGAAAGAGTCTTTAATTGTAGATATTGCCAGAATAGGGGTGGAAGTGAAAACAAAGGCTGCCCCCGTAATAATCCAGCAGGACAAAAGAGGAACAAATCCACGGGAAGCACAATACAGATAACCGTGCCAATTTAACAATCATTCACAAAAATGTATTAAAAGTGCAAGTGCTGTAGATAATTCATAAATATTTCATACAATCTCATTTCATACATATATATCAATGGATCAACCAGGGAACTTTTCTTGGGTACATAGTGACCAACCGGGTACAATATAAAGTCTCTTAGAATATAGTCCTCCCAAGTCCTCCTTGATGTTAACAAGCGGAAAAAGGTGAAGCTGAAAGACGGAGTTCCAGACCACGCCCCAGGCTTTGATGTGATCAAGTTATTAAAAGTCCATATTTCATGGGAAAGAGTCTTTAATTGTAGATATTGCCAGAATAGGGGTGGAGGCAGGTGAAATTCTCCCTGAAGGCTCCGGAAAGTTTGAAGGCTGTGACTGCTGTTGTTGGTATAAGCCCAGGCATTCTTCTTAGAACCTATCTTGGGCCAGACTCAGTCCCAGGAACAGTCTGAGGGCAAGAAGGACAGCCCAGGGACCACGCTGGAGGATGATCATGTGGGTTAGGACACCTGGCACCATTGGACCCCCTTGAGACCTAGAGCCCTGGGACCCTAAGGTCTCAGTCAAGGAGCCTGCCCCTGATGCATCAGCTGCACAGAGGCTGCCAGAAGCCAGGGCAGCCATCCTCCAGCTTCATTGGACCAGATCCCAGACCACCAGTCCACCAGGTTGTCCCCTCTCCCAGCAGTAGGAACAAAGATGGCAGGCCTGTGAGGAGGCAGTTCAGTGACAACGAAGCAGCTAAGATGGTGCCTGGTGTTCCAGTTACTGAACCAAATCACTGGTCAATCAAGCCAGGAACAGGTGGGGCTTCTGTCCCTTCAGGATATTTAAGCCCTCAGCTAAGTAGAGAACCTTGCTGGTTCAACCAGTTCATGTGGCCAGTATATACCTGTGCTGCTTGTGATTCTGGACCCAGCTACACCTAGGCCCTGACCTCCGTGCTCCTTGGATGACCTGACCCGACCTCCAATGACTGTGCTGACCCTGGCTCCCAAGGAAGCTGTAGACCACTTCAAGTTCTTGCTGGCAGAGGCAGAATCATTTCTCTACATCCGTAGTGATCACAGGAATCAACTTTCCTGAGGCCAGAAGGGACTGCGGAGGGGAGAGGAAAGAGGGGAGGATTTGTGATACTGATGTGCATCACTCACGGGATTCATCCCATTGGTTGCGCTTTAGCCAGCCCACACATGAAAATATTGATCAAATATTCTGAACTCAAGCTCCTCCTGCCTTAGTAGCCACTACCGTGTTTCTACAGTTGGGTGTCTAAGATATTGTGGCCCCAGTACTTTCTTACTTTCGACGGAGTAAATGTGTTTTCCCTGTCTAGCCCACTTGGGACATTCCTTGTTTTAGTGATGGGTTGTCTCTTAAAAAGAAAAGAAACAGCTGAGGAATTCCAGGTTGCATTAAGAGGCTTTCATTCATGACAAATACTAGTGCTAAAGAGTGCAAACCTAAGCAGAGTTATGCCCTTCCAAGCTCACTAACTTCAGTGGGCTTAGAAAGGTGCAGCTCTGCTCAGGAGTGTGCTATAAACTTCTTGTATCTGAAATATTTGTGTAAGCAGTCTTTCCTAGAGGATGAGCGATGTACCCGATTGTTTCATTATTGTTTCTGCAAAGCAGTCTTTTTGCAGGCATTCATATAACTTCTAGACATGTTTTGGTCCTTGATTTGCTTTAGTAGGCTCATTCTTGCACTTCATTAACTTTCCAACCTGAAAATGCACTGGCTTGTAGAGGACTTTTGGAGTTTTCCAGACACTGGGTGTGATGGCCTGATGAGGAGTCCAAATTAATATGGGGTTGGCACTGCTTTCATGAACCCACCACTCGCTTGAGAACTCTTTCCACCGGAGTTACAAAGGGAGATCTTTCTACCAGGCCAGTAGAAATCTCATTCCTAATTTGCATTTACCATCCTTCTCTCCAGAGCTATGCTGTAAGAAGCAAAAGCAATCTATTTTCTACTGTTCAACTGCATTTATTTCCCACCATGTGCCTCTCTGCCTGCAGCACCACTAATATTCCCAGAACACCTGAGGTCATTCACTTACTGTCTTGCTGCTAAATGAAACAGTGATGTACATGTATCCTACAAAGGTTTTGCTCCTAGGGTGAATTTGCGCATGTGCACGTGTTGTGCACATGTGTGGATAATAAATAGATCTGGGAGCTCTGTGCATTAAATCCACAGCTGGCCTCATAGTTCTATGTAAACATTTTCGGGTATAAAAACATGTGTTGATACATCATTAACAATGTGGTTAACACACACATACAATAAAGGTCCTTTTCCTACTTGTTACCATTCTCAAAAGAATTCATAAACGTCTCTGAAGAAGCAAAACAAAGGCCAAGGATGGCTTCTAAAATAAATTAGGTAAGGCTATAATGTACCTTTCCTCTTCATCAACTACTCAGGCATCAAGAAATTTGGAAGGATGCCTGAAGTGGGGAAGGAGAAGGAAACACACGTCACTTCCATTACTGCAATTGTAAGGAATTGTTTGAATCTCTTGGCCTTTCAGTCTCTTGGGAGTCTTATCTGTACAAATAGAACAAATGTATCAGCTGGAGATAACAGAGGAAGTGCTGCTTTTGGTCACTTACGTGTCAGGTTTTGGAGGGAAATTTCAGCTTGGCACTGACGTAGCCAATTATTCCTCAAGAATGATGAATTTGGGGTGTCTAAACCATCACTAGAGTTGGCAGGGCAAAGACCTCATTCTTTTCCTGGGTGATAAATGTTCTTTGGATCAAGCAGAGTTATTTGTTTCCGTGAGTGACTGCCTTATAAATACTTGGTCACTCTTCTTTAGATTAGATCATATCATTTGGGACTCCTCATCAATTTGATCTTCTTCAAAGGCCTTATCTGCACGCTTATGTTCTTTTAGCAGAGACAGCTATTGTCACATTTCCTTTGAAAGCACAGAGAACAAATAGGTAATGCAGCTTACAGATGAATTAAAAAAAATCCTCTGTGGTAAAGTAGAGTGTTCTTTCCTTTATTTATGGGGAAGAAGAGTAATGCGTGCAGGTGTAACAGCTCCAGATTCTGGCTTAAAGCTCCCTAATGATATGGACTGCACTTTCCTACTTGAATTAGAGATCCCCAGGCCAGAAAAAATATCTGAATTTTGGGGAAATCACATAATGTACTGCTAAGGTTAGGATCTCTACTTCTGGATCTGTAACCGACTGGTTTGTGCTTTTCTACTATTGATTCAGAATCAAGAACTTCTCACTGTGGGAGTTCCTTGAAGGCTAGGCCAGAAGTGCTTCTAGCTTCAGAGAATGCTGTTCACTTTAATTTGTTTGCCACAGAATCCCTGTGAAGATTCTGAGGCATGTTCTAGAGTGTACCGTCGGCTCCTGAAGGGTACTAGCCAAGTCTGTTTGATTTCAGTATGACCTAGTGTGATCTGAATGGTGGAAGATCTGCAAGGGTTTTTTTTCCAGATAAACTTATCTGTAAATATAGAACGTTTCAGTGAGAAAATGCTGATAAGATTTCACAGGGCTCTGGGGTTTCCCTGGAATACTGTTTAAAAACTGCTGTTCTGGACACCTCAGTGTTTCCATATGAGCAACCTGGTAGCTTCTGGTACAGTTTTCCTTTTAGCCAGTGTTTCAGTGGACATCCTTCCAAAACAAGGACAAATTCTGAGAATTTGGTTGTCCAGACCTGTGTAAACACAAGAGATTGAATGCTATGGATCTGTTGTGCTAGCAAAGGAACTTCCCTTTGGCAGAAGACGGTTTCCCTTGACTCAAGATATTCTTTGGAATATCTTGCATCAGTGCATGACTCCTTCTATCAGGGGGCAGTTCAGCAGTTCTGCTTCTCTCTAAGAACAACCAGTGGGAACTGATAGAATGTTGAGCACTGTGACAGTTGGAAAGACGAAGTAAGAGTTCAGAGAGCTGAGGGAAAGCTGTGTAGAGCAGAGGAAGGTTTTTTAATAAGTCAGAAAGAGAGAAAGTGACTGAGTCTGTCTTGGTGGACAAAGAAAATTATAATTGGCCTGCAAGCAGGAATAGACTCCAAGGGCAAAAGATCAAAAGGGAAGAAACTATGTATGTATCGTTATGAACTACTTCTATGTTGTAAAACCTTTAATAAAAGTTTGCTCCTTGTTTACAGTTATTCTCTCCTGAGAGAAGGTGGTCTGAATTGGGGAAAAGAAAAACAGTCTCTCTCACACACAAATATCTGTAAAGCCTTGGTTGCTCTACAAATACAGATCTCTGGAAATTGGTGGCAGCAAAAAACGTAAAGTGTGGAGTTCCCTGCCCAACATCCCTTGATATTAGCTGAGTGAGGGCTGTTTAATATAGGGAACTGGCTGTCTGTTGAGTCTCTGAGAGAAGGAAAGAGGGAGCATTGTGTGTGTGAAAGGATCAGGGCTCTCTGCCTAGTAAAGAGAGACAAGATATGTAGCAAACTCTGGGTGCCTTAGCCTGCCTGCAACCCTGAACCTGTGGAGAGAGTTCTGTGTGGGGCGGCATTGTGATGGACTCATGACTAGAGATGTGCATGAACAGCAATACGAACTAAAAAAAAGCCGCGAACAGCCCAATCAGCTGTTCATGAACAAGCTGTTTGTGAGGCCCCATTCTAAACGTTGTTGCAAGCCCTGTTCATTGCCGTTCATCAAGCCAGACAATCTGGCACCTGCAATCAATTCCCTTGGCAATTGGAGGCAGGGACTGCCTGAACTCTGTCTGAACTCCTGCTGTTGCCCTGGAAACCCCAATCCAAGCCCAATTTAGTTTGATAGGCAGGTCTTCCTTTCAAGTATGGAGCTCCAAATTTGTTATAAGAAAGCAAAGACCAGGGGGGAGGGGGGCTCCCAGCTCCGGTTTTGCAGACGGTGAGGGAGAGACAGTTACTGTTGGCATTTTGAGAGAGAGAGAGAGAGAGAGAGAGAGGGAGGGAGAGTGCATTGGAGCTTGAATTTTCTCTGTGTGTGGTGGGATAGGGATCTACCTCTTCAAGTTCCAGGGCTGCTGCCAGGCTCTGGGCCAAGTTATTATTTATTATTACTGGTACCTTTCCTGTTGCCTGCTTAGGTAAGGTTTCTGGGAGTGGTGCAGTAGGGATCTACCCCTTCAGGTTCCAGGGCTGCTGCCAGGCTCTGGTGCCAAGCTATTATTTATTATCGGTACATTTTCTGCTGCCTGCTCAGGTAGAGTTTCTGGGAGTGGTGTGATAGGGATCTTGATGGCTGGAGGACAGCCTGCTGGCCCCCAAGAACAACGAACAACGAACATGTTTGTGACAGGATCATGTTCATTAGTGTTCGTTGTTCATTGTTCATGGATGGCAACGAACAATGAATAGCATGTTTGTTTTTTTCTGTTCGTGCCCATGTCTACTCATGACCACAGTGCTTCTGCAGGTGGAATGAATCTGCAGGATCCACCCTAAGGCTTTTATGTCTCTGAGTAAAGATTTTGTATAAGATCTATTACCATAGTAACTGATTAACACAATGGCAGGATTAAAAGTGGGATAGTTTGGCCATTAGACAGGGGCAGAGAGATGTTTATGCCACAATTTCATGGGACTATAGAAGCAGCCCAGGAAGTTGGAGTGGATTAGACTCCTGATAATCTTAGTTTAAAAAAAATTCTAGTCTTTATGTTTCTTAATGTGTGCTTGAATGTGTGTGGGTAATACCATTCAGAAGCTATAGAGGTAGCTGTTTAAAAAATTCAGTTGCTGGTGGAGAGGGGTGGTTTCAATGTCTTTGTTCCTCCCCATGATTAGTAAAACCAGAATAAAGAACGCATAATGGTAAAAAAACCACAAGCAAAATTAAGAATAATTATGTAAATTCATTCAATTTGCATAATCTATATGGATGACTGGTTACAACTTTTCTTGGTGTAGAACAGGATAGCCTAGATGCAGAAATTTAATTTTTTCAAACACACATTCCTGATAATAATAAGTTAGTTGCTTTCAGCCAGAAACATAATTGTTTTGATTGCTTTCACTCAGATGCTGGCTTCTGTCACAATTCTTTGGGGCTGCATCCAGGTGCTTCTTGTCTTGACAGTTCCAGAAATGCCACAGTTTGCAGGTGTTCCTCAAGGACCACTTACACCCCCAACAGGTCTCTGTTTGCATTTCCTTCTGTACTAGAAAGTATCTGAAATCACTGTGATGTTTTCAGAAAATCTTGATGGTTTCTTTGGCTTCTCTCTCTTTCCGCAATAGATTATTGAGGCTTTGCTGTGAGATAACAAAGCTTCGTTGGCTTCCAGCTGTTACTTGCTGTGCTCAGGTGGACAAGGAGGTGTCCAGCTGTCAGCTTGGGAAACAGTTTACAAATGTCGTCATCAAACAACATTTCCTTCTGCAGATATCTTAAGCTGTTTTTACAGAAGTGACTTTTAAAATATTTAAATAGCTGCAGTCTGATGGGAATTAAAATCTTTTGCTTCTCTGTCCATTAACATTTGTGATGGGGATGCTAGAACATCTCTGGGTGTATTTCTTAGATCCATAAATTGCCAGATACAGACATTTATTGCTGTGTTTAGCTTTTTTGAATTTTTAAAAAAATTTCAGATGTCCTGTAGGTATGTAGTTTTGTTACTATGGTGATGGGTGCTGAGAAAAACCTCTAGCAAGATCAAAGTAATGTTCCCAGACAGATTCTAACAAGTTTATAAAACTCGATCTTTGATGTGTAGGTATGAGATTACTTCACATACTAGTTTTTCACACAGAGATTATCCGTTTATAGAAAACATGTGCAAACTGTCACTTCTGAAGTAGAGGATGAGCATGTGTTAGGAAACTATATAGGATTTAAAATCATATCAAGAAGTTTATTTTTTGTAAAACAATATCATGTGTGGTTTATGTACAAGTGAGCCATCAGTTGGAACCCTGATGTAACTATCCTCTACAATTTTATAAGATCTACCCTACTCTTGAATGTCTTATGTTTATAACACATAAAAGGGGATGGAAGGTACTGTTCCCCTATTTTACTGGAGAAAGAATACATTGCTTTTTTAAAAAATTCCAGCATGTACAAGTCCCTTATGATTTCTTCACGAATAAATGGTCATGTGGAAGCAACAATGAATTTTCTAGGCATGAATTTCCTGGCATGGAAGCATGTGTCCATGTCTACATGGAGGAAGGAATGCAGGAACCACAACTGCATGCACACGTGATAACATGGAGATGTGGAATAGGGAAAGCCAATACCTTCAGATGGACAATAAAAAGGCCACATTTATTTACATCAATCAAAGGGGGATCTGTGGTATCTACTGGCCAGATCCCATTCCCAACATAGATACAGTGTGGGCCATTGGTGGAAAGAGAAGGGGATGGGCAGATGCTATTGCCATATATAGACTTCCTCCCCCACCCCCAACTCTGTCACAAAGAGGCAGCACCATACACCACAAGCTCTCTTTCCCTTCCCTGCTGTGAACTACGTTCCTTTCCCAACAGAGGGTCAGGAACTTTCCCCCCCACAATTATGATAGTTGTTTTTGGAGTTGGTTATATGAGTATTTTAATTCACATACTACTTTTATGTGTTTATAAGCAACCATGAACTTGTAGGGTTGTCAAGAGCCACTATGGGTCCCCAGACAAAGATTTCCTCCAGGCTCCTCTCACACCTCCAAGACCCAATCCAAATATCATGGGCAAGCAAATCTCATGAACAGCCCTGTTCCTTTGGTCTCCAAGGTGACCCCAGAGTGTTTCCTTCTTGTCCCCCCTTTTAGCATTCCTGTGAACCTTAATGAAGAGGAAACTGCTATCTCATTTGTCAGCTAATCTTGATAGGATCATAGCTAAAACAGGTTCTGTATCCTCTTGATTAAGATAATCTGTCATTCCCAGGGCTTTTTTTCTGGGGAAAGAGGTGGTGGAACTCAGTGGGTTGCCCTCAGAGAAAATGGTCACATGGCTGGTGACCCCGCCCCCTGATCTCCAGACAGACGGGAGTTTTCAGACAGCCGCTCCAGACAGACGGGAGTTTTCAGAAAATCTTGATGGTTTCTTTGGCTTCTCTCTCTTTCCGCAATAGATTATTGAGGCTTTGCTGTGAGATAACAAAGCTTCGTTGGCTTCCAGCTGTTACTTGCTGTGCTCAGGTGGACAAGGAGGTGTCCAGCTGTCAGCCCTCTGAGCGGTGCGGAGGGCAATCTAAACTCCCCTCTGTCTGGAGATCAGGGGGCGGGGCCACCAGCTATGTGACCATTTTCAAGAGGTTCCGGAACTCTGTTCCCCTGCGTTCCCCCTGAAAAAAAGCCCTGGTCATTCCCAATGCAGTACACTGTCTATATCTGGGGTGGACATATTGGGCCCAAGAAATGGGAAACCAAAAAAAAGAGGGAAAGTTAAAAAGAGTACTATATGGAGTACTCTGCAGGAGTATACCGTATACCCTGCAGCTGTGGACAAGTTTACATCGGGACCACAAAGCGTAGCATCCAGACAAGAATAAAAGAACATGAAAGACACTGCAGACTTGGACAACCTGAAAAATCAGCAGTGGCTGAACATAGCCTAACGCAAACAGGGCACAGTATCTTATTCCAGGACACCAAAATACTGGACAACACTTCCAACTACTTTGTCAGACTGCACAGGGAAGCCATTGAAATTCACAAGCATAAGCAAAACTTCAACAGGAAAGAAGAAACCTTAAGAATGAACAGAGCATGGTTTCCAGTTCTGAAAAACACCAGGCTAACAAAACATTCTATCCCCGACAATAGCCCTGCAGAGAAGATTAGCACATCAAATACCAATCCATACGCAAAAGAACCTCCTCAGGATACAGTGAAGCCTCCCGCCATTAGCATTCCACACCCTGGGAAACTCTTACAGGATGACTCAGCTCAACCCCACCCCTCCTGAGGAGATACAAATGACCTACATCTTTTCCACACTGTGACACTGAGAGACCTCTGTCTTTTGGTGCTACACCTCTGAAGATGCCAGCCACAGCTGCTGGCGAAACGTCAGGAACTACAATGCCAAGACCACGGCAATACAGCCCGGAAAACCCACAACAACCAACTATATGGAGTGTTTTGTGTATAATAGGTTTCTTTTTTTTCAGACTTCACACAGAAAAAAATCTCGACAGTGTATCAGAAGATTCTGAAATCATTATCAAAGAAATGAAAATGCTATAATCACATTTATTTATGACACTTCTTTTCTGCATTTAAAATCATTTTTATGGATGATGAAGGATGTCGAATCTTCTTATCTTTGGAGGCCCCTCCTAGGTTGTCCTTGGCATCAAGAGTTAGATGGAAGACTATAGGATGTATATGTGGTAGTGCCCCAATTATGAAACATCCCCAGAGGTACTTGCTTTACTGACTTTCAGGCACAAGGTTAAGAAGCCCAAGCTTTTAATTGTTACCCAAGCATTTAATTGATTTATCGCTACTGTTTTGCTGCTGCTTTTGGACTTTGTTTTGTGGGTTTTTTTTCTTTTGTTACGATTTTACTGTGTTGTATTATTTACTCCAGGGCTTTTTTTTCTGGGAAAAGAGGTGGTGGAACTCAGTGGCCTCGGAGAAAATGGTCACATGGCTGGTGGCCCCGCCCCCGATCTCCAGACAGAGGGGAGTTGAGATTGTCCTCCGCACCACTCGGCGGCACAGAGGGCAATCTAAACTCCCCTCTGTCTGGAGATCAGGGGGCGGGGCTACCAGCCATGTGACCATTTTCAAGAGGTTCTGGAACTCCGTTCCACTGTGTTCCAGCTGAAAAAAGCCGTGATTTACTCTATTAGAATAGAACAGTGCAATCCTATGGAGAGTTACGCCCTTCTATGTGCATTGAAGTGAATGGGTTTAGAAGGGTGTAATTCTGCATAGAATTGAACTTTGCATGCTTTGAAGGATTAAATATATAAGCAGCAGAAATCAGCAATTAGTGTCCTATAGTTTATATTTTTGATGATTTTAAAAAATCTATTTTTTTCTTTGTAGCTGAGGCTTTAGAATGCAGAAAGAATGGCCATTTAACTAACGATGTGGATTGAAAGGATGAAAGCCATGATAAAGGAATGGGTCTGTTCTTTAGTGTGAGTCAATGGAAACCTGTAGCTGATTGTCCAGGGTAAACACTGATTGCTCAGAGAGGAAGGCAACACCGAGATGTAGCAACTGAGCTGTGTCGCTGTTCAACATTCAGACAGGTCTTTCTGGTATTTCATGACTGGGATGGATTTCCTGTTTTAAGTATTTATGATGGTCCATTGTGCTTATTATCCAGGATCCATTTTTGTTTTCTTCAATTGCTTTCTACAAATCATTAGAAGTCACCCAAGATTTCATTTCTAGGTATCTGTCTCAGTAGAAGAAAAATTACTCTCTCTCTCCCTCTCTCAAATACTTATTTATCAAAGTATAGCTCATACGGTGTAATCATGCAGAAATCCTAATTTTATTTATTTGAAATATTTTTATTCCACCTTTCTCCTTCAAAGAAGGAAGGGCCCACGGTGACTTGCAACAAAATTAAAAAATGCAGCAAGGTTATATTTTAAATTATTTATCATCAAAACATAGACTTCATGCAAACATACCTGTTGTATCCCCAAACTCTTAAACCATAAAGATGTCACACCTAAGTGTCCTCAAAAAGTTCTCTTGAAGGTTGCCTTCTCCATTACACCAAGGATCAAACCATATCCAAAATCATATCTCTCTTCTTGGCTTCCAGAAGTCAGGAATGTTTAAAGTTACTATGGCAAAAGAAGGATAGGCTAAATTCTCAGTGGGTCACAGTGGGAAAAAAGCAAGTATTGCACATGAACTAAAATATGTTAATGTTAATCCTCGGAATTACATCTGTCTGCACACCTGTGCTGCCCCTCTGATGACAATGGGCAGGAGCCGCTGATGCCTCCTAGAAACAGGAACACCATAATCTCCATCCACCACCTAGGAATAAACAAGCAGGAGAATGCTGCTATCTTCATATCTTGTTTGTAAGCTTACCAAAGATACTTAACTAGTTATTGTTGGAACAGAGTGCTGAACTAGATGGAAACAAGAGACATGTTTGAGGCCACAATATGGTTTCCAATCTCCAGGTGGGGACTGGCAAGCTCCCAGAATTACTACTGGTCTGCAGATTAGAGATAAGTTCCCTTGCAGAAATTGGCTGCTTTGGAAGGTGAAGTCTATGGCATCTATTGTCCCTCCTTTGCTTAAACCCCACCCTCCACAGGCTCCACTTCCAAATCTCCAGGAAGTTCCCCAGGTGGTGGATGACCTCTGCCAGGAAATGGAGTGGGCGTATGATCCTTTAATTCTCTTGGATCTCTCAGTGGCTTTTGATGCCATCAATCATGATATTCTTCTGGACCACCTTTTGGGGCTGGCATTGGGAAGCACTGTTCTACAATGATTCTGGTCATAGCTTGAAAGTAAGTTTCAGAGTGTGGTTCTGGGAGACTGCTGTTCTGTCCCTTGGCCTCTGGGGTCCCAGAAGGTTCTATCTTATCCCCCATGCTTACATACGTTTCTATCTTGTCCCCCATATCTACATAAAGCTGCTGGGATAGGTCATCCTGAGATTTGGGCTGAGTCATCACCAATATGCAGATGAAACTCAGCCCTATCTCATGCTTCCAGCAGATCCCCAGTGAGACCGCGGAAACCATGAACAGGTGCCTGAAGGCAGTTTTGGGGTAGATGAGCTCTAACAAGCTAAAACTTAACCATGACAAAATGGAGATGCTACTGTTGGGGGGAAAGTTTCACCCAGGAAATGGGATATTTCCTATTCTGAATGGGTTGGCATTCCTCCTAAAGGAGCAGGTTTATAGTTTGGGGGTGCTGCTGGATCCAGACATCCTGTTGGATAAAGAGGTGGCAGCAGTGTCCAGATGTGTCTGTTACCAGTGTCAGCTGGTGAGCCAGTTATGGCCCTTTCTTGGGTGAGGGGAAGATCTTATCAGTATGGTGCATGCTCTTGTAATATCAAGATTGATTACTTCAATGCACTTTACATGGGGCTACCCTTTCAGGCTGTCTGGAAACTATTGTTGGTACAGAATACTGTGGTCAGAATGTTGACTGGAGTGGGTTGTAGGGACCATATCACTCTGTTACTGGAATGGAGTTTCTTGCAAGTAACTGGGGGGAATTAGTGGCAAGGAGGAAGGCTATGCGAGAGGGGTAACAATGGGATACTCCACCAATATTTACAGGGTCCCCTCCCCAAGGAAGCAAATGAGGCTTATGGTCTTGAATTAAAAAGTATCTTTATTTAAAGGGGAAAACTCTCACATATAAACACAAGAGATTTGCTTGCAAACACACAAGATGCCTAGGAAAAGCAGTGGTGAAAAGTGGAATAGATTTGAGGGAGTTCAGGGTGTTAATTACCTATCTGGTGAGTAGAGTAATCCATGGAGGAAGAGAGCTTCAAATGCCCCACATTCTTGGCCAGGGAGAGTCTTAGGGAAAGTTACCCTAAGGAAATAGCACTTGGATCCAGGAAGCGTGCACAGTTTGAATGGGGCAAGAGCCCTGGTTCTTATAGGGCAAAACGTGTCCCAAGGCTGGGGGGCCCCCTCAGTCATTGGAACAAAGACCTTAACGGTCATCACCTAGGAATGACAAAGGTTTGATTACCTTTGATTGGTGCTTCCAGGGTATGATAAAGGAAATGCAGTGCGTTCTACTGATGGTTTATGAAGAGGCAGTTTGCTAATTAATGTTCCTGGAGCTGAGTTGATGAATTTAGATAGGGACAGTATTTTCCCAGGGACAAATTAGAAACTTATCAGTGCTGATTGATCACTCCCGATCTTGGGGTGGAGATCTAATCACAGAAGGAGGATATTGGAATGTGTTAAGTGGAGTGACTCAACGAGACCCTTTCTTGTCACGGCTCCACCCACAGCTAGTAGGGCAGTAAACTAATCACCTCAGTCCTCAGCATTTTGCATGACCATTCCATTCATGGCTTAATCTCCCAGGGGGGAGGGGGGACTCAGCAATACCATCCGGAATTCCCCTGATGCAGATCAGGCTACATCAATCCAGGGGCCCTGTGATTTTTATATCACAGGCAGCTATCAAACATCTATTAAATGTGGCAGAGGTTGGGGCCGACTGCTTACAACTCCGTGTATACTGGCTCCCAGTTTGCTTCTGGGCTCAATTCGAGGTGTTGGTATTGATCTTGAAAGGACCGCCTTCTCCACTATGAACCCACCCTTCCATTCTGGTCATTTTTAGAGGCTCTGTTTTGGGTGCCCCCACTTCCTGAGGCTAGATGGGTGGCAACCTGAGAAAGGGCCTTCTCAGTTGTAGCACCAAAACTTTGGAACTTCCTCCCCAGGGAGATTTGTATACCTCCCTCTATAGTTATCTTGTGCTAGCAGATTAACATTTTTTTTGTTTAATTTGGCATACCCTCACCAAACTCTTGGAGGCCTCAAACTAGGCCTCCTCCCTAGTCTGTCTGTGTATGTGTCTAAATGTTTAAATGTCTAGATGTTTTTGTTGTATTTATGTAGACATGTTAAATATTATTTTAATGTTTTAATGTTTGTTGTTCACTGCCTTGGGAAACCTATTTTGGGCAGAAAGGTGGCATATAAATGTTTTAAATAAAACATGCAAATCCAGATTTGACAACCCTAGGCCACAGGTTCTCTGTGGTGGCCCTCACCTTATGGAATGGCCTGCCCGAAGAGGTTGGAAAATCTCCCGCTCTCGGCTTTCCTCAAAATATGCAAAATTGAATCATTCAGAAGGGCTTTTTTATACAGTCAATTGGGTTGTGCTGGAAGGAAATGGTTCAGGCAGATGTTTGGTAAAGGGACAGGGATTGTAGACTATACTATTGGCCACTATCTGTGGATGTAGATATGATGCTACTGGGTACTTTCTGGTACTGTCTGTGGATGTAAATATGATCCTACTGGGTAGTTTCTACTTTATTTGATAGGTCGTGTCAAGTTACTCATATTTTTTTTCAGTAATGTTTCATCTCTGTATTTGAATTTTATGCTTCTTTTCCAATTTCTGCTATGCATACCTTATTATGTTGTTTATTGCATGGACTTAATCATTGGTGATTGCATGAACTTACACTATATAGTCTACCTTGGGTCTCAGTGAGAAAGATGGATTACAAACAAACAAACTCTGTCCTAACCCACTCCTCTGATCCCACAATTGCTGCTGCAATATAACATCTGTTTAACTGAAGACTGGGAGACAAATGACTTACCTAAGACCACAATCTCAGTACACCTGGACACCATCTCAAATAATTTCCCTTTCTCGTTAGTCATCTATGCTGCAATTCCATGTTCTAAATAGGTTCTCTCCTTGCCCCCATATGAAGGGAAAAAAACCAAATCCAGACATCCTCTCCATGCAATACTCCATGTATTACTTCCTAGCACAAGTTTATTGAATTCACTGCCACAAACTCTGAAGGGCAGTACTTTTGATTTTTTAAAACGGGAGGATGAAACAAATTCAACAGCTGTCCTCCATTACAATTAAGTAGAACCTCCATGTTCTAGGGCAATATACTGCAGAACACCAGATGCTAGGAGTAATTAACAGAAGATTACCATGATCTTTACGCTTAACTTTTGAGTTGGCCCAGAATTCCCTACCCCAAATAATTTGACTCCAGTCCTAACATCCCCCCATCAGTATCCTAGATCTTCCTAATTAATTGCCTCTCCTGTGTCCTTCCTCAAAAAAGGGAAAAAAATCCCATTCTCTTTTAGCTTTGTTACCCCCTTCCTTCCTTCCTTCCTTCCTTCCTTCCTTCCTTCCTTCCTCAAAGTGTTAGTTATTGGCATATTGTGCATACAGAATATGAACTCATGGCTTGAAAGTTATCACCATTAATTGTCAAGTTCTACATTTTTGTCCAGCACCCAATTGTTTTATACCAATACACAAGGCCTTTTATCCTTGTGCCTTATATTCTTCATTCTTTCTGAAAGCTCTTGAAAAAATGGGCCATACCTTTAGCAGTGTTCTGAAGAAAAATAAAGGTTAAAAAACAAGAAATATGAAGCATTCTTTTTAATTTGTAAGGCTTTGCTCATGAATTTTGCAAATAGAAATAAATAGAATGCTACAAATTAGAAAGGAAAATAGGAACGTTAGAATCAAATGTACATTCTAATTGTAGTAGGATTTTCATTTGCCAGACAGATGCTAGCCATGTGAAAGATGATTTGTTAGTTGTGTCAATGGCCATAGTTTCTCTGTATTGAGAGAAGGAACTCGGGGTGGCTAGAAAATGCCCTGGCAGAGAAAGATCCAGAAGATTAGATGCCTGCCTCTTCTCCATGAATTGTTGGTTTCAAGCTAAGGAATGAGCACAGAAGGGCACTAGATTGGATATTGTCTGATTGGAACCAGCCAGCAGTCACATCCAATATTTCTGTACTGCTGTGCTGTTCTCTGTGTAGGATGAAGCACAGCAAAGTTCTGCCTTCATGCAGGTTGCTAGCCCAAAGAATACAAACAGGCCAATTCCAGGGCCGTTTCCACACTGCTTACCTTCCCTTGGAACGACCTGAAACATCGCGCAAAAAATGCGGAAGATCGCGTTTTCTCGCACGAGATTTGCACGATGTTGCGAGATTTGCGCGATTTGCCTCTTCCTTCTTGGGATTTAACTTTTGGTCGTGTGTGCATGCTTCCTATAATAAGGTTGTGAACCCCAACTTAGGAAATTCCTGGAGATCTGAGGGTGGAGTCTCGAGAGGGTGGGGATTGGGGAGGAGAAGGATTCTAGAATGCCCTAGAATCCACCCTCCAAAGCAATCATTTTCTCCAGGGGAATAGATCTGTGTAGTTTAGAGATCAGTTAGAATTCTGGGCCTACCTGGAGGTTGGCTTATATATGATGTACGACAGCTGCAGATGGATGAACCCACAATTTTGTTTGGAGACCATGCCTTCCTACTTAATTTGCAATGAGAAGTCTGAAAACAATGCCTTCCTGCTTAACTTGCAATAATTTGCGTGACATACCACTGCCAAACTGTAGCATGAAATTTCTAAAACTCATCACCACTTTGATACCAAATACAGCAGGTGGGAAAAAGCTTCACTTGCTGGGAACATTTGTTACTTTAACTAGCCAGTCCCTCGCGGGAGGAGAGGGAGGACACCACGTGCTGCAGGGGAAGGTAAGTTTGGGGCTGGGGCTGGGGGGGGTGGAGTGGGGCTGGGGGGGCTGGGGTTTGGGCAGTTTAAAGGGCACTGCCACCGGCAGGTCCCTTTTATCTATCAGCTGGCAGGCGCCTGCCAGCTGATAGTTTAAAGGGACCTGTCACTTGCAAGGCAGGAAAGGGCCCTTTAAACTGTTAAATGTTCCTTTCCCTGCTGCTGCTAAGCGGCCAGAAAAGGGTATTTAAACCCCACGAATCACAAACCATGAACTGGTTCGTAAATGGACCCAGTTCCGTGCCAGTTTGTGGGTCCTAGTTCGTGAAAATCCATGAACCATGAACCTCATGGTTTGTTTGTTTTTTTGGTTCGTGCCCATGTCTACTCTTCACCTTGAAGGACCAGGCCTCAAACTAGCAGCCCCCCAGAATCCCCTCCAAACTGACAAGATTTTTGAGTACAGGGAGGCTATAAGGAATGAGGCCAATGCTGGGGAAGTCTCTAGCAGCCTGTGTTCCTGCCACTGAACCACACTGCTGCTCCTGCATTTGTGTCTCTTCACCCTGAGCCTGCTAGTGTGGGGAGGGCAGAATATAAATTGAACAAATAAATAAATAAATAAATGCACAGGATCATGGCCCAGCTAAGTTTTTGCAGGCAGGGCTGCTTCGCTCTAAGTTTATGTCATTCTCAGTCACTCTCAGCAGATGGCTTTCTGGTTCAAGGGCTTTGCATTGACCAACTTGTAGTGTTTGCTGTACTGATTAAGAGCGGCAGAACTCTAATATGGAGAACCGAGTTTGATTCCCCACTCCTTTGCTTGAAGCCAGTTGGGTGACCTTGGGTCAGTCACAACTTCTCAGAGCTCCCTCAGCCCCACCCACCTCACAGGGTGATTGCTGTGAGAATAATAACAACACACTTCGTAAACTGCTCTGAGTGGGCATTAAAATGTCCAGAAGGGCAGTATATAAATCAAATGTTATTAATGCTTACCTGTCTTTGGACCTAGCATTGACCTAAACCACAGCGCCATCCTGGGGAGGGGGGGGAAGTTCTGCTGCTTGGCCCCAGTTAACCAGTGGTTCAGATGCTTTCTGCTCCTTGCTCCTACGGAGTCTCTTTCCAGCTCCAGCATCCCACCATCAATGGGCAGAATAGTGCCACCTCTAATATTCACTGAACTTTTCAGTTATTCTCTATTGATATGTTTGATATTTTGAGCATGCCCTTTTTCTCTCCAGGAGACTTTTACCTTTATTTGGCTTTTTAATACTATCAGCTGTGGATTTCAAAGCGAATGAAAACATTTCTTCTTGATTCCTACTGCTGTGATCTCCATAGGCCTAGCGTGATAACAACAGGGAAATAGCAGCATATCGTGATAGACAGTTTTTATATTTACTTGCCTATTCTGGATCATATTGGCCAACCTAGAGAATTCAAAGGCTAAATTGACTTTTCAGTGTTGATGAAGAGTAAGGGGGAAACGGGAGGAAATATTACATCTTAATTGTCACTCTCGGCTAGGATCAGCAGATCTGGTTTATCCTTCGGCTATTACTGTTTACTAAGTCTCCCACTGTAATTATTTTCTTAACCCCAGAGTATATTGCCTGTGACAGAGGCAGCCAATAGAGCTCAGCCCCCCCCCCCATTATATCAGCCGTTCAGTCTTTAGCCCATGTAGTGTCCGGCCGGTCCCATACACTTATTTACTCAGATCTTATAGTTTCCCAGTTTGAAAAACTGTTGGAATTCTCCTAAGATACACCCTCTGCCAACACTGACATGTTGTCAGCATAACAATCTGACTAGTAGCTCCTGCTGTCATGAAGCTGATCCCCCGGGTTGCTTTAAGAGGTCATTCTCTCTTTAGAAGGGACTTTCAAGAGAACCTTTTAGTTGTGCGGTAAGGCATTAGGCACAGCACTTTTACACGCAGTTTAAAGTGTCAGATGTTTTAACATACTCTCAAGTGTTCACAATCAACAAAATTTAGATTCTCCCTCTTTAGATGCAGAGGAGTTAGCTGTGTTAGTCTGTAGTTGCAAAATCAAAAAGAGTCCAGTAGCACCTTTAAGACTAGCCAACTTTATTGTAGCATAAGCTTTCGAGAATCACAGTTGCATCTGACCAAGAGAACTGTGATTCTCGAAAGCTTATGCTACAATAAAGTTGGTTAGTCTTAAAGGTGCTACTGGACTCTTTTTGATTTTCCCTCTTTAGAAAATCTATTTAATTCTAAGGCCAACCTTAAAATTAAATAGAAGATGAACACATTCTCTTCTGTTTCTAATTGACACTGATATTTACCCATTGCCAATGGTATATGCTATTCTACTGTCTGTCTACATTTCCAGAATGTAGATTATACTTTGTATGGTTCCGGAAACATTACCCCCCTTTTCTTCAAGTTCTCCTTTCCCTCTCTCCATTTCAGCTGTCACTCAGGCCTGGTTTATGCTTACAGGAGAATGTGGTAGAATGTTGAGTGGTAGAATGGATCACGGCAGGTGCTTGATTCTAGTTCCAAATGAGCAGAGCCTTTGCTTAAGCAATGCCAAGCAAATAGAAAACTAGCACAGTATGGAAAACCTTCTATCCCATTCCCTACCCCTTTGCTTACCGTGTTGTTTTTCCATTTCCCGACAGTTTGTAACACCATCAAGTATTCTAAAATGTGAATCTCTGCTGGTTGTGGTGGCCAATTCTATGACTTCAGCATCTTATCCAGTCCTATCTTGCATGTGTGGGCATTAGCTTCTAACTGAAAAGACTCCCTCCCTTTCTCAACCAATCCTGGCTGAGAAGCTCGGTTTCAGTCAAACAACACAAAGTTCCTTCAATGGGTATTATTTTTTATCCAATAGAAAGTAAGCATTACCAGGCTTGTCTGTGCTAATGCATGAAGCTGCCTTATATGGACTCTAACCATGGGTCTGTCCAGATTGATATTGTCTACTTTGGCTGGCAGCAGCTCTCCAGTAGAGTTCTTTCACAGCACCCAGGGCTTTTTTTCAGCAGGAACGCGGTGGAACGGAGTTCTGGCACCTCTTGAAAATGGTCACATGGCCAGTGGCCCCGCCCCCTGATCTCCAGACAGAGGGGAGTTTAGATTGCCCTCCGCAGTGTGGAGGGCAATCTAAACTCCCCTCTGTCTGGAGATCAGGGGGTGGGGCCACCTGCTGTGTGATCATTTTCGCTGAGGGCGATTTAAACTTTAAACAACTCTCCCCTTGTTCCAGCTGACCCTAAGTAACGTCATTGTGCGGTCCTGAGTTCCACCGCTGAGTTCCACCACCTCTTTTCCCAGAAAAAAAGCCCTGACAGCACCTATTGCCTGAGCCTTTTAACTAGAGATGCTGGGAATTGAAACACCTTCTGAATGCAAAGCTGATGCTTTCCCACAGAGGTTTAGTCCCACCTCCAAATTTCTTTTTTATCCTTTTGTCTTTCTCTTTTAAACTTTCCTTTATACATGCTTCTGAAGAACTCAAATCCAGCTTTCAAACTGCTCGGTATAATCCTACCATCCATTATTTGATATTTCTTTTTTTCACCACAGCCTGTAGTATGTCTCTGAGACAAATTGAATGTGATGGTAAACGTGTAGTGGCCGTGTGATCACTGGTACCTTTTTAAAGAGTTTTTAAAATGCTGTGTGGGTCTGAGCCTAATCAGGCCCATTACTAGGGCTGCCAGGTCCCCCAGGGCCCAAACTGTGGGACAAGGTATGGTTTGGGGGGGCATGTGGGAAATCTCCTGTGCACGTGCATGAAGCAAGCACATGCTCTGGAGCCTTTGTTGTTGCACTGGGAATGACATCATTCCTGGTGCAACAAGGAAGGGACGGCCTTCATGGGAGGTATTTTGCTTCATTCCCTTCCTTGTTGTGCCAAGAATGATGTCATTCCCGGTGCAACAAGGACGGTTCTGGAGCATGCATGAGCATGCTCCAAAGTTCCCATTCCCTGCACCCCCTCTGCTGGCCAGGTAAGAAGCAACGGGGGGCGGGGAGCTGGGAGTGGGGACTCCTCCACCTGAATTGGGGGACCTGGGAACCCAGTCACTACAAAGAACTCTTTCCCCCTCACCCTGTACCTTTTATGGGACATAGCTTTTTTTCCTAGGTACATTGACTCCAGTAGAATTGTACTTGCACTTTGTGTAATGAGTGCTACTGGACTCTTTTTGATTTTGCTACTACAGACTAACACGGCTAACTCCTCTGGATCTATTGAGCACACAGACATCGATATGTGCTCTCAGGTCGTGGGGTCAGGGTCAGACCAGAAAGAAAGAACCCAAAACATTAAGAATCAGGACTTGCTTTCTGCTGGCCTAGGGATTTTAATTGCATATGTTATGCAATTTGCAGCCTTATTGGTGTATATACAAAAGATGAAAGATGATATGACAACGAACAATTCCACATACTATGCTTTTAAGATGTACCCTGGAGCATTTTACGTGTGCACTTAAAAAAGTAATGACCAGGATCCAAAGCACTGTGGGCCTTCCATTCTTACCACATGTGCATGTTTTCAACCATGTGTATTATAAAGGTATCACATGCCAAGGTTTTTGGGATTGGCTGGGCCTCTGTCCCATCTGTTCATATTGTGGCAACCAGATGCTTGCTTCTAGGCAATAAATACTAGTGATGTGGCAGTCCTCGTGTCACTTTGGAAATGTATAAATCTCTTGCCTGTGTGATTGGAGTATGAAGTCATTGGGCAGTGACAATTATGCTGCTTTAGGTAATGTATGAATGAGTTCTAACTTGTGAAGCTATTCTTGGTAGAGATGCCGTGTTCTTCAGTACAGTAACTCCCAACAATACACTATGGCCTAGTGTAGTGGTCAGAGTGTTGAACTAGTATCTGGAAATCCTGGTTTCAAATCCCTGTGCTGCCATATAAGGCCGTAGGGTGACCATGGCGTGTCACACGCATGCTACTTTATGGGGTTATTGTGGATATAAAATGCAGAATCCTGTTTGCCTCTCTGAGCTCCTTGGAGGAAATAGCTGGAAAATATACTAGATAATCAATGATGGGTTGGATCCAGAATTCATTTTCTGCTGACGGAAGGCACATCTGTCAGCCATTTTTCTGCCATCCCCCTCCCATTGACCCTGAAATGCTGTTCTTAGGGGACCCTCAAGAATGGCACAAGGGGCAAACTGGTGGTCTGCTGCAGGAAGGGGAAACTGGCAGAAATTACATCTCCCCTTCTGTTAATGAAAAATGTAGTCTGGATCCCACTCAATGTCTACTATTTTAAACAGTTCTGGATGGACGTAGGTGATCTCCTGTTGTCACCTGTGTGCTCCGTCAGTCTGAGTTCCGGCAAATAACACACAGACACCATCTTTTGGTTGGAATGGCCACAACTTTATTGATTACAGCAAGATGGAGCATTTGCCAGGCATATGGCAACGGATCCTCATTGGAATTGGAAGGTCCAGTCACTGTCTGGTGCACCACAGCAAGCGTTATTCCACCGCCAGCCATGTTGGACGGCCGTTGCCTCCTGATCCGTCGGGGTGAGCTGCCTGAATGCCCCACTCACCCTTTTAGAAGCCGGCTCAATGCCTCAAAACCGCCAGACCCATAAAGTTGTGACAACCCTGCCCCCCGCTACCCCGAGTGAGTGGAGGGTGGGTGGGAAATGTGCTGCTTCTGCTGAAGGATCCACAGGAATGGCGCTGACCAGGGCTTTTTTTCAGCCGGAATGCGGTAGAACGGAGTTCTGGAACCTCTTGAAAATGGTCACATGGCTGGTGGCCCCACCACCACTCTGCGTGGAGGGCCGCGCGGAGGGCAATCTAAATTCCTCTCTGTCTGGAGATCAGGGGGCAGGGCCACCAGCCATGTGACCATTTTCTCCGAGGGCAAGAGTTCCACCACCTCTTTTCCCAGAAAAAAAGCCCTGGCGCTGACCATGTTGCTGGACAGGAGGACTGACCACTCCTCCTCTTCCGACCAGGCCATGCCTCCACTTCATCCTTGCCCTCGGTGCCAACTCAGCCCACGGTGAGTCTGCGAGCTTCTTTTAGCTCAGTTGTATGATAGCCAAAAGAATTTCAAATGATACGTCGTGTAGATTGCCATGTTCCAGACTGTAGGTGCTTTGGGGAAGGGTGCTGGCTCTAGCTGGAGTGTTTCAATGACAGTGCCACCAATGAAAAACAAATGGGGGTAAAAAAATACAACACCACATTTAACGCAGATAAAGGGACAAGAGATGGTGACTCTTTAACTGTGTGCAGCATGAAACTCGCTTGCAGAAGATGTCCTGTCTTAATTTGTGCTGTGCTGTTTGAAATGCTAATGAAGTCGGAATTCTCAAAGGTCATATTTGGAATATATTGGTGCTTTTCTTTTTTTTCAGTTTCAAAACAATTAAAATAAGGTTTAGTTCCTAATTTGGCTAACAATGTTAGCTCCTCCGTTAATTAGCCTAGGTGTAAGAATGTCTCTTTGCTCTAGCCATTTGCTGAATGAGAAGGCACTTTATTTTCATTTAAACTATTCCACTGTGCTTTTTTATTATTTTTTTCTAAGGATGTCTTTTCTCTATTGATTGTGCAAAATAACTGGGGGGAAATTATTAAAAAAATATAAAAGGAGAAAGAAAAGTGCACATTTAGCAAAACCCTGCACTGCATACTTCAAGAAGTCATTTATCATCCTTGGAAAGGTTGGATTCTTCACAAATATTAAAGAAAAAGGTTGGTAATTGCTGTGTATGGCTAATTGACAGAATTGTGTTGTTAAAGAGAGAACTTTTAGGCTGCCTCTTGGAGGATGTTCTAAAATTCATGTTTGTGATAAATTTAAAAAAGCACCTTCTTGTGTTCTTAGTAAGCAGGCTGGGGCTTTTTTCATTTTATGAAAAGGCTGATGTACTTTCCGCTATTTGGATACCACCATCTTCAAAAGGCTCTGTTATTGCTGTTATTGAGTGTAAGACTTACAATGAAATCATAAGCTGAGTTGACCCATCTTGTCTTCAGTGGTCTTAGAAGTGCCATTGAGCCTTGGTTCATACAATATACATTTCACATAATCCCAGAATGTAATAACAACTGTGCTTATAGATCACTCTTCTAAAATTAAACTTGAACTGAATCTGTTTTTTTTCTGTTGGGACAAGGGCATAAGAAAACACAAAAAGACACAATATTTCTATGATCTTGGGAGGGATTTTTGTTGTTGCTAAAAATTGCCTGTCTTTAATGGAGTGGTCCAGAAAATGTGGTATGGTTTATGAAAATGTTTTGTACAAGATGGGTGAATGCAAAAAAGCATTTAGTGTTGAGCAGACTTCTGTGGAGTTGAAGGTGAGGTCCTCTGAATTGCTTGGCAAGGACGTCTGTCGTCTTGTTTCACAAGCTAATTTTGGATTTTCATTAGTACGCTGTGCTAATCAGGTTTAATGAATTTGAGCCCAAATTGCATTATGGGTTATTGTCGACAGGTAGGCTGGAAACACACCACATTAATGCAGCAGAACAAAAGACGCAGACAACAAATGCTAGAGAAACATACGGCTCTTATTAGTTATGGATCTATCCTTTTTACACTGTATCAGACTTAGGGATTTGAAAGTAAACAAATATAAATCATATGGGAGTAGAGCTTTTCAAGAACTATGTTAGAGGAGAATAGTGCATGAAGCTGTGGCTTCTGTGGGGGATTTAGTCCTAATTTTACCCTCATTCTCTCATTGTGGTGATCACTCAAGTGGGTTACAAAATACATATAACAATGGTTTAAGTTTATAACAGACTTTTTAAAAAAATGCTCTGCAGTACATTTTTTTTATATTGAATTTCTGTTTTCCCTTTGTGCTTGGTTTAGAAAGGGCTTAATTTTTTTTTTTGCACAAAGTATCACCAAATCCATTCCCCCTTTCAAAATCACTAAATCTATCCCCCTTTCACTATAGAAAACTTTTCTGAATAGTATTTCCCAGACTTAAAACAAAACATTCAGCATCTGAAGAGACAAAAAACTTCACAATCTCTCTGGACAATTTGTTCCAATACTCAATTTGTCTAACATTTTGGAAACTTTTTGCTAAGTTGTGGTAACCTAAGAGTTAACATCTTCATCTTCAGGAAATATACCAGACTGCCAGGGCAGGGCTATTACATTGTTAAACTTGGTTCCTACCAGAAGGCTCCCAATACTCCTTGTAAGCTAGACCCACCTTACAAAACCCATTTGTTTAGGTTCCATGCACACTTGTGGTGGAGAATGTCCTCAAGTCATAGTTGACTTATGGCGACCCCTGATGGGGTTTTCATGGCAAGAGACTAACAGAAGTGGATTGCCATTGCCTGCCTTTGCAACCCTGGTCTTCGTTGGAGGTCTCCCATCCAATTACTAACCAAGGCCGACCCTGAGATCTGACAAGATCAGGGCTCCATGCACACTTACCATGACTGATATGGGAGATGCGTCCTCATTATGTCATCCTGCATTGTTGAGGAATGCATTTGAATACAGGAATACTGAGGAATGTGAACAGGACCAGTTGCATAGTTCTTTATCATTCAAGGAGCACAAAGATTAAGCCCAAAGGAACTTGGTTATGAGAGGAGGACAACATTCTGGGGAGACCAAGGAGGTGGGCAAGTCATGTGATTTGTTGGCATATAATGCTGAGTTAGTTCTGGGTGGTAGGAGGAGGGTGCTCCAAAGAAGTCTTTCAGTGCTATCTTATGCAGAGTTACTTCAGTATGAGCTCATATATTTTATTTCATTCATTACTAGAGTAATTCTGTGTAGTATTGTACCATATGTCTGGGAGTGTGTGGTGGCTCTTGACAGCCCTCAGAAGGAACCACACATTTAGCCCTGCATTTGTTATTTTTGTGTTGAAATGTTTCTTCATTGGTGCTAGAAAATGTAATTAGACATCTCAGTTTGTGCTAGTATCCTTTTAGTAATAAAACTAGCCCCCCCAGGTTATACGGTCCTCCACCAGTCCCGGACATGTGGTCGGGGGGGAGGCGTGGCTATGCTCATTCGGGAGTCTTTCTCCTTCAGACCACTCCCCACCCCCAGAATTACTGGCATTGATTGTGTGGGCCTAGCGTTGGACGCCGAGGAGAGGTTGGCAATATGCGTGGTGTACCGACCGCCTACTGCACCTGCATCTTCCCTGTCTGGTCTCTTGGAGGCAGTGGCCAGCTGGGCCTTGGAATTCCCGAAACTTTTGGTTCTCGGGGATTTCAACGTCCATGCTGACGACGATGCCTCCATGCAGGCCATTGACCTGGTGTCCTCCATGGCGGCCCTAGGACTCTCCCAGTTTGTTTCGGCTCCCACGCATCAAGCAGGTCACACACTGGATTTGATTTTTGGGGCAGGGAGGATGGTGGTCCTGGATGCCTATGATGCAGTGCCATGGTCAGATCACTTTGTTCTGAAGGCTCGTCTGAGCATGCCGCTCCTTTTCCGGGTGGGCGGTGAGTGGATTTACGCTCGCCCGTGGAGGCTTATGGATCCAATTGGTTTCCAGGCGGCTCTGTGGGATCCGATGCCCCCTGGCAGTACGTTAGATGAGCTGGTGGATGATTGGCATGACCGTCTTTCCGAAGCCATCGACGCTATTGCCCCCTGCCGTCCTCTCCGAGCCCGCAAACAGGTAGCTCTTTGGTTTACCGAGGAGCTTCACCAGATGAAGCGGTCTCTGAGACGACTAGAGCGAGTGTGGAGTCGGGGGCGCGACGAAGAGGCAAGAACATCTTATAGGACGTTTATGAAAGCCTATGAGGTGGCAGTAAAAGCAGCAAAGAGGGATTTCTTTGCTGCTTCCATTGCGTCCACTAGCTCACGCCCGGCTCAATTATTTTGAACAGTTCGGTCCTTGGTCTCCCTCTCTCAGGGAGACCACCAAATTCTTAATTCAACTATTGGCTGCGAGGCTTTTGCAAGCTATTTTGCGGGTAAAATCTTGTCCCTTCGCCGTGGCCTGCCACCCACTGTTGATACAGTAAGGGAACTGGAGACCCCTTGGCCGTCTTCCGGGTCCGTATTAGACCATTTCAGGCTGCTCTCTCAGGACGATGTTGACAGGATCTTGCAGGGGATGAGGCCAAACACCTGTCCTCTGGACCCCTGCCCATCCTGGCTGGTGAAGGCCAGCTCAGAGGGGCTACGGGACCATTTGGAGGCCATTGTTAACATCTCCCTGAGCTCTGGGGTTTTTCCAGGAGTGTTAAAGGAGGCGGTAGTGTGGCCCCTCCTGAAAAAAACATCTTTGGACCCCACCAACCCGTCCAGTTACCACCCAGTGTTGAACCTCCCGTTCCTGGGCAAGGTGATTGAGCGGGCGGTGGCGGTACAACTGCAGGAATTCCTGAATGATGCTCTAGTCCTGGACCCATTCCAGTCTGGCTTCCGTCCTGGCCATGGGATGGAGACAGCCTTGGTTGCCCTCACAGATGACCTTCGCAGGCATCTGGATTGAGGCGGGTCAGCGCTGCTTGTGTTACTTGATCTCACAGCAGCGTTTGACATGGTTGACTATGATTTGTTGGCCAGCCGCCTTGCCGACGTGGGGATTAGGGGGACAGCCTTACAGTGGCTGGTCTCCTTTCTCCAGGGTCGGGGACAGAGGGTGGCGCTTGGGGGAGATCTATCGCCCCGTCACCCTTTGGTGTGCGGGGTTCCCCAAGGGGCGATACTCTCCCCGATGTTATTTAACATCTATATGCGCCCCCTCGCTCAGTTGGTGCGGAGGTTTGGGCTGGGTTGTCATCACGGATGACACCCAACTTTTTCTGTTGATGGACGGCCAGCCAGACACGGCCCCAGACAATCTGGCCAGAGCTTTGGAGGCTGTGACGGCATGGTTGAAACAGAGCAGGCTGAAATTGAACCCAGTGAAGATGGAGGTCCTGCAGCTGGGACGGGGGCTGCCAGATGTTGGGATCCAGCTCCCTGCCCTGGATGGGACACCACTGGCAACTTTGCCAGTGGTAAAGAGTCTGGGTGTGCTCCTGGATGCTTCCCTTTTGATGGAGGCCCAGGTCACGGCGGTTGCCAAGTCTGCATTTTTCCATCTTCGTCAGATCAGGCAACTTGCCCCCTACCTGACGCCCCAGGACCTGGCTACAGTGATCCATGCAACGGTCACCTCCAGGCTAGATTACTGTAACTCACTCTATGCTGGGCTACCCCTGGGCCTGATCCGGAAACTACAACTGGTCCAGAATGCGGCAGCATGGGTCCTGACTGGTATACCTTACCAGTCACACATCACACCTGTCCTGCGCCAGCTGCACTGGCTTCCGGTTGAATTCCGAATCAGGTTCAAAGTGTTGGTTCTTACCTTTAAAGCCCTGAGTGGGTTGGGACCGGCATATCTTCGGGACCGCCTCTCCCTGTACATTCCCCAGAGATCGCTTCGATCAGCGAATAAACATTTACTTGTGGTCCCCGGCCCTAAGGAAGCCCGCCTCGCTTCAACCAGGGCCAGGGCCTTTTCAGTCCTGGCCCCAGCCTGGTGGAACGCTCTGTCAATGGAAACCCGGGCCCAGTGGGACATATTATCATTCTGCTGGGCCCGTAAGACAGAGCTGTTTCGCCAGGCGTTTGGTGATTGAAGGGGGCGGTGCCATGTCGGCCTCCCACCTTTGGGGTGGGGAAGGTTCTCCCCACCACTGCACCTTGTTAATTTGTTTTATTATTTGTATATTGATTTTAGTTTTTGTTTTTATCGATTTTAACTGTTCACCGCCCAGAGCCCCTGGGGATGGGCAGTATATAAATTGAAAAAATAAAATAAAATAAAAATAAAAAAGAATATTGTAGTGAGGAAAGACATCACCTTCTCTGAAATATGCCACCTAATGCTTTTTGGAGCTTCATGGTACTGTACCCATTTCAAAAAAACTTTAATGAATGCATGCACAACCTCTTCTACAATTACTTATGTTTTTCAACATTTGTAGAACAATTTTCTCAAAAAAGCCTCAAGGTGTGTCACAAAGATATTTTAAATCGATATACAATAAAACTAAAAAAAGTTAAAGCTGGTGAATAACAATAATGAGATATTAAAACTTAACAGATAAAAGAAGAGCATCTAGAAACAATATTAAAATGGCAACACCGTAATGGGTATGATATGCAACTAAATAAAATTGTAATATTAACTCTGTAATATTAACTCTGAGTAGCAGTTGGTTCCCCTCCCCAAGCTTGACAGTGTGGGAATTAGAAATTGATGGCAGAGTCCTCAAGTAGGTGAGGGGGGCATGGAGGACCCCAAAGAATCTGCCTTTCCAAGGGTCTACTACACATTGGAAGTTTCATTTCATCAAGGAAAGGGGTGTGAGTACAGTTCCAGTTTTCCTGACAGGGAGCTGTAGTCTGGTGTGTGAATTCCTACCATTCCTACAGAGGGTCAAACCAGTCCAGGACAATTGATATTGGGGTGAGCATGTCTAACTGGTAAATAGAGGATGGGACAACTCATTAATATGGACTGTCCTGTGGACAGGATTTCCTGTGTCCTGTGTCCTGTGGACACACTGATATTGGCCTAGAACCATCCTAGCAGCTTTTCAAGCTGACTGCATGGATACAGGAGAAGAGGGGATGTTCAGGGAGAGTTGGTGGCTCAGTGGTAGAGCTCCTGCTTTGCATACAGGAAGGTCAGAGGCCGAAGCATCGTCAAGTAGCAGGAGTTATGAAAGACCCTGGAGAGAGACTGCAAATTACTGGCATCACATTTTCATGAGATATGGAATCATTAGATGGATGTAAGGTGTCTACATTTATGCCTGAACGTCTGAGAGCAGACAGAAGTCTGTTATGCTCTTGTTTCCTGTGTCAGTTTTTTGTCCAAAACAAAATTGTGTCCTGGAGCTCATCTTGCTGCTGCTAACAAGATGCAGGGAAATAATGGTTTCAGTTGGGTAGCCATGTTGGTCTGTAGTTCGAGAGCAAGATTCGGGTCCAGTAGCACCTTCAAGACCAACTAGATTTTCAGGATATGAGCTTTCGAGAATCAGCGTTCCCTTCGATTGGGAAGATAACAGAAAACAGTGTTAGAGTCTTGTTATATTACTTTACAGATGTGTGCATTGTTATGTGTATATATCTAATAGATGCTTATGCATATTTTGGTTTACCCAGGGTGGAGAGTACCCCATGAAACCATATATAAAGAAATGTTTCTGTCAGTCTATCTTATTACATAGCCCATAATTGCGTAGGCTACTGATCAGTATCAACAGAATCATAAATCACAAGGGAATGTACTCTTATGCTAAAAACCATACATTCAGGCCTCTTTTGCAAAGGAAGACCTTCACCTGCAATTAGTGTGTGTGTTGCCTGGTATGCAGCATAATAAGTATTGAGTTCATATGATGTTAGTAATTTACGTACTACCGAGTCACCAAAACTAAGCTTGGCCAGAGCACATCATCAATCTTTTCTCAATAGTTCAACAAAGGAATCCATTTTCTTTTGATAAAAGCCCCGTTGGTCTTGTGATCTATAAATCATCCTTTCAAAAGAAGCCCTTTGAAATATCAATTCAAGGTATTCTTGCAGACTATCATTTTATAGCTTTTCCTAGTGATGGAAGATAATGCCGGTGCCTATCAAAAAGGAAAATGCTGCCCATTTTTCACTGAATTTTCACAACTTTAGCAAGAGCTCTCTGGAGTCTCAAATATTGCTATCCCTGCTCTTCTGAAGCTTGTGAATTGAGTTAGAAAGCTTGTGTCAAAAAGGCACATTTTTAATATGAGAGAAAGAATGATGCGATTAAATACAAATCAAATTATAAAGAAGTGTTTTTTTCTCCCGTTGCTCGCTTCAAAAATCCAAGTGTCTTTCATATGAACCACTAGCCAGTCTGTTTGTTCAAAGAATAAGTTATCTAATACAACCAAAAGCATTGTGACACTTCAGAGATGAACTGTGCCGTGACTGGGGTGGCCAGCTCCAGGTTGGGAAACTCCTGGAAATTTGGGGAGGGGTGGAGCCAGGTGAGGGAGGAGTTTAGGGAATGGAGAGGCCTCAGCAGGGTATAACTCTATAGAGTCCACCCTCCAAAGCAGCTGTTTTCTCCAGGAAACTGATCTCTATGGCCAGGAGATCAGTTGTAATGCTGGGAGATCTCCAGCTACCACCTGGAGGCTGGCAACCCTAATGCAGTCCTCCTAAGCAGAATTACATCCTTCTAAGGACATTGAAGTCAGTGGGCTTAGAAAGAGTAACTCTGCTTAAGATGGCACTGTAACTGGGTTTTACTGTACCATGAGCTTTTGTAAGCAGCACTGTAACTTCATCTACTGCATGACGCATGCGACAAGAATGACCAGTCCTGCTGGAGCGATGTTCTGAAATGGCAAAACTTGGATTTGATCCTAACCAGGGCTTTTTTTCTGGGAAAAGAGGTGGTGGAACTCAGTGGGTTGCCCTCGGAGAAAATGGTCACATGGCTGGTTGCCCCGCCCCCTGATCTCCAGACAGAGGGGAGTTTAGATTGCGCTCCAGTGGCATGGAGGGCAATCTAAATGCCCCCTCTGTCTGGAAATCAGGGGGCGGGGCCACCAGCCATGTGACCATTTTCAAGAGGTTCCGGAACTCCATCCCACTGCGTTCCGGCTGAAAAAAAGCCCTGATTCTAACTCAGCATTGATGGGGCAAGAAAAGCACAATCCACACAAATCTGTGAAGTTCTGTGTACTTTAAAAATCTTGACAGAAGTGAAACAATCTACAGTGAAACTGTTTTACATAACTAATCCTCCTTACTTATCACCTGCTGGTGTATAATTGGCAGTATTTGTCTTGAAATAATGTTTTGACCCTGACTACAATATTAAAGAAGTCGATTCAATTGCTCTATTTTGGAAAAATGCATTGGAATTATTCTATTTATATTTTAATTGTGTTGAGTGGTTATGTTTGCTATTAAAAAAAGACCTTGATTGTTTAATGTATGGTCTGCTGGACATGCCAGGGTATTTGTGAAGCAAAATGAAATTCATTGGCCACAGTTGTATTCTGCCACTTGTGCTTTGGTAGAGGAGAAATTTGATCACTTAATTCCCTCTGAGAGCCAAACTACATGTCAGGGTTTTTAATGAGTTGGGTTACCCAGACCCAGCTCAGGTTCCCCACAGCCACACAGCAGCAGTGGAGAATGGCTATGAAAATATAAAGGAGAGCCCTATGAATGCCATCACAGGGGGAGGACATTAAAACCCTGAATGTATAGTTTGGCCACAAAGACATCAATGTGCTCTCAGTTGTTCTGATCCTGCAAATTCATTCAAATTTCTTCTCATTAAGCTGGAGGAAAGCTTCACAGCTTTCCAGTTTATATGTCTGGAGCATATAAACAGAATATCTATTCACAGAATAGAAGTCATAGAAGAAATCTCATTTCCAGCTGTTCACACTGAAAACCCACTGAAACCAAGAGAACATCCATTATGTCCTGTACCAGTTGGGTGGGGTTCATGAGACTATGTTGCTAACCGTGCAATCCTAAACAGAATCTCATCATTCTAAAGCCATTGAAGTCAATGGGCTTAGAAGGGTCTAACCACGCTTAGGATGGCATTATTAAGGACCTGAGGGACCTGGAGCAAAAGCAGAAATTAATATATGTGCATGTACATATTTTTCCTCAAGTTGCAATTAGCTTAGGCAACCCCACCAAGAGGCTTTCAAGGCAAGTGAGAAGCAGAGGTGGTTTGCCATTGCCTTTCTCTGTTGAGTCGTCCTTGGTGGTTTCTCATCCAAGTACCAACCTTCCTTTGATTCCAAGATCTGACCAGATTGGGTTATACTATGGTGCTTTCCATCTCATTTGGCTGGTAACAGAAAGCCATAGCGTGAAGGGCTGGGAGAGCACCAAGATTGTGCTGACATAGCTACAACAGAAGAAAGAGCTCAGTAGTGCTCCTGATATGATTTGGATGACTGCCCAGGCTTTACTCCTGCAAGGAACATACAAGGGCAGAGTTCTCCCTTGGAAACTTACATGTCTATGGTTTGTAACCCTTTAGACAGGCCTTCTGATGACTGTCCATATTTATGGAGAAAGATGTCTTGGATAGAAAGCGTACAGACTCAGATGAGAGTTCAGGCTATTCAGCCTTGGGATTTATGAATGCCCATCCACCCACCCACCCATCCATCCATGTGTTTTTACACTGCTACTGCCATGATACCTAAAGGGAACCAGCACTTCCAGAGGTAGTAAACCTCTGAACTTCAATGGTAGGAGATAACATCAAGGGAAGGCCTTGGCCTCTATGCTAGGTTTATTGGCCTTCCAGGGCAACTGATTGCCTACTATGTGAAACAGGATGCTAGACTGAGTAAGCAATCGTACTCGATGACATTTACTTCTGAGTAAAATATGTAGACGATTGGGCTTGAAGATATGTATGTGCTATCTATGTGGTATTATATACGACAGTGTTAGATGATCTCATTAAATTGCTTTTCTGCTTACTGGAGGACTTTGGTCCACTTAATTGAAACAAATTCACTACCAGTGTAAATTTATCATTGATCTTTTGTCAATACCTACAGTGTTCTATTTTCAGTCTAACAGATAGTACTTGTTGACATTGGTTGTTCCTTAGAAGTGTTGTAGTTTAGATAAGATGGTAAAATCCAGCAAAAGTTAAAGTCCCACTGATTTCTGTGGAAGTTAAGCATTGGCCTTTTCCCTTTTGAAATCAATAATAGGATAAAATATTTAACTTTAACTGCATTTGTCTATACCCTTCATTCTGGGCAAAAATCTCTTAAAGTCAAAGAAATACATCCCATCAATGGAGCGCCGTCTGGTTGAAATAATAGCCCTCTCTGATCACCTAGCAGGCAACAATTGCAGTAAAATTTGCCATTAGGAACATACTTGAAGCATCATAGCCTAACTTATCTGTTCAGTGCTTCCCCAACGCTTTAGGTGCATATGACCTTGCTTCAAATTCTAGCAGGCGACTAAGCTGCATGAAAGAACTCAAATTCAAAAGAAATTGCTCGATTAAAAAAAAAAATCGTGCAGACTTCAATCACGTCGTATTTCATTAACTGCTCTATTTTAGCAGAAGCAGTGTCAGCTTTATGAGAAGATAATGAACTACGCCTCATATGCTGTCATATTTTGACACATTCATGTCTGGAAAATAAACTCTGCATAGGGCTAAAACGGTCACTCTTCACTAGCAGAAATGGCTGGCTGTTCTTTTATTTTTGAGTCAGAAAGGAGTTCTGCTGAGAAGGAGCATGGTTTTCTTAACAAAATTACGGATCTGATTGCTCAGCACACACATGTGTTTTTCTGCTTTGTAGACAATAGTCAGGTCATTTTAAAAAAGTCATGGAGATAAACAGATTTTAATCTTAGAGAAAGTTCACCACATACTCTGCTCGTTTTCTGAAAGCCAGCTTTTTTTTCAGTTGAAGAAATTATGCCAGAGAAGTTTTACTAGTGGCTATCATACATCTCAATGGAATGAATATACCAATAGTATGTACTTTACATACTTACATATAATATGTCATTAGGGAGAAGGAAGGAAAAGATTTTGCTTGGGGAACTCTTGCTTTGGGGAGGGTTATCCAAACATTCTTCCCCCCTGTTTTAGGGCAAGGAGAGGCAATCTCTCCCCCCACACCCCCGCTCATGTAACATATACCTTTGAATATGTTGGTGGGAGAGCAAACTTGGGGCAGGGGAGAGTTACTTGTTGGGACTTGGAGCAATCCAAGTCCCAACGCTTCTGGCAACATCTCATGGATTTACCTTGAATTTGGTTGGTGGCCATGCAGGTCTGGGAAGTCATGACGGGCATAATCGATTCCTGTTTCCTTTTCCTTCACTGCTGTCCCCAAAAGTGCTGCCTGTGCTTTGGCTTCTGGGGCAGAGATCTGGGTGCCAAGCAAAGCAGCCTGCTGGGCTATTGCCAGCTACCATGTGATGCCCACCATTAGTCTTTTGTTAGCAGAGCTGGGGAAGTCAACCTGTCCTGCACATGAAGAGTTGCATTCTATAAAAGTTACTGCAACAATGAGATTGCAATGGGATAATGGTAGATTTTCCAGTAGCAGAGAGATCTTCAGGAAATATCTAACCTGCAGTTATAGAAGAAACACAACAAGAGGGAGGGAAAAACAAGAGAATCATTCAGTAAGCTCCGAACGGTACCAACTCACCCTAGAGTTCAAATGGACTAAATACACCCAGTATCAGCCAAGCTCCATATAATCCTGTACTTTGGTTACAAAATTCAAAGGATTAAACATAGATGAGCAGCATTTCCTCACTGGTTTGTCAACTCATTTATAAAGAATACCCATAACAAGTCTTGAATTTCCCCCATACTTCTTGTGACATGGTTTTCCTACCAAATCCAGAAATGCAAAGGAAAATCACTGCATTTGAGGTAGAGGCCACGATCAAAATAAAACATTTGCTGGAAATGGTCTGTGCTGGTTCTTCCTGCCATTCCAAACCAGAGTGGTTTGAGTACAGCTGCCAGTCTATCCTGTGATACACAGACAGGCGAGGAGTCAGGATAAATTGTCTTAATAAACTCTTCTTTCATTTGAAGGAACAACTATAATAAGCTTGTGACTTGTGAGTGCTGTAGCAGACAGGTCAATAATCTGCTTCCTAATTCACTCAGAATTACATTAGATCACTCTAAAGAAAGCAGCTTATTATAGTTAATCTTCAACATTCATCTTTAATCTCTCTCTTTCATTAAAATCAGATGCTGGCCAAGCTCCTGGGTATGATAGTGAAATCTTGTCTCCATCTTGCATAGGGAAAGAGCGTAATTTTAGATTTGCGTTGGATAAAGCTAAATCTCCCCACTCTCAAGTGAGGAAGGCAAGGGATACAGAAGGCTCAATGAGGTCGAATATAGTCATTTATCACAATATGATGGACCAGTTTCCTACTTTTTAAACACTGCATTCACTGTGTGTTATGCATGACAAAATCAAGCCTATCTGCACTGCAGAATGATCTATACTGGACTCTTTCTGTTATATTTTTATCCCTAGGAAATGTAATCAGATTAACCTGTGAAAAACGTGTACAAAGAGGGTGCGCTGTGATGCCAGACTGATCCTCATAAAATTCCCTCATCTTTGGGTTGCCAGCACTGGCTCAGCAAATGCCAGGAAGTTTTTAAGGATTGTGTTTGAGGAGGATGTGACTTCTGGGTGACGATCTAGGATTTTCCTCTAATCTCTGTGGTAAACACCATAAAGAAATGGGGAAATTCCTAGCATGTCACTATGATTGCCATTTTCTGGCCATTTTTTCTCCTGTTCCTCAATTTTTTGAAGGTGGTGGGTTTATCCACTGCAGATAGTGTTGCCAGGCCCCCCCTCCCGTTATGGAGCCTGATATGAACTGGGCCAGTCTCCTGCCTTGCTGTTTTTGAAGCTCTTCCAAAGACTCTGTTAGGGGCAGCCATGCACATGCTTGCTTCCTGCCTCTCTGCTGTTATGAACTGTGCATGTTGCGGTTACATGCTTCCCTGGGCCTCTGCTCTACCTGGGCCCAACATCACACTGCCAGCAACACACAGCCAGCCAGAAAGGCGCTTCCCGAGCCCAGCCGGGTACCCCTTGGTCGGTCTCATGGTTTGCCCTTGAAAGGCGGTCCCTGAGTCTGCCAGCTGCCAAGCAGCTTGCCCGGAAGATATGCCCAGAGAGAAGCCATGCCCTAACAGCAGAAGCAGTTTGCAGCTAAGAAGCCGTTTCTTGGACCTGCGCATACCACGTCCACAATGCCTTGCCTTGCCCTGCATATCAAGAGAGGTTGCCTCATCAAGGGACATCAAAGGCCCGCAATCCAAACACATTTAATGACACCAGAACCATGCGGCCATGACATTCCTGGCATAAATCAACCTGACATCCCCTTTCCTCCTTTCCTGCTCCCCCCCCACCCCTGAGGTGTTACTATTTGATATCTTCTTGACCCTAAAAGTGGCCCATTTGTCTTAGAGATAGGAGCGATAAAAACCTTTTTGTTTTTACTCCTGAGAGCCACAAGGAAAGCGTAAGCTTCAAAGCTCCCTTTTTTGGATATTTAAGCAGGATTCTTCTGCCTCGAGGTGCGCCTTCCTATCCACACCCTTGCCTCTTTCCCAGCTTGTCTAATGCAGGCCGATGGACGAATACACACTGGCTGCTGATCTATCTCTTCTCACCGGGACAGGTTCGTATAATTACCACCCCACTTCCAGCGTACTCGAATGGAAACCTGCTAATGCAGCTGTCTCTATTTTTCTTGCTCCGTTTTCTTAGTACTTGAATGTTCTTGAATGATTGTATATTAGGATAGGCACACACTACATTGTTCATTAAAACAACATTTTATTTGAAGAAATCGCCTCCTCTTTCTTGCTGCCTTGGAAGTGGACCTTGGTAGACATTGGGTAAGATCCACGCTTAATTTGGTCCCAGACTGCTAGCTAATTTCCCCATAAAAATAGCAGTTCTGGTAACAATAGGCAAATGGCAAGCCTACCTCTGGTCAAGTTCCTGCTGGTTTAATTTGAATGTAGATAAACTTACTCCGAAGCTTCCCACTGAATTCACTGGAATTTAGGTTATGCAAAGTATGCTTAAGGTTGCAGTATAATGTAGTGGTTAGTGTCAGACTAAGAGATCAAGGTTCAAATCTCTACTCAGCCATGAACCTCTTGCTCAGCCTAAGTCCACCTCACAAGGTTAATATCTGGATAAAATAGGGGAAGGGACAACCACGGACACAACTCTGAGCACCTTGGAAGGAAAGCAGGATAAAAATAAAATAAGATAAAATACTGGGTTCAAGTGCTGATTTTCTCTAATTGATGCGGTAAAGGATCATCAACTGACTAGAGTATTCCATTTTCTCTATTGTTTTTGGCTTGACAGTTGGCAAGTGTGCTTATTTTATTGAAACATTTATATCTTTTCCTTACAGTTAAATTGACTAAGTTGACTTCTTTCCAAATAGATGTTATTAATATACGTTGGGGATGATTTCTTTGTTATTGAAATGAAGAGCTGCAGTTAGGGAGATAGGTCCCACTCCCCTTTTTATTGCCACAGAGAAATTTAGAGAGTTTTTATAAAAAATGGTGCCACTCTGTCACATCTGGCAAATACCCAAAAGTGCTATCTCATCACCACCATTATGATGGGGCAATATTCTAGGATAATGGGCAAAACTCTTATGTTTTTATCACAGAGACGTCATGTTGATGTAACGTCACTTCCAGTATTCACTGAAAGTGAGGTCCTGCCACCAGTGTGGTGCCATTTCAGCCATTCTCCCCTCCCCGCATTGCTAGTCATTGGCTGGCGACCATAGCTACAGTTGTGAAGGCATCTGCGTAACCTTCAGTCTTACCCTGATGCAGACCTTTACTGTTGTCAAGGAGAACATTTTGCAGGAGGTGTTCACGCCCCAGTGAATAGCATGGAACATTTGAGGTAAGTTGCCATTTTGATCTTCTGTTTCTCCTTTTCAGGGAGAAACAGGGGAAAATGTTAAATTAGCTGAAAATTGTTTAAACTCACTAAGTCACAGACAACCAGTATTTGGTGACATGCTAAAAGTAATTAATCGAAGCCAAGCTGCTCTCATGTCTAGCTACTCCTTTCAAACATGTTTTATACTGCTGTTGTTCTAAACATTTTTATTGAAGAAGTTCTTGTTGAGGTATAACTGTAATATCTAGGGTGTTGGCTCAGCTGGCTCACTAATATTATCCAGTAAGTACCAAAACTACAAGGTCAGGGCCCAAATCAAATCACCATCTAGGGAGGCAGATGTTGACATATCATTATTAAAACCCTACTCCAAGGAAGTCATTTTAGCTTTTAGCTGTGAGTCAGCAAGCAGCCAGCTTTCAGAAAGTTGACAGCTCACACTTCTAGAACTTTCCAGAACTGATTTATGATAGCTATAAAAAACCCCGTGCTCTGCGCTTAGTGTTGTCCAGGAAAGGTATAAAGTGTTACTTTCAGCTGCTAAAACATGGGCTACCTTCTGAAATAAAGGTTGGTTTCAAAACTTAAAGTGTATCGAGAAAGGAAGTTGTTTCTGAAAATGTAAACTTTTCTCATAGCTCTACTTTCTCTTTTAAGTTGATTGTTATTGAACTTTCTATTATATTGATAGAATAGCATTCTCCAAACTTCTTCTTTTCTGGAAACTTCTCCATCTTGACTTTTCTGCCAAGAGACCCTGGTATATCTGCCGGTCTGTTGTGGCTGATTCTAGGGACATGGAACTGTTTTAGGGTGCTTGTTCAGTTCTGACAAGATTGGGCTGTTTGGCCTGCTCTGTATGTAAAGGGAATGTGTTCTAGAGCACATCCAACACTCCTTAGTAGCTGTACATTGCTTAGGAAGATTAGCAGCAAGGGACAATTCGTCTTTCAGTTATTGATCTTCCTAAAGAACCTCTGATAAACATTTGAGGAACTTCTTGGACTGTGGTCAGAAAAGCTTGCCTATGGTCCTATATTTTGTGTCTGATCAAAACTCTGTAGTGAATCAGTCCACATGTTGTAAAGCCCGCAAAAACAGAAACACTTTAGAGCAGATTCCCACTCCAGTTGTAAGACAGCTAGCAGCATTCCAAAACAAAAGGGTTTTTTTTCCTTTTCATGTTGGGAAAGCCAGGAGGTGCCTCAGGTGAGTCTCCTCCTGACTTGTCAGTGGGTCCTGGGAACAATTCTAAATAAGTAAAAGACCAGATCGTTCCAGGCAAGGATGGGGTGCTTGGGGGCAATGCTGGGCTGATCAGTGAACTGGGGCTTTGGCAGGCAGCCCAAACAGCACAAATTGAGACTATTTTGATAACTTAGACCAAAACAGGAATGGGGTTTCTGAATGCTGGGTGTTTGCTATTGGTTGATGTGAATTTGGGGGTGTGTTTTGGCAATGGGTTGTGGGAATATAGTTGCGGCTTGCTGCATGTGTTTTCACTGGTGTTCCTGCCAATAAAAGACCTATGCTGAAATCACTCTGGCATTTGAACCCACTACTTTACACTGGCGACAAGAATGGGATTATGCTTGGGTAGGCAGCTCCAAGACCAGAGCTGAACCACTGGCCTCATGCCTGGGTAGGCAGCCCCAAGACTAGAGCTGGCCACTGTCCATATGCTTGGGTAGGCAGCCCAAAGAAACAGAGCTGAATCACTTGCCAGCGAGGAATTGTCACCTCGGCCAACCAGCACCCATTCACTCGGACACTCCAGTGTAGCAGTCAGAATGGCTGCCAAGGGCCATTTCGAGCTGTTTGACACTGCTACCGAGGACTGGGACTCGTATGTCTCCCGATTTCAGTTCCACCTCGCGGCAAACGAGATCACCAATGCTGAACACGCCAAGGCCACATTCCTCAGTGTCTGCGGGCCATCCACCTTCGAGATTGCCTGTGCCCTCGTGGCACTGGAAGTTCTTGACTTGGTGTCCTTCACAGCGATTAAGCCCAAGCTACAAGACTACTTCTTGCCACAGCCTTCCAGAATCACATGTTATCACGCCTTCTCCAAGTGGGACCAGGCTCTGGTTGAAACAATTGCCGCCTTCGTTACTGTGCTGAGGAAGGTTGCACAGCTATGTGAGTTTTCCAACCTCAACGAGGCCCTCTGCGATCACTTGGTGTGCGGTCTCTGGGATGAGAAGCTCCAGAGACGGCCCTTCACAAAGAGGAACCTGGACTTCATGACAGCGTATGAGGAGGCCCTCGCTGCAGAAGCCACAGAGCAGTCAATGAAGGAGGTCTGGCAGACGCACAGCCCCCCTCATTCCCACAAGACTGAAGTCATCCACCAGGGGTGCATCGAGGACTTCTCTACAGATGAGGACGACAAGGAGGTGTTGTGCACAGAGGTCACCAGCTGGAAGCAAAAGGGGACATAGTCGTTCCAGGGGGTCCCTTGCACCAGCTGTGGAGGGTCCCACCAGAGGAAGACATGTCGGTTCAGGGAAGCACAATGCTGGAACTGTGGAAAAATGCATCACATCACCCGGGCCTGCTGCTCTGGTCAGCCCCATGATGCATCGCCAAGCTCGCAACACAAGTCACTGCTGGTCCCCAGGAGGATGTACGCCCGCCAGGAAAACTGCCAAACTCTCTCTTTATGCCCCACCATGCCAACCAAGACTGATGGCATTCCCATCCTATCGCTGCAGCCACCAACATGTGCCAAGATCAAGGTGACAGTGAGGATACAAAACATTCCCTGTGAGAAGGAAGTCGACTCCGAGTCTGTACTGTCCATCGTCTCCTCCAGCACATTCCAGCGCATCTGCCTCAAGTCGGCCAGCTACTGCCTCGAACCATTCGATTTGCTCCTCAAGGACTTCCAGGGCCGCCAAGTGCCAGTTTTGGGCATTGGCATGTTCCAGGTGGCCTATAAGGACTTTAATGGCCCACTTCGATTGGCGGTTGTCCAGGGCCACCAACTGAACTTGCTTGGCCTGGAATAGTTTTGACCATTGGGCATTCTAGTGACTGGCATCCAGCAGATCAGCCACGTTGACATCGCATCCAACTGCAGGGAGTTCCCTGACATGTTCCATGGCTCCCTGGGGAAGTACGCCAGCTCGCCAGTCTCCTTCGACCTCAACCCAGCCATGGCTTCCATCCACCTGAAGCCCCGCTGAGTTCCCTTCGCTCTTAAGCTGAAGATAGATAAGGAACTGGACCGGCTGATCGAGCAGGGAGTCCTGGAGCTGGTTTCCCACGTGAAATGGGAAATGCTGATAGTCACACCGCTCAAGCCCAATGGAGCGGTCAGAATCTGTGCAGACTACAAATGCACAGCGAACAAGGCACTGCAGCAACACGCTTACCCAGTGCCAGTTATGAGCCACCTTCTGGCATTGCTGAAGGGTGGGAAGGTCTTTGCTAAACTCAATCTTGCCCAGGCCTATCAGCAACTGCTGGCCTATGATGCCACAGCAGAAACATAGATAATCGAGACTCACAGGGATGTGTTCAAAGTCAAGCACCTGCAGTTCGGTGTCAACGTATCCCTAGGAATCTTCCAGAGCATCATGGAAGGTCTGCTCTGTGGAATCTCAGGCGTCATTCCATATTTTGATGATGTCCTGATCACCAGAGGCTCTGAGAGTGAACTGGCTGAGCGACTACAGACCGTCCTCAACAAGCTCCAGGATGCGGGCCTGAAGGTCAAGTGGGAGAAGTGTCAGTTCGGAGTTCCACAAGTCGAGTTCCTGGGGTTCTTCATAGATGTGGCCAGCATCCACCCAGCCCCAGCCAAAGTGCATGCTCCCGAGTCTAAGTAGCTGCAGTCCTTCTTGGACCTCCTAAACTTCTACTACGCCTTCTTGCCACACAAGGCATCGGTCATGGAGCCTTTGCATTGCATCCTGGAGTCTTCCACCCCCTGGGCCTGGGGCCGGAAAGAAGCTGAAGCATTCACCAATGTGAAGGACCTCTCATCGTCGGAAAGTGTCCTGATGCACTTTGATGAGAGGAAGCCCCTCATCCTCGCATGTGATGCCTTGCCATATGGCATCGGGGCCATCTTCAACCACAGGATGCCCAGCGGGCAGGAGGCCCCTATTGCCTATTTCTCCAAGACACTGTCATCTGCAGAGCGCAACTACACCCAGATTGACAAAGAGGTGCTGGCCATTGTCGCGGGAGTCAAGAAGTTCCACGACTACCTGTACGTCCAGAACTTCATCATCGCCACTGACCACAAGCCGCTGCTGGGCCTCTTCACACCGGACTGACAGAAACCGCAGATCCTGTCGCCTCGGATGCTCTGCTGGACTGTGTTCCTGTCTGCCTACTCCTATGACCTGCAGTATTGTCCAGGCAAGGCGTTAGGCCACACTGATGCCCTCAGCCACCTTCCACTGCCAGACACTGCGGCCGATCCTTCATTGGCCCACCACATCCTGCTGCTCAAAGACCTACCTTGTCTGGCAATCTGTGTCTCCGACATTACTGCGCAATCCACCCAGGACTGCACCCTGGCCCATGTTCTCAACTGGGTGTGGAGGGGGTGGACGGAGGGCTGCATGGCCGAGGAGTTCCAGCCGTTCAGCTCCAGGCAACACGAATTATCCGTACACAAGGGCTGCCTGCTGTGGGGGAACTGAGTCATTATTCCACCCAAGTTGTGGCAGCAAGTTCTCAAGGCACTGCTAGTCATCAGCCACCTGGGCATCATGCGCATGAAGGCACTTGCCCACAGCTATGTCTGGTGGCCTGGCATGGACAAAGCAATTGAATAGTGGGTCCATACCTGCCAGCCATGCCAGGAGTCTCATCCATCCCCAGCTCAAGCTCCAGTACACCCATGGGAGTCGGTGCGTGCGCTATGGTCCTGACTCCACATAGACTTTGCCAGGCCCTTTCAAGGACAGATGTTCCTGATCATGGTGGACTCTTTCTCCAAGTGGCTGGAGGTGGTTCCAGTATCCGCCATATCCACCTCCATTCTCATTTGTGCACTCCGTTGCTTCTTCTCAATGCATGGACTCCCAGACACTATCGTGTCTGACAACGGGACCCAGTTCACAGCAGTGGGGTTCCAGCGATTCCTGGCTGACAATGTCATCTGACACACCATGTCTGCTCCATTTCACTCTTCAACCAACGAGCAGGCAGAGTGAATGGTAAGGACGACAAAGGGCAGACTCTGCCGGATCACCCAGGGAGATTGGCATGCTCGATTGGCTGCTTTCTTACTACAGCAGCACGTCATGCCCCACTCCACCACAGGGTGCAGGCCAGCGGAGCTTCTGATGCACAGAAGGCTCACCACCACACTCGACAGGCTGCATCCAGACCTGTCACTGGAGGAGCCACCCAAAATATAGAGCAACACGGTAATACTGCTATCAGACAAGAAACAATTCCCGTGTACTATAATGCCTCCACAATCAACAATAAAGCACGTAATATTATTTCCAGAATTATTTATTCACCAATATATAAGGGGTATATTAAACAACTTGTATTTCAAATTATCTCTCTTAGCACATTCAAGAACTGCACCACATATTGCACTCCCCCTTAACCTCAATCATATAGGCATTTCAGACGTCCTGTAATTATTCTATTAAAGTGTCACGTGCTCCAAGTGCTATAATTATTACAATTAAAGTGCATTTACTGGTCAGACATCCTATGACACTACTTTTCCTATACAGGGTTTAAATTGCCTTGTTCACAATTATAATATACAGACACAATATAGGTGCAGTCCAAGATTGACTCCAGACACTGTGGGTGTCACAGTTCATGGGTAGACCTATGTCCTTCCAATATACGTTGTAAACTCTGTGACTGAGTTCTCTAACGGACGGTCCAGATCCTTGTAAGGTCCGTTTCCAAAGTTCTTTTTCAAAGAGCACAGTAGCTGGAAAAACATACATAGTCATAAAGAATCCCTGAGTATCTAATGTTTACACTAACACATTCATGGTACAATATACTCACTCAGAGATTCTTGCAATTAACCTTCCATATCCCCTTCTAGTATTCCAATTACTTCCATCTGCATCTTGTTAGCTAGTAACCGTTTTATCCTCTGAATGTAATCCACGCCCCCATCATGTAGTTATTCTCTCTTAAAGAGATATTAGTCCCATAAGTAGTTATAAGAAACACGTATAGTCATTGGCTATATTCAAGCCATTAGGTATGAGAGTATTGAGTTTATATATCCAAAAAGTTTCTTTTTGGTGTAGTTCCCTAGTAGCAGTCATATATTCCCTCTTTCGAGTCTTGAACAGCACTGTGAATAGCATCTCCATGTCACTATGTTTTCTCTCCAAATAATGTTGGACCATGGGTGCCTCTAATACGTTATTCTTTATTCTGGACTGATGTTCACCAAGCCTTATTCTAATGGAGCGTGTGGTACTTCCTACATATAACAGACCACATGGGCATTTCAAAACATACACTACCCCCTCAGTGCCGCAGTTAACAAATTCATTTGTAGTCCTTAATCCTGACTGCTCCAAATCTTCTGTAGTCATTATTAGGGAGCATTGCTTACATCTCCCACATTTGTATACACCCCTCGGCAGTCCCATGTTCCTGGTACCAACATCATAATTTAAATCCGAATGTATAATCTGGTCTTTGATGTTCCGGGTCCTCCTGAAGGCTACCAGTGGGGGAGTCTCACAGCCTGGGATATCATTGACAAGCGGCCAGTATTTCAAAATTGCCCTGCGGATGGCATTTGCTTTCTCACTATAGTCAAGAACACCCACAATACGGTCTCTGGTCGTTCGTACCTTCGGTCTAAGTAATTCTTCTCTGGTCGTTTCGTCAGCACGTCGTCTTGCTTGTAGTAACACCCTATCTGGGTAGCCCCGTTGCTTCAATTGCTCTTGCAATATATTACTCTGGAGAACATAATCAGCAATACTAGTAGAATTTCTTTTTAGTCGCAGGAATTGTCCAAAGGGTAAGTTGGCCCTTAGATGTCCGGGGTGAAAGGATCTATAATGGAGTAATGAATTTTTGTCTGTTTGTTTCCTAAAAGGTCTTACCGCCAGGGTCCCATCCTCCCCCTTATACACTGTCACATCCAGATAATTCACAGACTCCCTACTTGTGCTCCAGGTGAACTTTATATTGGGATGTATACTGTTCATCCATTCCCCCAATTCTTGGATGTTGACATTTTCATTTGTCACTAGGAAGAGATCGTCAATAAAACGAACAAATATGATGATGTCCTTCCAAAATGGATTAGTTACAGGATTACAAAAATAGTCCCTTTCCAGCCGTCCCATAAATAGATTCGCTATACATGGTGCTGCAGAGCATCCCATCGCGACCCCTCGAAGCTGAATGAAAAACTGGTCTTCTACTCTAAAGTAGTTGTTTTCTAGTATTATTTCCAAAAGTGATGTCAGAAAGAAAGTGGGTGGGCGCAAACACTCTCTTTGATCTAAAGTTTCCATTACCACTAGGCGTGCCTCTTCATGTGGAATATTAGTATACAGTGAGGCAACGTCCAGTGTTGCTAATATCGCCCCTGTTGGTAATTTGAAGCCTTCAAACTTCTTGACAAAGTCCCCCGTGTCCAGTAAAAAAGTCGGTAGTTTTCTTACAGAATCCTGGAGAAAAAAATCCAGATATTTAGACAATGGTTCCAGGATAGAGTTACTTCCCGATATAATTGGGCGGCCCGGAGGGGGAAAACCTTCTTTATGGATTTTAGGCAATATGTACATTACTGGTGTCCTGGGAGACAAATTAATTAAGCCTTTATGTTCCCGATCTGTAATATGTCCCAATGCTAAAGCTTCATCCACGGTTACCTTGATTAAAAAACCGATCTTCTTCACAGGATCATTGGGGATTGGTTTGTAGTCCAATTCATTATTCAATTGTCTCCTCACTTCCATCATATAATCTTTTTTATCCATCACCACTATTGCACCTCCCTTATCAGCCTCTTTTATTATGATGGAACGATCAGATCGCAAATCCTTTAAAGCCATCCTCTCCCCCTTCGGTAGGTTGTTGTATCCAATACCTTCCCGGGCTTCTATATTGTCAATTTCCTTCAATAACATCTTCTCAAAAGTCTGGACACAGTGGTTATTGACAACGGGATTATATGAGGAGCGTGTGAAGATGCCCATTTCCTTTCTCTTAAATGTTGTACCTCCAAAAACAATTTTCAATTTAATTTGTCTTATTAGTTTAAAGACGTCTATCCTAGTTTGGAAATCATTATACCTGGGAGTTGGCACAAACCCGAGGCCTTTATTTAAGGCCACTTTTTCTAAGTCCGAAAGAGTTCTGCTTGAGAGATTAACCACTAGGTCAGTTTCCCTTGTTGGTGTCAGGTCCGTCTTCCTCTGTTGTGCCGGCCCCCTCGTAAAAAACGTTTCCCAGGTATAATGATTTCCAAACTAGGATAGACGTCTTTAAACTAATAAGACAAATTAAATTGAAAATTGTTTTTGGAGGTACAACATTTAAGAGAAAGGAAATGGGCATCTTCACACGCTCCTCATATAATCCCGTTGTCAATAACCACTGTGTCCAGACTTTTGAGAAGATGTTATTGAAGGAAATTGACAATATAGAAGCCCGGGAAGGTATTGGATACAACAACCTACCGAAGGGGGAGAGGATGGCTTTAAAGGATTTGCGATCTGATCGTTCCATCATAATAAAAGAGGCTGATAAGGGAGGTGCAATAGTGGTGATGGATAAAAAAGATTATATGATGGAAGTGAGGAGACAATTGAATAATGAATTGGACTACAAACCAATCCCCAATGATCCTGTGAAGAAGATCGGTTTTTTAATCAAGGTAACCGTGGATGAAGCTTTAGCATTGGGACATATTACAGATCGGGAACATAAAGGCTTAATTAATTTGTCTCCCAGGACACCAGTAATGTACATATTGCCTAAAATCCATAAAGAAGGTTTTCCCCCTCCGGGCCGCCCAATTATATCGGGAAGTAACTCTATCCTGGAACCATTGTCTAAATATCTGGATTTTTTTCTCCAGGATTCTGTAAGAAAACTACCGACTTTTTTACTGGACACGGGGGACTTTGTCAAGAAGTTTGAAGGCTTCAAATTACCAACAGGGGCGATATTAGCAACACTGGACGTTGCCTCACTGTATACTAATATTCCACATGAAGAGGCACGCCTAGTGGTAATGGAAACTTTAGATCAAAGAGAGTGTTTGCGCCCACCCACTTTCTTTCTGACATCACTTTTGGAAATAATACTAGAAAACAACTACTTTAGAGTAGAAGACCAGTTTTTCATTCAGCTTCGAGGGGTCGCGATGGGATGCTCTGCAGCACCATGTATAGCGAATCTATTTATGGGACGGCTGGAAAGGGACTATTTTTGTAATCCTGTAACTAATCCATTTTGGAAGGACATCATCATATTTGTTCGTTTTATTGACGATCTCTTCCTAGTGACAAATGAAAATGTCAACATCCAAGAATTGGGGGAATGGATGAACAGTATACATCCCAATATAAAGTTCACCTGGAGCACAAGTAGGGAGTCTGTGAATTATCTGGATGTGACAGTGTATAAGGGGGAGGATGGGACCCTGGCGGTAAGACCTTTTAGGAAACAAACAGACAAAAATTCATTACTCCATTATAGATCCTTTCACCCCGGACATCTAAGGGCCAACTTACCCTTTGGACAATTCCTGCGACTAAAAAGAAATTCTACTAGTATTGCTGATTATGTTCTCCAGAGTAATATATTGCAAGAGCAATTGAAGCAACGGGGCTACCCAGATAGGGTGTTACTACAAGCAAGACGACGTGCTGACGAAACGACCAGAGAAGAATTACTTAGACCGAAGGTACGAACGACCAGAGACCGTATTGTGGGTGTTCTTGACTATAGTGAGAAAGCAAATGCCATCCGCAGGGCAATTTTGAAATACTGGCCGCTTGTCAATGATATCCCAGGCTGTGAGACTCCCCCACTGGTAGCCTTCAGGAGGACCCGGAACATCAAAGACCAGATTATACATTCGGATTTAAATTATGATGTTGGTACCAGGAACATGGGACTGCCGAGGGGTGTATACAAATGTGGGAGATGTAAGCAATGCTCCCTAATAATGACTACAGAAGATTTGGAGCAGTCAGGATTAAGGACTACAAATGAATTTGTTAACTGCGGCACTGAGGGGGTAGTGTATGTTTTGAAATGCCCATGTGGTCTGTTATATGTAGGAAGTACCACACGCTCCATTAGAATAAGGCTTGGTGAACATCAGTCCAGAATAAAGAATAACGTATTAGAGGCACCCATGGTCCAACATTATTTGGAGAGAAAACATAGTGACATGGAGATGCTATTCACAGTGCTGTTCAAGACTCGAAAGAGGGAATATATGACTGCTACTAGGGAACTACACCAAAAAGAAACTTTTTGGATATATAAACTCAATACTCTCATACCTAATGGCTTGAATATAGCCAATGACTATACGTGTTTCTTATAACTACTTATGGGACTAATATCTCTTTAAGAGAGAATAACTACATGATGGGGGCGTGGATTACATTCAGAGGATAAAACGGTTACTAGCTAACAAGATGCAGATGGAAGTAATTGGAATACTAGAAGGGGATATGGAAGGTTAATTGCAAGAATCTCTGAGTGAGTATATTGTACCATGAATGTGTTAGTGTAAACATTAGATACTCAGGGATTCTTTATGACTATGTATGTTTTTCCAGCTACTGTGCTCTTTGAAAAAGAACTTTGGAAACGGACCTTACAAGGATCTGGACCGTCCGTTAGAGAACTCAGTCACAGAGTTTACAACGTATATTGGAAGGACATAGGTCTACCCATGAACTGTGACACCCACAGTGTCTGGAGTCAATCTTGGACTGCACCTATATTGTGTCTGTATATTATAATTGTGAACAAGGCAATTTAAACCCTGTATAGGAAAAGTAGTGTCATAGGATGTCTGACCAGTAAATGCACTTTAATTGTAATAATTATAGCACTTGGAGCACGTGACACTTTAATAGAATAATTACAGGACGTCTGAAATGCCTATATGATTGAGGTTAAGGGGGAGTGCAATATGTGGTGCAGTTCTTGAATGTGCTAAGAGAGATAATTTGAAATACAAGTTGTTTAATATACCCCTTATATATTGGTGAATAAATAATTCTGGAAATAATATTACGTGCTTTATTGTTGATTGTGGAGGCATTATAGTACACGGGAATTGTTTCTTGTCTGATAACTGGAGGAGCCACAGCTACCCACGGGAGAGGTGAGAGTGTTCCAGCCAGGAGAATTGGTCTATGCCCATAGCTATGGCAAGGGCCCAGCTTGGGTGCCAGCATCTGTGGGAAAAGCAACCAGACCTGTGTCCTACAGAGTGGTCACGGTCAACAGCCAGAAGTTACGTCGCCATCTGGATCAGCTCCGGCACAGATGGCCAGAGAGACTCTTTTGCACCTACAGATGGTAATAGACTGTATTGTTCTTAATGAGTGTGTGCTCCATCCTTCCATCTGCAGGAATATGTTTGTAACTGGGTTCAACCCTGTCTTAGGGGGGAGGGGTGTAGTGTACTGGGAGCTTCAAGCAAAGATCATTGTTAGAGAAGCTCCTTGCAGCTGCTCTCAGATTGGCCATGCTTGCTGAGCCGGCCAATCAGGTATTGTGTACTGGGAGCTTCAAGCAAAGACCCTTTGTTAGAGAAGCTCCTTGCAGCTGCACTCAGATTGGCTGGGCTTGTTGAGCTGGCCAATCAGGATACTCCTATGGACTACTGATTAGCTAATGGAGTTTCTGAATGCCGGGTGTTTGCTATTGGTTGATGTGAATTTAGGGGTGTGTTTTGGCGATGGATTGTGGGTATATAGTTGCAGCTTGCTGCATGTGTTTTCAGTGTTGTTCCTGCTAAAAAAAGAGCTATGCTGAAATCACTCTGGTGCCTGAACCCACTACTTTACAGAACCTCTTTTGGTTAGGTAATGCAAACGCTAATGAGGCTGGTTCTACTGGTACCTAAGGGTACAATGAATAATCACTGTGGTTTTTTTTTTTATTAAAAATAAGGTTTCTTCCTGAGATACCTGTTCTAATCCAGTTATTTTGATTGAATTAGATGTGGTCCTGCTCCCTGCTGGCCTTTTGTCCTGGTGATGGCCTGAGACCCCAATGCAAAGATAAAGTTGCCGTGTGGTGGTGCTAAACAAATGAAGGCTTCTTTGCAACGTATTAACTTCACGCATGCAAACAAACACTTAATGATTCAGGCATCATCCATCAAGGGTCATGCATGTATAAAGCAGCTCAAAGAACTGCAAGTTAAACTTCTTTGATTGTTGCTAGTAGGAAAGCCTCCATTTGGGTTGCGATATTCATTCATCAGTCATGGCCTTTTACCTTTTTAGTTTCCCAAATACTTGTTTGCCCCCTTCTTTTAAAACATGTTTTCCTTCTGCAATTCACATTCCTTAAAATTATCTACGTTAGGCCACTGTTTCTTGTGTTTCTTCTCTGCCCTGCAGTGCAATAATCATAATCAATGTCTTCTAAAAACTTTCTCTTTTTAGGACCACGAATGCTAACAGGCACTAATTAAAACTGTAGAGTTTATCTATGGGGGTCATTGGAGGTGGGAGTTAATACTGTTGTTTAGGTACATTAGCGACACTTTTGTGTACTTCAAGACATTTAGCTTTTGGAAAATTACGATGATGACTCCCAATTTTCTTGTTTTGTAAAGCTTGTGTTAGAGAGAATTAAAACATCCCTATAATGATTTTTACCTTCGAGTTGCTAATATGTACTCAACCTTAAACTTTGGCTCAGCAGAGGTGTTTCTCTCTAGGAATGTAGAAAAGAGGGTACTTGAAGGTGAAGACTGACAGACACTTTAGTGTGCAGGAACGAATATAGGCACATATTAAAAACCTCTTCAGACATTTGAAAGGAAGGATAATGAATGCGTATTTGGAGGTGGGGTATAGGATTACAGTAGCAACTCCCAATTTTGTGCTTTATAATAATGCCTTATAGAGTCTACAGAAATACACATGAATGTGCATACTATGTTCTCTGCACTATTAGGAACTCCACAGTTTCAGAATTCCTGATCACCAGGGAAAGCTATATACTTGTGCACCTATATGCTTGTGCACCTATATAGTTGTGCACGTTCAGGCTCTAGAATGTATGTAGCTGGTGTTTTCTCTCTGACTGCCAGCTGAAACAGACGTGACGAGTTACCTCAATTCAACCTGGGTTTCCTTGCCTCAAGGTTTGACGGGAAGTGTTGGCGTCCTTGCAGGTGCATTGCTGCATTTCCCCTTCCCCTGCTTGCGTGGCCCGGAGCTACATAGTTGCACATGCTCTGCCTCCCCCCCATCGCACTGAGCATCACTTCATCTCCCCCCCCTCGTCTGGCCCAGCCCCCACAGTTCTGGGCTGCGTGGCTTCTGGTGGGGGCTGGGTGAGTGAGGGGGAGATGCAGCATGCTCCGGGAGCCTTTCCTCCCGCTCTCCCGGTGCAGCCCAGTGTCGCTCTGTGGGGGCTGGGCCAGGCGAGGGGGGTGGAGTTGCTTCTCCCCGTCGCACTGAGCGTCACTTCATCTCCCCCGCCCCTCCTGGCCCAGCCCCCACAGAGCGACACTGGGCTGCACCGGGAGAGCGGGAGGAAAGGCTCCTGGAGCATGCTGCATCTCCCCCTCACTCACCCGGCCCCCACCAGAAGCTGCGCAGCCCAGAACTGTGGGGACTGGGCCAGATGAGGGAGGGGGGAGATGAAATGATGCTCAGTGCGACGGGGGGGGGAGGCAGAGCATGTGCGGCTATGTAGCTCTGGGCCACGCAAGCAGGGGAAGGAGAAATGCAGTGATGCACCTGCAAGGACGCCTATACTTCCTGTCAAACCTTGAGGCAAGGAAACCCAGGTTGAATTGAGGTAACTCGTCATGTCTGTTTCGGGTCTGCATTCTCCCATGCTCTCCTCATGGTTTCATTAGCCCGTCTCCCCAGAATGTCTATAAAGGGTTATTCTTTGCCTGAAAACAAATGCCTTCAAAAGTGTGTTCCAATTACTTTCGCCACACCTTAGAATCCCTGTCTGGCTTTATCTCTATATAAGCAAGAATGGCAGAAATGATTCGTATTTAGATGAGAATAGTTAAAAAAGACAGAGCAGTTGGCACAATCCTTTTCAATAGGACAATCTGTGGGCTGGAAAACATCCTTATCAATTAAATTGTCTGCTTTTTCTCTTCTCACTCCACCAACCATTGGCCTTTGTAAACTCCTAGCTAGACAGTCAGGTGCTAGAATAGCATTTAGATTGCTAGCATTATTTTCTCAAATCATCATAGTTGTAAGAACTTTATTAATGAAAATAAGTTGTTCATTTTGATTGGTTAATATCCAAATATACATTCTTAGACAACAGCAGCTGTGTGTCTTCTCTGCAAATACCATAAAATGATTGATGTGCAGAGCAAAGAAAAGGAACAATGCTGTTACCCTGATGCTGATTCAAGATTTCCCTCAGTCATTATTCCTGAAAATATTTATTCTGTAACCTAAATATATATAAAATGGGACTTTATTTGGAATACACATGAAACAATTATATGACATAAAGGACTTTCAGTGCAATCCTTAGCAGAGTTACACCAGTCTAAGCCGATTGATTTCAATGGGCTTAGACTGGAGTAACTCTGCTTAGGATTGCACTGTTAATCACACATACTATCCATCATGTCTAGATGACAAGAGTCTTGTAAAATAGTTTTTTATTGGATGGGTCAATACAATCGGATTAAAACACATGTACAGTTCATTTTATTTCCCACAGATATATTTCCCCACCCCTCCCCTCCCCCTTTTCCTTATTAACTTCCAACAGCACTCCAACCCCCCATTATTATTATCACATTATTTCTATACTATAGTTGTTCTTATCTTGTTACTGGTAAAGATCTTAACTAAATCTTATCTTACTTAATATCTTTAAAACCCTTCAAAAGACCATAATTGTCCCTTAACATCCCATCTCTTTTCCATATATTTTTTTAGTTTTTTCCAATCTTCCAAACACATATTCAGATCTTGAGCTTCCAAATTTCTTGTTAACTTGTCCATTTCAGCCATGTACAACAATTTCCTTGTCCATTCTTCAATTTCAGGTATTTCTTCTTTCTTCCAGTATTCTTCTTCAATATTAGATGACAAGAGTCTTGCAGCACTTCAAGGCTACCAATTTAATTTTGGCATCAGCCAGCACCCACTATATAAATGAAATGTAACATTCATTTGCTATTTTGTATATACATATAGGTACAAACAGGCAAAGGGTAAGAGGAATGTGGGATTATTATTATAAGAGAAGCCAGAAGACGGAAGAATCCAGGTTGTAGATGTGTTATATTGGTTAGCAGATTGCAGATGAAACAAGAGCCAGTCCAGCAATAGAGTTTCAGGTAGTCAAAGAAGGGAGCATTGACTGTTGAACCTTATATTCTGTTAATCTTCTTGGTCTCTAAGTGTTGCTGTTCAAAACTTAAATTCCGCTGTTCAAAAAATATAGGATCAGGATAGGATATGTGGACTACTCCCAGCTGGTGATAAATTGGCAAGGAAAGATGAATAGAATACATAAATTTCTATACAGGGAATTATTTTCTGTAGAGAGCTGACCATTATTAGTCTTCAATGAGCCTAAACGCAATAATGTCAAACCTGCATATTAATTCCAAATCAGCAGCTTCATGCTGAAATCTACCTTTGATTTTTTTTTATTTTTGCTAAAAACAGACCAGCATTCAAGTCCATTTTTGAAAATATTCAGACAGGCTGAAATCAACCCCCCCACTGCGCCAAATTTAGGAGTGCTTCTGTGTTTGATGTCGATTTGTATCCATGCATTCCCTTTCATAAAGCTGGCCTTGTTTGTGGAATTAACAAGTTTCCAAAATTGCTTGCTTACCATAATAGGAGGCACTTTTGTCTCCAGTCTGGTGGTGGCAGAGTGATAAGGCAGACTTCAGAGAGAAGTTAAGGGGAAATGACCTCATGGCTAGTTTGACTGGGCAGACTGTTCTGCTGGATTCCAGCTTTGCTGCAGACAAAACAACAGACTCAGGTAACTGATACTTTAATAGATTCTGAGCACAAATTTGGCTGCAGAAGCGCATGATTTGGATTAGAAATGAGCTGGCCCCTGACCAAACTACAGTCTCAAGGCCACAGAGTGCCTCCATTAAAAAGGAGCAGCTACAAAAGCTCTGAGCAAAACAGCCCAATCAGACCCGCATCCTTTATCTACAATGGTATCACAAATCACAAAAGGCCCCAGCGAGGACTGTTTCAAAGGCTCTGGTTAGTTTATATTCAGCGAAGACCTGTTTCTATACCAGGAGATTAAAGCTACCCCCACTTTGATTTGTGTTAATAATTATTAGGGGTGTGCATGGAGAAAATTTCCATTTCAGTTTCAAATCTGGGATTTCTGAGAAAACTCTTTACCTCCAGGAATTGCTCTGCACAGAGTTGGCAACCTTACTTCATAACCCCCCAATCGCTTCACAGTGTATCATGGTTATTAAAACAAACACAGTCCAAAAGATACACCAGTATAAAACAGTTCTTCACAATCATATTAGAGAGACTGAGTATGAATTCAAACAAATCTAATGGCTAAAGGCCACATACCACAGAGGTCTTTTAAAATACTAAGTTCCACCTGAAACAACGTTTTTATGTATTGTCGAAGGCTTTCACGGCCGGAGAACGATGGTTGTTGTGGGTTTTCCGGGCTGTATTGCCGTGGTCTTGGCATTGTAGTTCCTGACGTTTCGCCAGCAGCTGTGGCTGGCATCTTCAGAGGTGTAGCACCAAAAGACAGAGATCTCTCAGTGTCCAACTGAGAGACTGAGAGATCTCTGTCTTTTGGTGCTACACCTCTGAAGATGCCAGCCACAGCTGCTGGCGAAACGTCAGGAACTACAATGCCAAGACCACGGCAATACAGCCCGGAAAACCCACAACAACCATAACGTTTTTAGTTGGAATCATTCAGATGTTCATCTGAGAAGGTATCGAGAAGCAGATGTGAAAATTAGCTATGAAACTGATAACAGAATTAGATATAGGCAGGGCTTTTTTTCAACAGGAACATGGTGGAACGGAGTTCTGGAACCTCTTGAAAATGGTCACATGGCCGGTGGCCCCGCCCCCTGATCTCCAGACAGAGGGGAGTTTAGATTGCTCTCCGCGCCGCCGAGTGGCGCGGAGGGCAATCTAAACTCCCCTCTGTCTGGAGATCAGGGGGCGGGGCCACCAGCCATGTGACTATTTTCGCCGACGGCAGCCCACTGAGTTCCACCACCTCTTTTCCCAGAAAAAAAGTCCTGGATACAGGCAATCACCTAGCTATAATAAGGAGATTTGGGAGTGTGTTGTGGGGTTGCACATTCCCTTCTCCTTCCCATGTGAATTCATCTATGAATTACCCTGGGGTGGCAGTAGCTTGCCAATACACTCTGTCTCTAGGGGGATAGAAGGTTTGAAGCAGAAAATAAAAGGTCTGATTTCTTTTTCCTGGTTCTCTATACTGGCTAGTACCAGCTTACTTTCATCCCTCACTTACTTTTGTGAATCTCACTAAGGTTCTTTGTGTGCTTCACAAAGCTCAGACTGGGAAACTTAGCTTTAAACCAGTCTATAGGCAGAGTTTAAAGCAAGTTTACAACCTTAGATTACAACTAATGAGTGTTAGCTTTAATACTAGTACAAATGCAAAGCTGCACCATGGTTAGCTCCAAAAATGGGTGTGTGTGTGGAGAAGCATGCTCATACATAGGTTCTGCATTCCAGAGACTGGAGGATACAGCAAGAAATATATGTGCATGAGGCATGCTCCTGATCTCCTCCTAAACATGGGTTTTGCATAAAATTCCATATGTCTTGTCTTCTCTTTTGATGCTAACCATGGAGCACTGAGCTTGCTGAGAGAGCTCATGCAGTCACAAGATGGCAGACATTTGTGACAACAGCATTCAGGTTGACCCAGCAAGGGCATATTTTTTTGGCCATATTTTTCTTGGATCTATTTCAAGCCCACATCACGATCCAAAGCACACTCATTTTTGATTTTTGTGGCTCCCACATCACAGTGTGTTTGGCATCATATATTTCGTTTTGCAGATGAAAAATGCAGCTATTTGTGCTCGTCTAGAAAGTGTTATTTATATAATATTACCTCTCTGACAGGAAAATTCTAATTAGCTGTACAATGAGCACAATAAAACAAGAATTTTCAGCACTTTTCATCCTGAGCTGCTAAAATTGAGTCAACTTATATGCAAAAACCACAGAAGTTAATTCTTCCAAAGTTTTAATACTTATTTGCCGGTGGGTATACTTATACTTGGATTGTCGGGGCTCCAAACCCACTCATTTTCAATATGCAGAAAAATAAAAGATTCATTTTTCTAATTCCTTCATTCTTTGAGTTTACATAGGCTGCTTATCATATATAGCATATAGAGGGGTTGAGAAAATACCATGATTAAAGAATTTAGATTTTTAAAGAATTTAGACATACAGACAGGGTTTTTTTTCAGCTGGAACGCGGTGGAACGGAGTTCCGGAACCTCTTGAAAATGGTCACATGGCTGGTGGCCCCGCCCCCTGATCTCCAGGCAGAGGGGAGATTAGATTGCCCTCTGTGCTGCTGAGCGGTGCGGAGGGCAATCTAAACTCCCCTCTGTCTGGAGTTCAGGGGGCGGGGCCACCAGCCATGTGACTATTTTCTCCAAGGGCATCCCACTGAGTTCCACCGCCTCTTTTCCCAGAAAAAAAGCCCTGCATACAGATAAAAATTAATCAGCAATTCATTATTTCACTTAGTTCTGGATAATATAGTGTGGTCTATGTTTTTGCAATTTGGCACCCTAGCTAAATTAGTTATATAAAATGTCAGGTCAGTGTGTGTCTCTTGGTCACGCTTGACTTCTCATGCAATGGGTCCTTCTGTTCTGCACGCCAGAAACTAAACTTGTCAGGAAACATGTAGGAAGGAAGGAAGGGAAGTCAAAGGGAAGCAGAAAACAGAGAAGAGAAGAAAGGATAGTGGAGAGATTAGACCTACTAGAACTGCAAAAAGAGTTAACACTCCTTTCCCCCTACGTTAGTCTTTAAGGTGTGAGAAGATTCTTTACAGCTTATTTTTGCACCCAATGTTTAATGAAACCGTTTCTTGATCCCTTGAGTCTGGGCAAGAAGAGTCTTTAGATCGAGGGCTGCTCAGAATCAAAGGTATAGGGCTCATGAGAGGTAGAACAGCTGTAAAAGCTTTCCTTCACCCACTCACTTCCACAGCTTCCCTCCTACCACTCTGGCAATCGTCAGCAATTTCTGAACTGTTTTTTGAATAAGAAACATTTTTAAGTGACACCTTCCCAGATGGCAATTAAAATCATTGAGTCGGCAGTCAGGGAAAGGACGTAGGCCTCACTGTCTCTCCTCTAGACCTTGGCGCTTGAGAACAGCTGTGGGTTTGTGTGATTAAGGAACAGGAACTTTCAAAAGCCAAATGTGAATTTGCTGAAGAAGGTTACATCCTCACTGATTAAGGATGATGTGATGACATCAGGAAGAGTGGAGACCTTGAAAAATAATTGCCCAAACAAGAAACAGTATGTGTGCGAAAACCCGAGCGTAAAGGGAGTTGGAAAAGTTGAAGCATTCGTTTGTGGTTTTGGAAGTAACTAGGGTGATGATGGAGGTAATTAAAGCACTAGCATCAACACTGGAAAAGCTTGTTCTGCATTTTTAGATTAATGTGAAGATCAACAGTGGGGAACATGTGAAGTTCTAGCCTAAACTCCTGCTGTGCAACCCCAAGCCATCCGCCCCGCTTTGCCAAGAACCAAAATGATAAACACCATAGTTATACTGCCACAATCTGAATCCCAGGTGTCATATACTGCTTTATAGCTCTAACATTGGCCGTTTTCACACTGCTTACCGGCCACGGAACATCATGCCAAGCTCCCGGAACGACAGCGTCTTCCTGGTGCGATTTCTCATGAGAACTGCAGGCGAAATAGCGCCAGGAAGACACTGTCATTCCGGGAACTTGGGGCTATGTTCCATGGCCAGTAAGCAGTGTGAAAACGGCCATTAACTCATAAGTGAAACATGGGCAGGCAGAGGGTATTATAAAAATCCTAAACACTGAACAATAAGATAAAATTTTGTTTGTCTATTTATAGTCCACCTTTCTCTCCAAGACGCAAGGTGAATTACACAATACAAGTGAAATACAGTATAATCAACGACTAGGATGTTCACTGAGAAAAATACAATAATGAACAACAGGATATTCAGGGAGTAGCTACAATAGGGCATAGTAGCAGAAAATTTGAAAACAAGCATAAATTCAGGCACAGAGATGATATCTTTTTGAAACAAAGTGTAACTAATTAAAATGTCTTGTTTAGTGACGTGGAAACTCCCCAGTAGGAGCATATCTACATTAGCTGACAGTACCCAACAGCATAGTCTATAGTCCCTTCCTATCCCTACCAAGGTATTTCTCCGAGTTATTTCTTAAAAACAGTTAGAAATTTGCATATCATTGAAAGGTTAGAAAGGTTACAAAAGTAGAACTTTTGTAAATGTAGCAAGAAAACATTCTAAAATAATAAAAATGCAAGCTGCCTACCCTGAGTGGAGCGAGGTCTTGAAGCCAGACAGGCCACAAAACTTAACTGATTTTTCAGTCTTTTGTTCAGGTTGTTTCAAAATTGGAGTTGGCTGATGTTTCCCTCACAACAAAAGGATCAGCAAGAGCCAAGCATTCATGCTGTACTTGGCTTCTTACTGCCGCTGGAAGCAGACCTCTGAATCTCCTGGGCTCCTCCCCTTGGATGAAACAAAAGGCTTTTTATCCAACAAGAGAAATGATGAAAGAATAAAATCTAAAAACAAAAGCCATGTAATACCTGTTATCATGATCATCTAAAACAACACAAAGGCATGCAAGCTTTTGAATTCTACAGAGAGACTGGCCCGAGGCCACTCAATGAGCTTCTATTGCAGAGTGGGGATTCAAACATCAGTTTCCCAGGTCCTAGTTTGACTCACTGTTACAACATGCTGTCTTACACCAAGTCAAACTGGTGCAAACAAGGTCTTGAAGTCTGATGCAAATGTATTTAATTTTGAACCATTTGTGAAAAGTTGAGCCATTTTTAGCAATTTCACGCCTGTTTTCAGACCCTATCCCTACATTGGGCTCTTCCGCATGCTTGACTTCTGATTTTCGTAGCGGTTGACCCATAAGAATTAGAATCTGTTTGGGTACAATTCTTTGGCATGTCTGCCCTCTCCTCTGTGTTTTTACAGTTGTAGAGTTTGGCCCTTTTTGCACATAAGGTTAAATCCAGTATTTATAAGTAGTTGCTTCAATTGACGTTGATTTGGCTTGTCCTTCATTGTGCGGTGCAGATTCAATTTGGTGTCTGGTTTTTCATTTCAGACGTTTGAGGAAGCATCGGTGTAGTGTTGGGCTTTTCAGGCTTTGTGATCCATGTTACATTTTTTTTACTTTTGCGCATGCATTGTAATGTTGCAACGCTGCAACAACAGATGCCCAACATTCGCCTCCCCTTACAAGTTCTACTATTGGCTGATTGGACAGGATTTTGGTGCCCAGAGATGAAGCTCCACTACTGGATGTACCCAGTCACGTGATCGTGACTGGGAGGGCAATCTATCGATCAGTCCTTCACTTCAGCAGCATCCATTTTGTTAGCCCTCACAAAATGGAAACCTGAAAAATCTTTTGAATTGTAAAAGTAATAAAATAAATAAATGAAATCTTCATCCAAACGTGCACGAATGTGTGGTGTGTGCAACCTGTAAGAAAATGTATATTTATTGCATGGGCTTGCGGCAGCATTGCAACCCTTTAAAAAAATGCTTCAGCATTGCAACACTTTAAAAAGTAAAAAAAATTAAAGGGAGGGGAGACTTCTTCTGGCCCTCAGAAGGAATTAGTGGGCTACCTGTGATTGTGGTCTGCTTAGACAGTACTAAAAAGTAAACCCACAGTAGAAAGAATATTAAGATAGTAATGTTTCAGCATTAGTACCCTTTTTTAATTTAAAAGAAGGTGGAAAAGGAGTTTGGAGAGGTGAGGAGGAGGGTGGGAGTGTTACTGGTGGGCAGCCATCCAATCAGCGCCTGGGGAAAGAAAAGGGTGGAGGGGGGAGAGGAGAAGCAGAATGGGAGTAAGAGTTCTGCACATACATAAGATGCAGCAGGGGCAACTCAGCAGCAGCTTAAAAAAAGTTATTATGCATTTTTATTATCTTATCCAGCCCTTTTTATAGTTATCCATTGGAAGTTAGTTTGTCTTGATCTCTCCATATTCCAAGCCATATTGGAATTACAATTTCCTGTGTGCAGCAGATAGTGGGTGCCATAGGTTTTTCCGTACACTGCTCCAGCCATCACTGGCCTTCCCAAAGTACTTGGCCCTGAGAAGGGAGGCATCACTGGGTTGACAGATAGAAAGGGCACATGGCCCACCTGTTAAAAATACTGGTGGGCAGGGCTTTTTTTCAGCTGGAACGTGGTGGAATGGAGTTCCGGAACCTCTTGAAAATGGTCACATGGCTGGTGGCCCTGCCCCCTGATCTCCAGACAGAGGGGAGTTTAGATTGCCCTCACCGCAGTGCGGAGGGCAATCTAAACTCCCCTCTGTCTGGAGATCAGGGGGCGGGGCCACCAGCCATGTGACCATTTTCTCCGAGGGCAACCCACTGAGTTCTACCACCTCTTTTCCCAGAAAAAAGCCCTGCTGGTGGGCATATGCCACATATGCAGGGCCAAGGACCACCTGGGAAGGAAGAGGGAGGGGAAAGAGCTCATTAATTCCTAAATGGATATTTAACCTGTGTGTAGCTGCACTTTGGTACAATGGAACATGTCCTATGTTTTAATGAAGAGGAACCAACCTTTTCTTAATGAAAGCTACTGTAATGAAAAGCATCCTGAACTACTTCCTCCTTTTTCAGGGACTGCAAACAGCCCTGGAAATGAAACTTAGAAGCAGAAAGAAAAATCTTCTGAAATAAAAGGTTTTCCTAAAGCCTAGAATAGATCTTTTAATGATCTTTTACTGAGTCCTCCAGGGGCTGCACGAGCTTCTCTGCAGCAGCTGGTAAGCTACATGTTGGAGACCCCTTGTGATAATTTTAAGTTTGTGCATGTTTAAATGCTTGATGTGGTAGATGAAGAGTGGGGGTGAAAGAGAGGGATGAGTAAGTGATATAATTGGTTGATGACTGAGAGTGTGGGTGGGGTGAACTGCAGTTTTTAGTTGCAGAGTGGGGAGAAAATATTCAGTCTGGGCAAAGCAGGCAAGCAGTGTGCAGCCTGAGGGTGTCTATGCATTTATGAGGGAAATATTGAGTTTGGGCAAAGCAGGCAACCTGTGTGAAAGCCTGAGGGGATTCTCTTTCTAGTTCATTTAGGCAACCTGTGTGGAAGCCTGAACTGTGTGTATCTGAGAGAACACTCATCCTGCTTTCTAGTTTTGACAGGCAAACTGTGTGTGTGCCTGAGAGAAAGTCTATGTGTGTTTGAGTGAGAGATTAATTTATCTGAAGCAGGCAAACTGTGTGTGCACCTGAGAGACAAAGTTTATGAAGATCTGTGTGACTGAGCCTATGTGAGGAAACTTTAAGAGCTGAGAACTACCTTTGAAACCATCAGTCTCAACTACTAGAGTGATACCGATACACTTCTTGTAAAAATAAAAGTTTATTTTTTTTATCCCAGGGTATCTGTCATTCCTATATATCCCATCCCTATCCTCAGGGCCATAGTCCCATGAAGGAGCCTGATGCTTGGGCATGTTATTAAAAGGGAAATTTAAATTACTTATTTTGGAATATAATTCCTGATGGCAGCAATCTACCCAAGGGTTTAAGAAGAAGGTTAAAGAAAAAATCTGAGAAAGAAAGAGGTTTGTAACTAGACATGGGCACGAACTGAAAAAATTTAATGAACCGGCGGTTCGTGGTTCGGTGCCGATGATGAACCTGAACCAGTGAACCACAATGAATTTTTCTTGTTGCCGAACCGGTTCAAGGTTTGTGGTTCGTGGGCGTCAGAATGGCCCTCGTTGGAATTAGAGAGCCCATATTCCCGGGGAGTGTTTAACAAGCTCTCCTCCAGCCATTACCCAAGTTTGGTCAAGATTGTAGTAGGGATCCAAGCTCCAATTAAACTCTCTCTCTCTCTCTCTCCCAAAGGCTAGCAAGTAGCAAGCAGCAGCTCTGTCACACTCCACTGCTCGCTGAAAGTGAAACCCAGCCTGGGAGCTCACTGCTTTTTATAAGCTGAGGTCCCATTGAGCAACACAGGAGGTCTGTGGTTGGCCATCAGAGCTGCCTATCAGGGTTTGCAGGGATGAGATTGGAGTGCCAATGGCTACAGAACACCCCCTCTCCCTCCCTCCCCCGGGTGTCTTCTCCCAGATTGTAACCACTTTGCAGCTCCATGGTTGGAAGGAAGACCTGCCGATCAAGGTAAGCTGGGCTTCCATTAGGGTTTCCAGGGCGATAGAAGAAGTGTAGACAGAGTTCAGGCATTCCCCTGGCTCTGTTTCCAAGGGAATTGATTGATGGTGCCTGACTGTCTGGCTTCACGAACCACAGAAGAACACAATGAACCGGGCCTCTAACGAATGCTGGTTCGTTGGCCATGGAAACTCACGAACCGCTGGATCGTGAACGAAAGATTGGGCGGTTCATGGGTTTTTTTGGTTTGTAATGTGGTTCGTGCCCATGTCTACTCGTAATACCCCTGGTTTAAGTGTTCAACAGTATTACATAATTAAGATTATTTTAATAATTGTAAATACAGTATATTACCTTGGAGGTCCAGTTATCAAATCTGTCCAGATTGTACCAGAGGCACTAGTCCTTTCACTTCACTCTAGATGTGGTATAATTATTTATAAAACAATAGTTCCATCTTACTGAAGCAAAGATTTCTTCTCAGGTGACATTAGTGTACAGTTTGTCCAATTTGTGCAATAGTAGCTGCTTTATCACTTTGTAACATCAGTGCAAGACTCAGCGTCATAGAGGTGAATGTTATAATATATGGTATTTGTTACAGGCGTTTGCCTGAAGATTCCTGTAATGAAATCTATGTATAAGTGATAAGCATGTTAGAAATATCTGATGGTGACAATATTTTCAGAATCAAAGGTATGGAGATAATTAGGACTCTGGTTAATCATTCTTCACCCCCCTCCAATGAAATGAGATTCACACAGATTAATTACTACCTGCTATAAATAAACTCTGAGAATGGCAATCTGCATAGCAGAGGCAGAGGGTAACTGTCATTTAATATATCACAGCTTTTCATGCACCTGTTCTCTCTATGCTGTTGCCATGGAAACCCCACTTTTATAAGAGAAGCCCTGGATAATTAGCATGGATCGAGGTCTGTATCAATCAGAATAATTTGGAAGAATACAAGGAACCTAAAGGGGCAGGCAAAAACGACTTTGTCTCAGTAAGCCAATATCAGATCTCTGCTGTGTAGTAAATGGTGAGGAAGTTACTCCAGTAGAATAGCAGAATTAACAAGTATGGTAGTAACAGGTTTATGCTAAAACAGCACTTCCCCCATCAATAGGAAACAAAACAATTTCCCCCCACCTCCCCCCCCCGAAAATACGAAGGGAGGAAATATCCTCGAGAAAAATGCTGCAAACCACCAACAGGGAAACCTGAAGGATATAAGCTCTTCTGTTGGAGAAGTTAAAAAGTGGCAAGCCATATTCCCACAGTTCTAGTGATCAAGCTGGGGAAAAGGCACATTGCTTGACACTGCTAGATATGACTTAGGAAAAGGAATGTGGAATGGAGTGTACCCCATTGTATCCCGCTGAATTTCATTGCAGTTGAATTCATTGCGGCTCTAGAATTATCTTTGTATTTTATCTGTATAGACATGTTTCTCCTTCCCCAAACTGAATACTAGATTTTAATTTTTTGAAGTACTAAATGTTGAATTTGTTCAGTTGTTTCACTCATACACCTTCCCCTTAAGCTTGATGCATCGTGTTCAATAAAGCGGTGTGTTGGTGCTACTTTAATAAAAAAAGTATTTGATATCCAGGATTATAAAGCAACTAGGTTCTATGATAGTGAAATAACCTGGATTCTGCTAGCAAGCAAAATCAGTAAATAGTGTAGTTAAATACGTTAAAAAAATAAAAACACATCATAGGAATAAGAACAAAACCCCAAAAACAAATCAGTCAAAAACATTCCTATTGAAAGCAAGCCAGAATATAAAAGCATTTCAAACAGCTGACTAAAATGGTGTTGATAGAATAAGCCTCAGGGTAGAAGCTGACCATAAGCCAGCTAAAAGAAATGGAACTCCTTTATTAAAAGACTAAGTAATAAAAAAATGTCTTGGCCTGGTGCCCAAAGAAAAGTCAAATAGGCTTCAGACGACCGTCAAGCAGGATGGCATTCTGATCTACCAGCACTGAAAAAGCCCTGTCTCTGGTTACCATCTGCCATGCCTCTGCAGGGTACAGAGAACAGGGCTTTTGAAGAGGATCTTAGTTTGTGGGTTGGGCAATATGGAAAGATCTCCTTCAAGTACTGTGGTCCCAAACTATTTAGAGCCTTATAGGTAAGAAATAGATACAGATGGGCAGCCAGTGTAGATCCTTCATTATGGGAGGTGATATAATCATCACATGATGATGTCACTGACTGCTGCAGGAGAGTGCATGCACAACCATTTATTTATTTATTTATTTATTTATTTATTTATTTATTTATTTATTTATTTATTTATTTATTTATTTATTTATATTCGATTTATAGTCCACCCTCCCAACACCAGCAGGCTCAGGGTGGATTACAATTTACATACAATTTAAAATTACATTCAACAATTCATACAGTTTAAACTATAAAACATTTAAAAGTCAAAATATATATGCATATACACAGCAGCATAATAAAATACAATATACATAAACACAGTAGCATCACCCTTTAGCCATCTCCAGAGTACCTTAATAGGGAATATTCAATAGATGGAGGGTGTCACTGGCAGGGAGGGCAACTAGAGACGGGAACGAACGAACGAACGAACGAACGAACGAACGAACGAACGAACGAACGAACGAACGAACGAACGAACGAACGAACGAACGAACGAACGAACGAACGAACGAACGAACGAACGAACGAACGAACGAACGAACGAACGAACAAACAAACAAACAAACAAACAAACAAACAAACAAACAAACAAACAAACATGATGTTTGTTGTTTGTTGCCATCCACGAACAGGGACTCACGAACAAGGCCGTGTTCATGAACATGCTCATGGTTGGCCGTTCGTGGGGGCCAGCAGGCTCTCCTTCAGCCATCATCCAAGTCAAGATCCCTACTGCACCACTCTCAGAAACCTGACCTGAGCAGGCACCAGGAAAGGTACCAATAATAAATAATAGCTTGGCCCAGCAGCCCTGGAACTTGAAGGGGTAGATCCCTATCCCACCACGCACAAAGAAAATTCAAGCTCCAAAGATGAAGCTCCCTGCAATTTCTGAAGGATGGAGAGAAAAATTGAATAGGGAAGTGACGGAAGAAGAAATAAAAGAGGCAATACAGTCAACAAAATTAGGAAAGGCACCAGGTCCGGATGGACTAACAGCTAAATACTACAAAATAATGGTTAATGAACTGGCGCCTTTCCTGAAAGAAGTGATTAATGGAGTTGTGCGAGACCAGAGGATCCCCGATACTTGGAGTGAAGCTAATATATCATTGATTCCTAAAGAGGGACTAGATTTGACTAATGTTAAAAATTACAGACCAATCTCGCTGTTGAATAATGATTATAAAATTTTTGCGAAAATTTTGGCTGAGAGAATAAAAGGATGGATGTCTGACTTTATTGCGGAGGAGCAAGCTGGATTTTTGCCAAATAGACAAATTAAAGATAATTTAAGGACAGTTATAAATGCTATTGAATATTACGATAAGCGTTGTGATAGAGAGGTTGGTTTCTTCTTCGTGGATGCTGAAAAAGCATTTGACAACTTGAACTGGGACTTTATGTTTGCCACTATGGAAAAGCTGCAAATGGGAGAAAAGTTCATACGAGCAGTGAAAGAAATCTACAGGGACCAGAGTGCAGCAATTATGGTGAATGAAGATGTGACTAAAAAATTAACAATAGGTAAAGGTACAAGACAGGGTTGCCCTTTGTCACCATTGTTGTTCATTTTGGTTTTGGAAATATTGATGATTCAGATACGGGAAGACGATGCAATCCGAGGAATAAAAATAAAAGAGTTTTCCTACAAGATCAGAGCATTTGCGGATGATATAATGTTAATTGTGGAAGATCCAATTGAGAACATGCCGAAGGTAATGGAGAAAATAAAGGAATTTGGAGACTTGGCTGGATTTTATGTAAATAAAAGAAAGCCAAAGATATTATGTAAGAATATGATTAAACAGAAACAACAAGAACTAATGGAAATAACGGACTGCGAAGTAACAAATAAGGTAAAATATCTCGGTATTGAATTGACTGTGAAAAACATAGACTTATTTAAGAATAATTATGAGAAACTGTGGATACAAATAGAGCGAGACTTGATAAAATGGAATAAGTTGAACCTGTCATGGTTGGGAAGAATTGCTGCAGTAAAGATGAATGTATTGCCAAGAGTGATGTTCTTGTTACAAACAATTCCAATTATCCGAGACTCCAAGCAATTTGAAAAATGGCAAAGGAAAATATTGGACTTTGTGTGGGCAGGCAAGAAACCTCGTGTGAAAATGAAAGTATTACAGGATGCTAAAGAGAGAGGTGGAATGCAGCTGCCCAACCTAAGACTATATCATGGAGCAATATGTTTGGCATGGATAAAAGAATGGATGACGCTGAAGAATCGCAAGTTACTGGCTTTGGAGGGATATAAAAAACATTTGGATGGCATGCATATTTGTGGTATGATAAAGTAAAAGCAGACACTATGTTTCTACACCACTATATCTGGAGAAGCCTCTTCACAATTTGGAAGAAGTATAAAAATTACCTACAAGATGGAATTCCTTCCTGGGTGGTTCCATATGAAGTAATAGATCCGAGAACTGTTGATAATGAGCAGCAGTGTTTAACCTACAAGGAGATAACTCGAGTAGAATTTTCAAAACTGAGAATAAAAACAGAAGAGGAGCTGTCTCCATGTTATGGATGGTTTCAATATAGACAGATTAGAGATCTTTATAATTCAGACTGTTTGAAAGGAGGAATAAGAATGGAGAATTCAGAATTAGAAGATGTAATTTTTCAAGAAAGAAAAAAGGAAATTTCAAGGATTTATAAAGTACTTTTAAAATGGTACACAGAGGATGAGACAGTAAAGGTTCAAATGGTGAAGTGGGCAATAAACTTTCATAAAGAAATAACAATGGAGGCATGGGAATACCTGTGGAAGACGACTTTGAAGATTACGACATGTACAAATATAAAAGGGAATGTTTATAAAATGATTTATCGTTGGTATTTGACACCAAAGAAAATTGCGCTAGGAAATACTAATATGTCGAATAAATGCTGGAAGTGTAAAAAAGTGAAGGATCTTTGTATCATATGTGGTGGACTTGTGAGGTAGCTAAGCAATACTGGAGAGAAATAATAGAAGTAATTAATGAGATTTTGCAAATCCAAGTGAATAAAAACCCAGAATTGCTGCTACTGAACTTGGGAATGGAAGATGTTCCAGTGCAACACAGAACATTGTTATTTTATATGATTACAGCAGCGAGACTTTTATATGCGCAGAAATGGAAAGTACAAGAACTACCAACTATTGAAGATTGGATTTATAAATTGCTGTACATGGCTGAGATGGATAAAATGACAAGAAAACTTAAGGATCTTGATCCAGGACAATTTAATGTAGATTGGGAGAAATTGAAACAATATCTAGAAAAAAAATGGGATGTGAAAGGAGAACTATGGCAGTTCGAGAATTACTGAAATTTGATAAAAAAAAAGAGAAGTGACTTTACCGGGAAAGGGGAAATTTAGTTATTGAAATCTAAGCTAATATTAGGGTTATGATAAATTTAAGAACCAGATAGTATTAAATAATGGATGTTTTATTATGAATACACAGGATTAAGCTAGTTGGATATTATTTATAATAGATAGTTTAAGAAAGGGGTATATAATGGATATCTTAGTATAACAGGTACCTTATATATGGAAAATAAGCTTAGAACAAGAAATGTTAAAAGATGTGTGTGTAATAGAATATTAGAATCTAAGCCAATATCAGATTTAAGATGATTGTGGATAGTAAAGAGATTAGGATATAATGTTATACTATAAATATTAGGATTATTAATATATAATATTATACTAGCACCATTCTATGCAGAAAATATGGTTCAGTTAAGGAGTATTCAACGGAAAAGTTGTATTATAAAGATATATTTTGTAGAGATTTAATAAGCTTAGATGAAAGACTATTAAGTGGGGGTTTAATAGGATATATGAGATACTAAGTAATTAAGTATTAAGATAGACAGGGTTGGAAAACTGTTGGAAGTCAAGCAAAAGGGGGGAGGAAAGGGAGGGGGTTAGAATTAGATTTATAAGGGGGTAATGTATGTATTGAATGACAATATAATCTAATCCAATAATTTTTTTTTTAAAAGAAAATTCAAGCTCCAATGCACTCTATCAAAATGCCAAAAGCAACTGTCTCTCTCCCTTTCCACTGTCTGCAAAGTCTGAGCTGGGAGCCCCTCTCCCCCCTGGTCTTTGCTCCCTTGTTGTAACAAATTTGGAGCTCTACAGTTGAAAGGAAGACCTGCCTATCAAGCTAAATTGGGCTTAGATTGGGGTTTCCAGGGCAACAGCAGGAGTTCAGACAGAGTTCAGACAATCCCTGCCTAAGTTGCCAAGGGAACTGATTGCAGGTGCCAGACTGACTTGACAAACAGCAACGAATGAGGCTTGCAATGACCATCTGTTTGTTTAGAATGTGGCCTCACGAACAGCTTCTTCACAAACAGCTGATTGGGCTGTTTGTGGCTTTTTTTTGTTCGTATTGCTGTTTGTGCCCATCTCTATAGTCAACCAGACAGGGGTTGAGTACAGAGAACAGCGGAACAGCTCCGTCTAGCAGGCCTGGCAGAAAGATAACAGATCCTGCTGCGCCCTAGTCTCATTAGACAGAGCGTTCCACCAGGCTGGGGCCAAGACCGAGAAAGCCCTGGCCCTGGTCAATGCCAGGCGGGCCTCCCTGTGGCCAGGGACCTTTAACAGATGTTTATCACTAGAACGAAGAGTCCTCTGGGGTTCATATGGGTAGAGGTGGTCCTGCAGATGCGCCGGTCCCACTCCACATAGGGTTTTATAGGTAAGAAAAGGGCTTTATAGATAAGAAAAAAATAAGTGCCATGAGGGTAAGAGGACCTGGCAACCCCAAGTACAAGCCTTGTGGTCCTCAACACCAAATCAGAGACTGTCAGCAGGGTGATCGTAGGGGAGTGGGGCGGGTGCCAGCATCTGGTACATATAATCGAAATTGGGAGTAACAAAATTCCTGACACATACCACAGAGGTCCAATAGACCATAGCAACCCCTCCCCCAAGCCTAGGCTGATGCTGCACCAGGACACTTGGGGAGCAGGCTGTGGAATAGACCACAGGAGAACACTGTCAGAGTGCCTTCCAAATCCTTGTAGTGGTGTGCAGCACTGTGAATGCCCCAAAGGTTGATACATATACTTGTAAGCATTTGTTCATGTTTTTCCATTTTCCATTTTAAGTGTGCCCCTTAAAATGTAAAGTGTAACTCTAATATGATTGCTTAGTCTATTTCTGCCAAGGACAACATGAGAAAAGAGAAGCAAAGAGTGGCCTGGATCAAACGACACATAAAATCATGGTTTAATTAAACTAATTATGGTTGGTATGATCATATGCATACCGGCCACTAGGATCCGAAACCGTGATAAGAAATTGGTTTGTTACCATAGTTAGCCTTAACTATGGTTTCATGTAACATCAGAGTGCAGAGATCCTGTCTTTCTCCGGGCTTGTTTCCTGGCATTTCCCTTGCTTTAGTACAGTCTAGGATAGTAGCCAGGACTTTGCAGGGAAGGCAGGAGAAAAAGCAAAGAGGATGGAACTTGCATTTGTTGGAGCAAACCAGCAATGGAATGCTTGTTTGTGAGTTGAACCCATGTTTTGCAAATGGGAGTGTAATTAAAACAAACCATGGTTTTGTGTTACGTCTGAGCCAAGTTAGTATGTTGTTTTCTTCTAATGCAAGTGAGCAAAATAAGGATGCCGCCGATCCTGTAACGATTCTGGGGTGAAGAAGTGGGAGGAATCATTATTTAGCCTAGAACTGTAGAAACTTGGGATGTGTGTCAGTTGATGCAAATTCTCCAGCCTTTTACCTTTAATTGTAGCATTCTGAGATACCCCAAAGGAAGGAGGGAATGATGGCAGTGAAAAGGGTGTGTGTGTGGATTCAATTGGAAGAGGTGAGAGCATGGAAGTCATGCTGAAGCTTCAGAATTATAAGTATTATTACCTGGACCTCTTTTGATTATTTTATATACCCCTAGGAATGTATTTAACAGAACCTGAACTACATCTCACAACTCAACTCAACAGCAGTGTCAAAAACCTCCACTGTTTCCTGCCAAATATTCCCTCTGATGATGCCTTCGATGTCAGTGTGCATTGTCAATATAGCAGTACACACCTGCTCACAGTAAGACACTTTTCAGAACTGCAGTAATTACACCCCACATGAACTTGCTTACAAAGTTAACATTTCTCCTGTCCTTTCAAGGTAGTTAGAAAAAGTTCATGGCTTCGTATTTAAAAACTCTGTGTAGAATCAACACTTCAGTGTAAGTTTAGCAGAACAGTCGAAGGTGGTAATAGCTCTTCATAGACTGGTATGTAGGCTCCCCCAATACTTCCTAACTGGCTACACTTTTTGGCAGCTCTGTGGGCACAGTCCATTATGACTTTTAAGTTATAAGGTTCTATTGGCTTTATGTCAATGTGTGATCAATAAGAGCCCTGCTGGATCAGACCAAGAGTCTGTTTAGTTCATCATCTTCCTTCCTACAGAGGTCAACTAGATGTCCCTGGAAATCCCACAAGCTGGGTATGAAAGGCAATAATAATCTTATCTTACTGCTGCTCCCAGTGTAACTGGTGCTCAGAGGTACAGTGTCTCAGGGCACAGAAATTTCATTTAGCTACCATGTCTAATGCCAGTGATGCACACAAACAAACATGATTCAAAATCAGTTTATTTCTATTTTGTGTTTGTTTTCTTTAGGATCCTTATTATGTCTGTTTGGATTCTGTTTCTATTCATTGTCCATTTCCTTTGGTTTTGATGGGAAATATAGTTCCACCCGTAATTTCTTATTCCACCCTCCCCCCGCCCAACCAAGACAGCCTCCCAGCCAATTTTCAGACAGATAGGAGGAAGTATTTCCATGCTATAGGCAATTATAAATTCTCATTTGCACAGTGGGAACAGAGAAACCTGATTCTGAGTGAAATCCTAAACAGAGTTATTCCAGACTAAGCCCATTGAAATCAATGGGCTTAGACTGGAGTGACTCTGCTTAGGAAGATTTCACTGTCTGTGTATGAGCTTTCCTCTTTTCATGGGGTCCTCAGATGTGGGGGTGGGGGGTGCTGGGAGGATCTACTTTTAAGCAAACATGGAACTTGTGAGTAAGGAACTCTGTTCACCCCACCTTGTTACCTTGCTGTGTTCAGTTGCTGTTTAGACTTTCTCTCAGCCTGGCTGACCTCCAGTATGAAACTCTGCCTGGAAGAAAAATGCTGAAATCACCAGAGGTAAGGCATGGCCACACCTGGTTTTGTTTTAAAAACAATACCTCCACTCCTTGATTTCTTTACACATGAACAGAAGGTGACCTGTCTTTCCCTCCTGCTTGGGCTAATAGAGCTGGACAGGGGAATTTGTAGCAGAGGAAAGATTCAGTTGTAGTTAAAGATATGAGGAATCTCTGATCTTGAATCTGTAGTTCCGTCTTGCAGCAGATCTGATAGATCCTTATCACTACTCTGTTACATCTTGTCATGTTTAATGTGAGTGTGTATGTGTTTACTGTTGTGGAGGTATGAAGCCTTAGCCTTTATCCCGTATGTCTGTAAAGCTGGCAGACTGTTATCATGCACTCATGTGCATTTGTGGGGAGTTTTACTTCTGCCTCTATACACTCTCCATAGCTCTGTCTGCCTGCCAGCTGGTACAAGCAAAACATTTCTTTGTCTCATTCCTTGCAGGCAAGGAATGTTTGTTATGGGTGAGTGGAATCCTGGCCCTCTTTCTCTATCTCACTTTTAATTTGCAAATCAGGTGACTGCCTATGACAGGATGGGACAAAGCCTGAGCCTCTGCTTTATTCTCTCTCAGTTTGTTTAGTCCTGCTTACATGCTAGCAGGTGGGGAGCAAAGTCTTTCCACCAGCCTCTGGAGTTCTACTTGTTTAGCAGCAGGGAAAAGCAAAGTTTTGCCCTTGGCTAGTAGCCCCAAAGAATGAAACAGCTTGCAGAAACACAGGGCCGATGCTTTCAGTGAAAAAGATTGACTAACTGAAGCTTAGTGGCATCATGTAATGATTGGCAGAGGAAACACTGCACTGGTGGTGTGCATAACAGAAAAAGATAAGCCAAAAATACACACAGAAATTGCTGGTTTGGCTTGTTAAAGCGGCTTCCAGAATGGCGAACCAAATCCAGGAAACTAAAAGAGCAATTCTAAGCAGGTCTACTCAGAATCCCACTCAAGTGTATTCAATGGGGTGTACAATGAGGTGTATTCAGATAATTGATCTTTGTACCAGATATGATGGCCCTTAGTCAGGTCACCGATAGATGCTGAATCTCATCATCAGTTACGGATTAAATCAGAAGTTGTTAACGTATCCACATGAATGTAGCAGAAAAACATAGCTTGATTTAGCACTTTCAGAGAGATGTCAGAAAATTATAACGGCTATGAAAAAACTACTTAACATTCAGATTTGTGTGTGCAAAGGTTTAGTTACAGATCGCGAACCAAAGGCAGTTTGGCTGTGGTCATCACTTACGGACATTACAAGAAATGGTGCATTTTTGTCTCAGGAGAATCCGTAAACAATATCCATATCCCCCAGTTTATGAAAATCTAGTCATTAAGGAAATATGTATCTGGTTATCAGTTTAATTTCTTAATTGCCTCTTGGAAGTATCGGTCCCACTCCAGGTGTTTTCTGTAACAACAGGAAAATTAGTTTCAATTACAAGGGAGAATATATATGCTAAAGAAGACTCTTAAAAAATAATAAGCCCCAATATTTATTTTTTGGAGAGTACTTGATTTAGATAATTAAATATGAGCAGTATGAATGGACCTGTGGGTTGAAGTATGCTCTTTAGAATGACATTTAAGATTAAAAATGTCTCTGGAGGCAAACATTGCAAGTGCTCTATGATCAAGTTTGGTAAGGAGAACAATTGCTTTAGGCATTGGTGTTTCCATACATGTTACAGTGAACACATGTGCATCCTTCATATATGTGCATATGTTTCTAAGAAACAGCCAATATGTATTCACTTTACAAATGTAACCAGGGACAAGTACCTGGATATATGTGGGGTTTAAATCTCATGTTCAGCTGTAAGGAACAGAGGCAACTCAGCATGCCTGGGCATTGTGGGTGGAGCTAGTTTCCTCCTTGCACTAGACCAGACTGTATATAAGTGTGCTGCCTCTTTGTCTGAGCTAGAAGCATCTCTCTGACTCCTCCTTCTCTTTCAGTGCCTTTATTCTCTCTCTCCTCATGCTCTTGCAAGAGACAAGATGCTCCTACAGATCTCTCCTGTGCAAGCATGCCAGAGGCACACCCAAGCTCTCATATTCTGACTCACATGCAGCTGGATTAGATGGCCATTTGTCTTGCATGTGGTTTTCATGGCAAGAGACTAACAGAGGCGGTTTGCCATTGCCTGCCTCTGCAACCCTGGTCTTCATTGAAGGTCTCACATTCAATTACTAACCAAGGCTGACGCTGCTTAGCTTCTAAGATCTGATGAGATTGGGCTTGCCTGGACTATCCAGGTCACATGGGTAATAGGGAATAGTGTTATTTAAATTAGGTTTCTATTTTTCTTCTGCAAGGGAATGTGAGTCGGTTTCAATAAAAGTACGTTTTATCTGGTGTGAAGAATGTTTCATTGCACGTGATTCCATGCTTTCCTGAATGTGCAACTTTGCTACATTTACTAACAAATATCCCCAATAGCGACAAGATTCAAAGGTCAGCTCTTGGATATTTTCACAATTTAGAGAGCAATCTTAGCAGGCCTACTTACAATCCTGTGTGTGTGTAAGGTGCTGTCACAGTGACCCGTCATGGGGCTTTCAAAGCAAGAGATCAGCAGAAGTGGTTTGCAATTGTCTGCCTTTGGGTAGCAACCTTGGGCTTCCCTGGTGGGTCTCCCAGGCAACTACTAAACAGGACTGACCCTGCTTAGCTTTCAAGATCTGACAAGATTGGGCTACCCAGGCCATCCAGATCAGAGATGGTCCTACTGATCATAGTGTCCTACTGAGGACTAATTAATGGGCTTTCCCCCAGGAACGTGTTCTTAGGATTGCACTGCTAGACTGCAATTTTATGCAGGCTTATCTGGGAGCAAGTTCCACTGAATATAGTGGGCTTACTTTTGAGTAAAAATGCCTAGGATCACGCTGTAAGTTGCACTAAAACAGTATATTTTCAAAGCATCTGCTGAGGTCACTTTTAAAACGCCTCAGTAAAAAGAGCAATGCTGTTCACACAGGCCAGCAGTTACTGAGTGTGAAGCAAAGGATTTGTGTCGCTAATATGTACACTTAGCATCTATGATTTATAGCAATTATCATTCAGAGCCAAACTAGATATGACAGCTGTGTGTCCATCTTTGTATCCACAGGTCTTCTCAGATCATGTAGAAATAAACAGGGGGGGGGGAATTGATTTTCACAGCAAAGGGAGAAGTGAACAGGAAGAGTATAGAATCCCCAACTGCCGCTTCCTGCTTTACATACAGCTAAACACATTTCAAGTGTTAGAGCCCGGCTGAGGAGAAAGTGCTTGGGAGACTAAACTGTGCGTGTGTGAGAGAGAGTGAGAGAGGGGAGGGGGAATAATAAAGGGTTCTGTATTCCTGACCCAGACACTCCATTTACTGATAAAAACAGTACCATCACCACCACCCTTCCTCCTACGTGACAGGGAAAAATCCATGCTGGAGTCCATCAGATGACTACTACCACCACCACCACCACCACCACCATGTTTAGTTTGGCCTCCATTGTGAATTAGAAGTATAGCTGTCCCTAAGGAATGATTAGAAACACCTGTGTGAGCGTATGTGTATTTGTATGTGTGTAGAATTATGATTCCTTTGTTCCTTAAATGGTGTTACTTTCAGAAGGATAGAGAAAAATAAAGTTGTTGATATGCTTTTCTATCACAATCAAACTTGAGTGGAATCAAGTGCAAGCCACAAAAGAAGGGAAAACGGGATGGCTTCTATAAAGGAACTATAAAGCCAGGTAGGATCTAAGGATGTCATTATTCTTAAAGAAGGCCTAGACAGTTTTGGAAGCGATTGAAGGGCTATTTCACCATCTTTGAATGAAGACTCTCTCGACTTTGATGCAAAATTTCTTGTTCAGTCCTCCCCTTTACTTGTATATTAGTAGATTGTAAAATTGTTTCATGCACATTTTATTGTTAAAAAGCAAAGCTGCTTTTGCTAAAAACTTGATACTCGTCAACCTGTCTTTCTCATGCATTTATGAGGGAGAAAAAAATAAATCCTTGTTATTTGTGAGATTTCCATAGCAACAAACTGGTGCCCAAAGAACTGGCCTATGACTATAGCGGGGGGAAAGGGGGGGGAATTAAGCAGTCATTCAGGGCTAATTAAAACTTGCAAATAGTCATCAGGAATGAAGGGATCTCATAAAATACGATTTTAGTGGGCATTCACTTTTCTTTGTTAACACTGGCATAACTAAAAGCCTTTCTTTCCAAGAAATACTTAATTGTCTCAGATCTGATGGAACAGACTTTAGTCTTCACAGATCAGACCTTGGAGAACAACACAGAGTAAAAAAGCAATAGTCTAATAATATATTATGAGGCATTAAAGCTTTAACCATGATGTTTTTCTATTATGACTCATGTACTTGCACTACTGAGTCTCATTAGTTCAATGAAACTATTTGTGTGGCAAAAAGGTTGAGTGGGCAACAAGGTTGCCACTTCCTATGACAGATATTGGCCCAAGGCCAAACATTACAGAGGTTGGGTTCAGGCTCCCTCCCTGTGTCAGATTAGTACAATCACATGTGAATTGCGGGTTCTCCTCAATGGCTGTATGTGCAGTTTCAGATTAGGATCAAGCCCATGGGGAATGTGGAGAGAAGCTTTAGCCTTTTCCATTGCAGTATAGTCCCAACCTGAAACAGTCCCAGGGTAGGACTATTTGGGAGAGCCCATGTGTTTCCTGGGATTCATATGGGATTTCCCAATAGGCCCAATAGGATACGCGTGAAGAAGCCTCATTCCCTCCATGACCCTGTCACACACCTTTCCTTGGCCACTCAAGGAAGCAGTCACCTGCCCACTATTAAAAAAATGATAACTGGCCATAATGTAAAGCCTTTAGGAGAAATCATTTGTAGCCCTGGAATTGGATGTCATCAATATGCGGATGACACCCAGCTCTCTATCTCTTTATCCAAACCCCCTGGAAATACAGTAGAGGTCTTAAGTCACTGCTTGACAGCTGTGGTCAAATGGCTGAAAGCAAACAAATTGAAACTGAACAGGAACCAAGCTCAGTTCAAGATTTTGGCTGTCACATACAAAGCTCTTCATGACCTCGGTTCCTCATATCTGCGGGATCAACTCACTCCCTATGCTCCACCACAGGAGGTTTGCTCATGTGAGCAGGGCCTTCTGAAGGTACCACCTTGCACATGAGCAAAATCAACAGCTGCCTGTATATGCACATTCTCTGTGGTGGCTCCTGCCTTATGGAACTGCCTGATGAGGTCAACAAATCTCTCACTCTCCTGGTTACCACAAACTATACAAAACTGAATTATTCCAGAGGGCTTTTAAAAATAGGTAATATGGCTGTGTTGTAAGAAAATGGTTCAGAGAGGTGTTTTGAAAAAGAGATAGGAACTGTAGTCTTTACTTCTGTGTATTTTCTGTTGCTGTAGCTTTTGATCATATTGACTTCCACTGTGTAATCTGCCTTGAGTCTCAGTGAGAAAGGTAGGATATAAATAACATTAATAAATAAAACATTATTGTACCCTCCCTCATTATTGTGGGGAGCAGCAGGATAATTGACAAGGCCATGGAGATCCTGGATAACAACAATAACAACAATCCTGCTCTTCTAGACAGATCAGTGTCCATTCAGAGTGATGAACAAAGTCAGTGTTATTATTATCCCCACAATACATATGGGGAGCTGAGGTTGAGAGGAGGGGCTTAGCCAAGGCCACCTGCCGAGCTCATGGCAGTAGTGGGATTTGAACCAGCAGAGTGCTGACTTGTAGCCCAACCACTTAACCGCTATGGTGCAGCAGCTCTCCCAAATGCACAGGAACTGGAGGAGGAGCCTCTTCTTCTGCTTCAGTTGAAGGTTTGAAGGCAACCTCAATAGATCAACCTGTCTCAGTGGCCCACAGTGCAGTCCTAACCAGAGTTACACCCTTCGGCATCAGCCACTGTTCCTGTATCGCTGGGAACAGCAGGGCGCCCCTCCACTTTTGCCTCCACAATCCATGATCCACGATCCACGGATCGGAAACAGGAGATGATAGGTGTGGATCGTTAATTCAGGATCATCGCCAGCGCCGATCCACGATCAGCTTGATCGGTATTTTTTTTGGATCGTGCCCACCTCTAGTTTGAAACTTCAGAGAAGTTAAAATCATTTTAAGACTAGGATACGTGATTTTGATTAAATAAGAGGCTCTGCCATGGTCCTTCTTGAACTACTTGAACCAGGGAGAAAATCTGGAACAGAGAGATATACTTCTGTCCAATGCAGCATCCATCTTAAAGAACCAGTCTCATATACTGAGACCGGGCAAGGGGACAATCTAAAAGCCATCCACCAGGGAATGATGGTGGAGGATATTATTAAAGCCAGTGAAACAAACATAGTGCATTACTTTGCCTTAAGAACGGACTAGCAGAAAGATTCATTTGCTTTCTCCAAAATCTAAACAAGGCCAAATACAAATGGGCTCTGACAGAAGGTAACCCAAGTTCAGCTTGCACTAAAGCCACTAGAGTGCCACGGGGCAAAGCTAGAATCCTCTTTAAAAAGAGGTTTTGAATTGGTTCCAGGGTCAAGGTCAGACATTCATTCTAACCCCAGATCTCTGCACCGTACAAAAGCTGTGAGATGGCCTTACACTGGAACAGTGTATTTTTGTATGCTGATTCAAATGCAGTGTCATTGGCATTCTGAATATGAGAAGCAGCCAGGCTCATCCCATTGGGGAAAGATGTGCTGTTACTCCTTTTTGTTGCGGTATGTTTCCATGCACTTTTAAATGATTTAAGTTGATACTTTGTTTTGATTTTTTAAAACTTTTTTTTAAAAGGCTCTTTTTGGATATTTTAAAGTTATTTTGACCTTTGAGTACATACATTATTCTCCTGTTTTCAAACAAATGACCTTTATATAGATATGTTTGATGGAGAAATGGGTGAAAAGACAGAGGGGTAGAGTATGCCACATTCTGGGAAGGTGAATGGGAATCTCATTGTTTACAAGAAAATTGTACGTGTGCTTTAAAAACACATACAGACTCCTAACTCCCAAGGAGGATGAGGCATATGATGTGAACTGGCCTCAAGCTTCCAGGTAATGTTAGCAGTGCTGGGCAAGGCACTAGTAGAAGCTGACTGTCAGCATTAGTTCAAGATTCACAACAGACTCCTGCAAATACATGTATATGTACACAGTTTTATTTTTGTTATGTGTTTCAGGGCACTGTTGCTTTAAAATTTTCTTGGGTGGACATTTCAGTTTTGGAACATTTTTGACAATACATCATTTTCCTGTAGCTGCCATTTTCCAAGATGGTGAGTATGGTTATTTTGGTATTTAAAATTCACACAGTATGCTCGTCTTGGAGTCAAAATATCTGTTTTTGAGGTCAATAAAACAGAAATCTGGGAGGAACAGAAACTCCACCCAGATTTCAGCTACTATAAAAATGCTTCCTTCCTTGTCTGGCTTCCCGAACCACGGCCAAACACACTGAACCAGGCCTCTCCCGAACGGTGGTTCGTTGGCCGTGGACAATCACAAACCTCTGGACTGTGATCGCGCGATCGCCAATTTCATGGGTTTTTGACGTTCGTAATGCGGTTCGTGCCCATCTCTAGTCCTGAGCAACCTAGATGGAATTGCTGCCCAGAACCTCTTGCCTCCCTGACATCCCTTCCCTGTGGCATATCCAAAGGCACATCAGGATATTACCATGTGAGATCTTTTAACTGGAACCTTCTGTGTGGTACATGTGTGCTATGCTACTAAATTTTCCCCTCTCCAGCACTAGGCTGTACATGTGAGTATGAATGAGGGTAGCATTGCTTTTCAGTGGAATGTGTATTGGGGAGCCTATCTGAATGTGCATTCCGCTGAAAAAGATGCAGTGTTGCTGGACCCCCTGCACTGGGACATGCCTTTGGAGTCTCATCTCGCTTTATATTGCAATATTTTCTGAAAGGTCCACACTTGCATTGTAATAATTTGCTATAAATGTACTTGCTTATCTATTTCAGGATTTTTGTTCCACTTTTCTCCACATTGGGGAGGGGACCCAAAGCAGTTTACACAATCTAAAAATACAGTCTAAATGAACAGCACAGAATACCATATCCTCGGTTTGTTCTGAATTCACTGGTTTGTTATATTCAGGCTCACAGAGAACAAGACCTGGGATAAGAGCCAAGAGTCAAAAGCCTATGGTCATGCCCAACTGAAATACGAGGAACAGAAGAGGAACAGAAACTCCGCCCAGATTTCAGCTACCATAAAAATGCTTCCTTCCTTCCTTCCTTCCTTCCTTCCTTCCTTCCTTCCTTCCTTCCTTCCTTCCTTCCTTCCTTCCTTCCTTCCTTCCTTCCTTCCTTCCTTCCTTTGCAGGGCAACTGAATTCTTTTCAGGAGCATATGAGTTTGGATCAGTCTTATTAAAATACTTGTAGAGCAAAGGGAGAAGCTGGAATAAAGTGGAGGAAGGAGAAGTACAGGACTAAGGGAAAGGAGTTCATAACAACAAAGTTTTTTAAAAAATCAGATTCAACCAAGTATATCCTCCTCGTAGGAACAGGCTATAAAGCTGGCTTTAAAAGAAAGTCAGTATTCTCCTCTGGCACTGTTTGATGAAATCTTGCAGATGCTCCAAGTGAGCTCTTGTAACAAACCAGCAAGAATTAATAGATGCATATAGGCCTTGCACAGACTCTATAGCCCTGCACCCTCCCCATTTCAGTTATTGATTTGCCTATCTAAATGAGTATTTTGAAACTCTGTGGGAGTTTTCCAATTAGATAAAAGGCAATTCTTGTCACCCTGCTGTAATGCTAACAGCTATAGCTCAGAGAACACACTGAGGACTTCTTAGCGGAACAAACCTAGTTTAATCAAGGCCGGCCCCCTTCAGAGCCACCTCATCTGCAGGACATTTCTCTTAATATGCAACACTTCCTCTATTAGAAGTTTAGAATAATCGGCCGCAGGTAGCTAACAGCTGTGATTGAGCTTTGTAGGTCGATGAGGTGGTTAGTGGAGAAGATGCATGAGCTCGTCGACCACAGGCTGTTTCTGGAAATGGGGCTGCTCCTCAAATGAAGGAGCAGGGGCCAAACGCACAGTTCAGCACATTGCTCCAATCAAAGGTGTCCCGAGCATGCCCCTTTTTTCAAATGAGAACAAAGCCTCTCTGTGAAATGTGACAGCTGCTAAAGGAATGTTGCTGCTGTTTGTGAAAAGTTGCCCCTTAGAGGCTGACAGCCTGCTAATATCCATAATTTGAGGAAAGCCGTGTTCTACGTTTACCTGCATTTTATAAACTGAAGCTCTGATATATTCTGGCACTGTGTATTGTTATGTGCTTAGAAGATTTCTTTTTGAACATCAGCTATCAAAGCCAGAGCCCAAACTTCTGTCACAGGCTTACACTCTAGCAGGATCAAGAAACAGAATCCAAAACGGGGTTGGGCAGATGACTAGAAGAAAGGAGCAGGTTTGGTTCTCAGCGGCTCCATATGGGATGAAGTATCTCACAGAACACCAATATATTCCCTTTACTCACAGATTTAAGATCATCTAAGGAGATACAATTGTACAGTTTTTCTTATAGGGAGTTCAGACTCACCACCTTCCACCACCTTTCCCAGGGTTGCCCATTCCTAAGAATGTGAGTCAAGCCCCTTTGTTAACTGCTTTTTTGAAGGAGAGTTTGACATTAAATTTTTGGTTAATTACTTTCCTGGTTTAAATTTTGCTCTCTGTAATTATGGGTTTATTAATAGCTCTATATTTTCATTATAATAATTCTATCTTGTTAATCATTTAAAGTGTGTTACGGTTTAAGTCATAACCACCACGGTGATACTTTATAACAATAGTTTTAGAAATATTTGAAAAATAATAAAGTAAAAGGAAACGGACTGTGAACTAAGACAAAGTGGGCGGAGAATTCCTTCTTGTCCATTTGTTGTGGTCACCTGTGACAACAGGTGGGATCCCAAATCATGGGATTGGAACCTTCCATTCATGAAAAAGTTCTTCCATTCCATCTTTCTGTAAGAGTACTTTTGGATCCTGGTTAATAATTAGATCTATCCAAAGGTGTGGTTTTTAAGTGCCATTAACTTCACCAGGAGAGATAAGCACATGCTTAACATGCATTGCGATTATTGGAATTTAAGTTTAGATAGTTAGAATAAATCTGAAGTACATTAGGTTGGATCGCACCAGTTTTTCTGCTGATGAAAAAGGAAGGAAGTGTCCCCCTTAGCTATGGCCACCAAACCCACCCCCCACACCTATATTGAGAATCGGGGTACCTGAAGATACAAAAGCCATGAGCCATGTGGGCTATTCTATGAGGGAGAATTGGGCAAGACTGAGTGAAAAAACTCCTGTTTTTCTCAGCAATCATTTTATTTGAAACTGTCAAAGTAGTACAAAATTTGGATTGTGTAGGAAGAAATCCATATTCCTAGGAATTTTCTTTTTGAATTAAAAATAGCCATTTGCATATTTCCCTACAGAAGTTTTCAAACCAAAATATAATGTAAATTACTTTAATGCCTCAAAGAGAAGGAAATTGATCAGAAGAAGAACTAGAAGAAAAGAGAAAGGGAGGCTAATCTATGTCCTTCAAACTGTGAAATGAAAAAAAAGGAAACAGCATGAATAGCAATAAAGCAATAGACAATTTAAAATTAATCCTAGAAATAGGAACTACTGTTGTTACTAACAAAGCTCAAAAAATGTGCCATTTGGATGACAGCATCTATATTACATAATATATTACCCCCCCATCAGTCTTACACTTTGGGCCAAGCTAGAACGCAGGTTTTTAAAGAGCTGAGTCTGGGTTTCCCAGACCCAACACAGCAACTTTGGGTAGTAGCTCTTAAAAATAAAGGAGATCGTAAATGGCCTCAAAATGTCTCCTTGCAGTGGCCCCAGTGGAGGGGCTCCTCCTTCCCCCTCAAGCCATTTCCCTTGTCAAAACAGCTGGGGAGGGATTCCCCCCCCCATTTTTTCCTGCTCCACCTGGAGTATTTTGTTCATGTGGAGCAGTAAAAATGCGGAGGGGGGGACTTCTATCATACTTCCCCTTTCAATTTTACATGTCCTGCCCTTGGAGCAGATGCAACTTTTCTGGGGTTTCATGATGATGATTAGGTTGCTGGACTGTAGGTGAAGCTTGACTATCATTTTCAATTTCAAATTTAAAAACTCGTCAGTTTCAGCAATGTGGAAAGAAGAGTGTGTTTCAGTTTGAGATAATCAAGTTCTTGGTGTGTATTAACAAATCCTACCAGCCTCGTTTGCCTGGTCTGCTGAATGCTAGCCACGTAAGCCCCTCTAACTGTGTCACTTTATCAGTTACAAAGCATAGAAAAAGGATACCTGACGCAAAATACCAGTACTGAAAGTAATATAAATTAATATTATGAGCCCATCATTTGCAAACTGCAACAACATGACTAGTAGTGAAAAACATGCTTAGAATGTATAAGGTTCCAAGATCAGTTCTTTAATCTCAGGTAACCAACCTGATGAGGACCTGGGATCTTGTAGAATCACCCCATCTAATTCATTTATCTTACTTATTTACAGCACTTATAATATATATATATATACTTGCAATACTTTTGTCCCACCTCTCTCCAAAAAGGACTTGAGGCCTCTTATTATTTAAAAGCAAAATACAACAATAGAACCAGAACAAAAATGGTGATAACATCTTTCTCAGCCTTCATTCAAGAGTTGCATGAGCAACATCCCTTCACAACTGTGCCCTCCCAAATAAGCGGACTTTCCAAAAACCAATAACGAGGGGTCTTTTTTGACACTATTAGATGAGCCATGATTTCTCCACATATGGGCCATCACTGAAAAAGCTCTAGAGTAAAACAGACACCATCTGAGAGATAGCAGATTCAGTAGCCCTTAATTGGCTGTGTGAAGGTGTTGCAGGGGAGCACATTGAGAAAGGCAGTCCTGCTTGTAAGTGGTTCCTAGGCTTTTCCTTAATGCTTGCTTTCCCTGCCTGTCAATGCCGAACCAACCATGGCTTTTCATCTTTTGCAAAAGGCTCCACTGATGCACATGTAAGGGTAGCTTGCAGAAGGTGTAAAGCCCTGGGAGTTTTGGAAGTCTTCCTGCCCAATCCCACGGGAATCACAGGTCATCAGTTTTAGAGTTTTCTGGAGCTTCTATTTTAATCCTAAAATTCTCTCCATCCATTCCCTCCCCCCCACAATCATGTTTTGGAGTTCTAAATTTCCTAAACTTATTTCTGAAGTACAGCTAATGCACCAGGAAGTCCAATCTGCTGCGCGCAACAAAGGTGCTGGTAGAATGGTACTTGATTTGGACTTCTATTTAAAAGACCATTAGTGAAATCCTAAACAGAGTTACTCCCATCTAAGCCATTGATTTCAATTAGTTTAGACTGGAGTAACTCTGCTTAGGATTTCACTGTAAGCTAAATATTTTTAGCTCCGCAGATACTTTACAAATAATTCCAGGGATAGGGGGCAACTGAATTGTCAAATGAATGTGTGGGGCTTAGTGTCTTACAGTTGCTCCCCTGATTTAATAACCACAGATTTATTCCCTAAGAGAATCCTGCCTTAGCTGTGTAATGTATTGTGTATTTCATAGCCAAGTGAACAGGTCTAAAGCAGAGGAAGAAATGTATGCGTATGTGAAAGATTACTAAATTTCATAACTCTTCAAAGCTTAAATTCTAACAAATCTGAATAATTTCTTGCTTTTGTACTTTTGCTCCAAACAGATCCATAAATTAGAACAGAAATATAGAAACTGCCATTACAGACTAACGTGTAATTCCCTCTTCTCAGCCTGGCTTTGTTTTTCCCTTATTCTATAAGTTTTTAATTGCCTAATGTTGTGCTGTATGACATAAAGAGCAGGTGTTCAGCAACCATGTAGCAATAAAAAAGTAGGCGGGGGGAAAATCCAGGTTATCTTTCGACAAAGACATCTCCTCTGGTGTTTGGAAGGTGGGTTAGAAGATAAATGAAGAACAGTGTTCATCTAGCAGTTTTACGGGCAATGCTGAAGGCTATTAAGAAGCATTGGTTCCAAATAAAGATGTGCAAATGATACTGATCAAGAAAACATCACATTGCTTGGCATTTCTAGCCAATTAGGGAAACCTTGGAAGGTTGTCGCTTGCTGTGAGAAGGTGAAGATGGGCCCCAGTTTGAAAGCATGATTGACTTTTGCAGGAAAGTAATGTCAAAAATATGTTTAAATGTTCACACTTTGTAAGTTGAAGAGCTGTTCATGTATTTATGAAAACTTTTCCTGCACAATAGAAAAATGGCGCAATAAAATATAGGTTGTTGCAGGAGGGTGCAGCATTTTCACACCTATCCAGGGTGCATTTGTGGCAAGGTGCATGTAGCTTTCCCCAGGACACATAAGGGGTTAGATCCAGTGCAAAATTTCCACTTGTGCCACAGCTCTTGTGCAAGCGGAAGGACAAGAAAAAGACCACGGCAGCTAAGTCAAACTCAGTGTATTCCTGTTTGCATTTCTGCTGGCAGAAGGTGTTGTGCAACCCATTTCTGGGCACTATAATATATAGGGAGGAAAGTGCTAGGTTTTGCATCAGATCTTGCATAAGTGGAACTGTGTTAACTCCATTTATGTTTTTGCTTGTACATTGCTTGAGGGTGCCAAGTTCCTGCTGGGGGCTCCTGTTGCCCACTGGCACTCTGACAGCCAGCTGGAGGAATTTTTTTTAAATTAAAATAAATAAAAAATAAAACCCTCCCCTTCCCTGCTCTCCATCTCTCACTGGTTGCCAGGCCATGTGAGGCATCCCTAACATTGTTGGATCCAAACCATAGTTTATAAATGAACTGAGGTTTAAATGACTTTCTGCTACAATGTAGGAATAGTACCTTGACATACATTTGAAGAGATAAAAATATGCCTTTGCGGACATTCATTATGTGTAGAAATGAACTTCTAGAAGAGGGGAATAGGGATTCCACCTGTTAGGTACGCCCCAGATACTTGTTCGTTCAAGCTCCTGTTTACACAGAGGTCTACATATATTCTGAAATATACACAGATGTCCTATCTACAATCCATGCAGTTGGTAACTGTAATGTATGCTGGGAGTCCATGCACATATAAATATATACTCCTTTGGTCAAGCTGAAATTTGAATGCATGGAAGTTGGAGGCAGGTTCTTTGGACACAATCCTAATCAATAATCATGGTCATATGTGCTCTTAATGAAGATCTTCACAGGACTCATGTGTTTTCCAACAATGTCAATTCAGTTTATAAGGAAGCCTGTAACAAAAGAAGAAAGGAAATGTCCCATGCTGATCCACTTCTGTTTTCAAATGGCATTCAATGGTAGAGGTGGGCAGGAACCGGGAAAATACCAAACTATGCAGTTTGTGGTTCATCACATTTTGTGAACCACGAACCACGAACTTTCACGAACTTGCCCCAGTTTGTGAACCGGTTTGTTTGGTTCGTGAAAATGTCACTTCCGGGACAGCAGAAGGTCACTTCCGGGGCTGCAAAAAGCCCACCCCTCATTGCCTAGGAAACTGCAGGCTGTCTGCAGTCATGAACTGAAAAACGAACCAAATGAACCGGCCTAAAGTTCATGGTGGTTTGTCAGAAACGGGCTCTGACGAATCGCTGGTTTGTGAACCACAAACTGGCCCAGTTTGTGATGAATTTTGGTTCATATTTCCCGGTTTGTTTGGTTCGTATGCCCACCTCTATTCAATTGTCAAAAATTAGGGCAAGTTATGTCTGTAGCCACTCATTCATCGAAATTTTTTTAACAAAAACACCCCTGAAATCTGCACCTGTATTGAGAAAAAACTTTTATTTGTTCACATTTCTCAGGCTAAGTTCCATTTTATGAGATTTGAGGGTTCACTTGTGCAGCTCGGGTTCACGCCTGGTGGCATTTGAGACCATAGAAGCCTAAAGGAACTTGATACTGTTCCAAGTAAATTCTTCTGATTGATATTAGGTTTACTGCCCAACAGCCCTGACTCCTTCATTAGAACAGAGATGGATAGAACTTGGAGAAAATACTCTCTTTCATCAGGGGCTCTCAATCTCACAATCACTTATTGGATCAAACTGCCTGCAGTATTTTGAAAACAGGCTTTCAAAGGTGTGCTTATGAGAGCTGGCTTTGAAAAAGAATGTTTTGAACACCACTGTAAGGTATACATGTGTGTACAGCTTTACACGAGCCCTCAAGAACTAGTTTCTGTTTCCCCCTTGAGGCCATCATTGGAGGGGCCTCTCTTGGGTCATGTGCTTTGGTGCTGAGACTGTAGCTTTTCCGTGTGTATTTCTGTTTTCCATTATTAAATATCTTCTCCCAACTGGAAGCAATAAACAGACCTGTTGGTGAATTTATCAGAACCTCTTATGTGTTGGCTAGGGGAATGGGGAACAGAAGAAGAACAGGAGCTCACCTCTACCCATCGCAAATAACAGTGGGATAAGGTTGCTAGTCTCCAAGCCTGAAGTTCTCTTCTGATACTACAACTGATCTCCAGACTACAGAGATCAGTTACCCTGCAAAGGGAGAATCACAGAAGTAGAGGTTGAATAAAAATATATATACACACCCCTGAAAACTAACTAAATAAATGATTAAAAAAAATTCTAGTGTTCAAAATTCATTCATATGCATATATCTCCATAAATACAAATATACAACATCATTATAATCCATACAAAAATATCTTGAACATGCTTCTAAAGAAGAAACAAATCTAAAAGAGAGACAGAAATATTTACTGGTGGTCGAAAGTCCCTGCTCCAAGGGAAAATTCGTTCATCTGGTTTATTGAGGAGTGATATCATGATAATATATTGTGATTACTGCAGTTTGAGGAATCCCTGAGGAAGCTCAGTGAAACGGGATTTTTGCTGGCAGCCTGTTGGGGGTCTGGGCAACATACCATAGCTTCTCTAGGACTTGAGGTGAATTGAAAAACACAAGAAAAAGCAACAGTTAATGCCAAAATCATAAAAGACTTATGACTTACCTCAGGTCCAAGAAGACAGTAGATTGGAGAATATTTCTATCCTGCAGTAGGAGAGAAGAAACAACAGTTATTTTGCATACTTTATATTTCTTTAACCAGCTGTGATTGTGGTTGGCGTGTTATCAAATGTGTTGACATTCTGTATCTTGGCCGTCATAATGTATGTAATTTATTCATTATCTATTTATTGTATGTAGCACTATATATGTATCAAGAAGATGGATTGTACTTGTAGCACTTTAGCACATTTGCACTTTGCTCTTGCACCGATTGAAATAATTTATATTCCTATTTGAGACTAAGATTTACTGAGTACCATGGGGATGGGGGGGCACCCTTCTTTCCATCTGGTTTGTTTCCATGGTAGCTTCTGATTGGTGGTTTGGAACCCTGGAGCAGGGGTCAGCAACCTTTTATAATTAAGGAGCCAAAATATGTCAACATTCATAATAAGTGAGAAAGAAAGAAAGAAAGAAAGAAAGAAAGAAAGAAAGAAAGAAAGAAAGAAAGAAAGAAAGAAAGAAAGAAAGAAAGAAAAGAGCCCATATAAGAAAGGCCATTTGTATAACTGAAAACTTACAACTTAACATTATTGATAACTGACATGTTAATTAATCATCCATAAAGTTTCCACTGCCCACATACTGGTTGTTGTGAGTCTTTTATTAGGAAGTAGCACACATGATGCCTCATAAATAATAAATGTATGCAAGAGAACCATGTGCAATCATTTAATGCACTATGCATGGTTCACATTTGGATTACTGTCTACTATTTTGTATTAATTCACTTTGTGATGAGTATCTGTAAGGAGTCCTTCAGTCCTAAAAAGTTATTTGCCCACCATCTCCTTCACATACTGGCTACCGCAGCACCCCACCCACTCTTCGAATTCTGTACCTTCACTCAAAGATTCTGTTCTCTTTTTCAAGGAGCCAATTATGTCTCTAGAGCCATAGACTGCAGACCTCTGCTTTAGAGGATAGTACAAGGACAATAACCAAACTCTGGAAAATCCTAGAATTTACTGCAGATTTTGGGGTCTAATCAACTGTACCACTTGGAGGGGATTCACCAAAATCTGATACAAAATGCTTTTCTAAGCCTGTCTAGAAATCACCAGGGACCACCAAAATCATAACAGTTCCTGCTGTGGCCGGAATGGTCACAATGAGCCATCTCATCATCCTATGGAATCATCTAAAAGGTGGAAGAATCAGGAGAGCCTGGTTTGTGCAGTACATGTCACAGTACACTTGGATACTCCCTTACATATGGTAGAGTCAAGATTACAGTTCTCATTGTAACCTTGGATGTATCGTGCATGCAGTCTTCATGATGACTCTTCCCATCATTCTTGCACCATTGTTTTTCCTTTGGGAGCAGTGGAGGGGCCTAGTCCACACCATGGTGTGACATGCCAGGTACAGAAATATCTACTTTCTGATATATACAGATAACATCACGGGTAATTGCCAGGGACTTGTGAAACAAATTAGAATCCAGAATAGCAAGTGTTGTCAATTGGACATACAGAAAAATAACCCGGAAAACGGAATATTTTTGAAAACTCCAGATTCAGTATTAAAACTCTTACATTTTTTATGCTCAAAAACAAACACCTCATTAAGCCTGTTTGTCTGACACTGTGTGTGGGATTTGTTTATGTAAGGATCCATACCATGTTCAGAGTAAAGATTAATTTTGGATGAGTGGCAGGTAGAAAATGGAAAATGGTTATAAAGGAATTTAATTAATTATAACAATTTTCAAAACAAAACAGTTATAACAAACTAAAGTAAAATTGTTATGTTGTTTGCATTTAATCTACTGGAAATGTTGTGTCTGTTTCGCCTACTTTACTATTCTACTTTTTCTTTCTTTTTTAAAAAAAATCAACTTGATCAAATTTCCACATTCTATCACCAACCGACTCACTTCACCTCCATCCATCTCACTGCACCCTTTAAACCTCAACACCGTCTCTCTCTCTTGCCCACAGACAGCCCCCTATGGCCCTTATACCCCACAAAATGGGGGCCTAGCTAAAATTGTCCACCCAGAAAAGTTGATGGATCCTTCTGGTTTCCAAAATGTGCTGGGAGGGTTTTAGAATTCTGAAATCAGGCCTTATTGAAGCTACAGTGGAAACATGGAATCTGAAACTCCTTAAAGCTATTGATAAGATTGCTCCTTGCTGGCTCCTCCCTCTCTTGCAGAGGAAACCAGCCACGTGGTTAACAGCAGGGCTGGGTGATCTAAAGAGGACTGGGAGACATCTGGAACGGTGCTGGTGGAAAACTCTTGCTGAATCTGATAGAGCATGCTACAGAGCCCATTGGTAGATGAAGCAGCGGTGATAGCATCATAGAAACATTACGTTTCTACATAGGTCTCCCCTCAAAGTTGACTTGGAGACTCCAGCTGGTGCAGAACGCTGCAACTTGTTTACTTTCAGCAGCTAGACAGAGGATGCATATCACTCCCATTCTGCAGTCACTCCATTGGTTTTCCATCAGTTACCAGGCTCAGTTCAAGGTGATGACTATCCACATACAAAGCCCTTCATGGCCTTGCCCCCTTGTATCTGTGCAACCACCTTTCCCTCTATGCTCTAGTATGGCAACTTTGCTCATCTGGACATGACCTTCTGCAGATACCACCCAGCAGTTGGGCAAAATCAACAGCTGCCTGAACATGTGCTTTCTCTGTGGTGGCCCTCACCTTATGGAATGGTCTGCCTGAAGAAGGCAGGAAAGCTCACAGTCTTCTGGCTTTCCACAAACTATTCAAAACTGCATTATTCAGGAGGTCTTTCGATCCAGATTATAGGGCTGTGTCATAAGAAGTAGCTCAAAGAGGTGCTTTGGTAGAGACAGGGACTCTATTGGGTACTGTGTAGACATATGCCTTCTGTGGAGCTTTCCATGTTGCTAAACATGCCATATAAATTACTTTGCTTTGTTTCAGAAAGATTTCATTTCTGTGGGTGGAAATACACATTGCTAAGTACTTAAGGACGCTCAAATGAACCTCATTTCATGTGTCCCCCTCCAGCTTTCCATGCACTCACTCGCACAGTCACATTTCAATTTGCATCATATGAATACATTTTCGAGGGGAAATGAACCGAAATGGTGTTACAGCAGTTCCCCCAGGTGGCCCCGCCCACCTGACTTTAGGGTAATTTAGGCCTCAATTGGGGCCAAAATGACCCAAATCTGGGCCAAAACAGCCTTGATTGGGTCGGTGCCAGGAGGGGGAACCTCCCCCCCTGGCACCGATCCAATCCCGGCTGTTTCATCCTCGATCCTTTTTGGGCCCGTTTCGGCCCAGATCGGGGATGAAATGGCCTGGATCATGGCCAAAATGGCCCGGATCTGGTCAGTGCTGGGTGGGGAAAGCGTCCCCCACCTGGCACCAACCCAATCCCAGCCGTTTTGGCTCCAATCCAGGCCAAAACGGGCCCAAACTGGCCATTTTTGGCCATTTTGGGACTGTTTCTGCCCAGATTGGGGCCGAAACAGCCCAGATTGGGTCGATGCCAGGTGGGGGAAGCCTCTTCCACCTGGCACCAACCCGGTCCCAGCTGTTTTGGAGCCTATCTGGGCTGAAATAGGCCCAAAATGGCAATTTTGGGCCATTTTGGGCCCATTTTGTGGCCGAATGGGCCCAGATTGGGCCAAAATGTGTGGGATCAGGTTGCTGCTGGGCGGGAGAAACCTTCCTCATCTGGCACCAACCTGGTCCCGGCCATTTCGGCCCTGATCCAGGCTGAAACGCCCCCCAAATAGCCATTTTCAGCAATTTTGGGCCCGTTTCAGCCCGAATCGGGGCCAAATGGGCCCAAATCAGGTAGTGTTGGCAGCAACCCAGCCCCCATTGTTTTGGCCCTGATCCTGGCCCTAAAGGGCTCCAAAGGGCCATTTTTGGCACTTTTGGGCCCTTTTGGGCCTGGATCAGGGCCAAAACAGGTTGGACCAGGTCAGTGCCAGGCAAGGGAGGGTTTCCTCACCCAGCCCCGATTTGATCCGGGCTGTTTTAGCCCTGATCTGGGCCTGAAAGGCCCAAAATGGCTACTTTCAGCCATTTGGGGCCATTTTCTGCTGGGATTGGGTCGGTGCCGGGTGGGGGAAGCCTCCCCCTCCTGGCACCGACCCAGTCCTGGCCATTTCAGTCCTGATCCCTGGTACAAGTTTGAAAACATCACAGAAGAATCCTAAGTAGGTCTGCTTAGAATACTTCTCAGGTCTATTTCTTCAGCTGACTCCCAGGAAGTGTTCTTTGGATTGCACTGCAGAGTATTTTAAATATACTCTCCTTGGTAAATGGCAGCAAGGTCAATGTTTTAAAAGCATGGTTTCTGTTTTCATTCTGCTGGCATATACAATACAATTGATTTGTGTGTGGTATATATTGTTCTGGGAACAGTACACTGAGTAGTCCTAGAGAGCAATCCTGAACAGCGCTACTCAGTGCCAGGTTCAGGGCTTTCTCCCAGCAAAATGTTTTTAGGATCACACTACTAGGTCCAAAATTAAAATAGTCTTTATTCAGAAAAAGTTACCCCCTTGGTAAGTTCTGTTGAAATCAATGGGGTTTCAGGTTAATAGTCCACATTAATTTATTGAGTTGATTTCAAAGGCATTTAGGCACACCTAAGAGATGGGATTCCAGTCTGTGTACTTTAAATAAGACAGTAACATACTAAGCTTATATAGATTTAATAATATAATAACAATAACTAACAATAATAACAGTGTGCTTATATACTGCCCTTCTGGACAGATTAGTGCCACATTCAGAGAGGTGAACAAAGTCAGTGTTATTATTATCCCACAATACAGCTGGGGAGCTTGGGCTGAGAGAGGTGGCTTACCCGAGGCTGAGCTCATGGCAGTAGTGGGAGTCAAACTAGCAGAGTACTGATTCAGAGCGCAGCTATTTAACCACTATGCTACAGCAGCTGTCTGAATCACTTCTTCATGTCTATTTCAGATAAACCAATCCATTAGTAAATGTGTTTTAATGGGGACAACAGTGAACCCATCATACATGCTCTTTCTAGCAGTGCCAAGGAAAGAATCTCAGAATATTTCTCATCTCCTTTGCAAAGCTCCAAGCATTGTTTTGCATTTTAATCACACATTTGGAATTCAAAGTACTTTAGATTTCTTGACAAACAAGTTGGGAGGAAAAATGATTGGTAATAGTAACTTTTTCCCCTGACCCAAAGCTCTCTGACTTTGGCACTAAAGCTCACTTTCTCCAACCTTCTGCCCCTCCCCACAACTGATGCTCAATGCCTTCATCTTTCCATGCCTCCTGGAGAATGATGGTCTGTGACTGTGAGCACCCCATTTTGTGGCTCTTCTAATAGGCACCCATCCTTGAATTTTGGAATTATAGTGGTCACATTGGAGGGGCTGTGAGGAACTGCATAAGGGAGATTAACCATCAGAGGAGTCTCTTTCCCTTAGAGTAGTCCAGTTCAAGGCCCAGGGCTACATGGATAGATTCAGCCCACCTAGGTCTAAACATGAGAGGCCTGGCTCAATTGTCTTCCAGCACTTATTAGTGAGATTCAGAGCTGGAGAGAAGGAAAGTCTTACTTTAGACTTAAACCTAACTAATATAGTGTGTGTGAGTTGGCATGGGTGGTTATGTGTGGGGAGGATGCCTGCCACACTGTCTTAAGGGTTGAGACAATACATTTCCATTCTTTCTTGTTTTTCTTTTCTTATTAACTTACATTCAACTGCCATCAATATGATGTCCCCTGTAAAGCAATAAGCATGCACAATTATAACAACAACAACAACAACGACAACATTCGATTTATATACCATCCTTCAGGACAACTTAATGCCCACTGAGAGTGGTTTACAAGGTATGTTGTTATTATCCCCACAACAAACACCCTGTGAGGTGAGTGGGGCTGAGAGAGCTCCTAGAAGCTGTGACTGACCCAAGGTCACTCTGCTGGCTTCAAGTGGAGGAGTGGAATCAAACCCGGTTCTCCAGATTAGAATCCCGCACTCTTAACCACTACACCATACTGGCTGTCACTGGGCTACTTTTGTATAAAGTATTCATTGGGCTTCTTTTGTATAAAGTCTAAAGTTAAAGTAGTATTTCTCCCAAGCATGTGGAAATGTCTACCTGGCCCCATTTTGCAGCATGCTGATAGTTAATCATAAAGTTTTCAAATGCAGAAACAAAGAACTTCATATGGAAAGGCCAAGGAGATGGAGTAGACCTACACAACTTGAAACCAAACAAAGTCAGTATCTGCTTGTTTTGTAGAGCTGCTCTATATCATGAACTAGGATGTTAGAAGGTGAACTTGGATAAACTCGGATGTCAAAGGGACCCTGGAGCAAGTCCCCCCCCCAGTCCTAGTATCTTACACTGAAGAACAGATTTGTTTCTTGCCTAGCGTTAACTCTGGTTTGAAATCACCGTTCCCAGAATTTTTTGTAAGCCTTGAATTTGTTGCTTGACAGCTGGCATTATGTGGCTATGGAAACAAAGAGGGAGAGTGAGGCGAAAAGTTATAAAGTTTGAAGACAGACCTTCTCCTTCCATCCCCCAAACTCTTTCACCCATTGCCCTTTAACAATTACCTGAAGGAACAACACAATTCTGAACCTGCCCCTCAGTTTTGGTCAGGTGAAAAATAACCTGCACCAGTGGCAACATCACTGCTGCGGCCTTCGTCTAAGCTGAGTTAGTTGTTCCTGTACTGCCAACACTATAGGGACTCCTTGGCTCTGTCTGCTTCTGGCATCTAGTGGACCTCCAGGTCAGCTGCCCACTAGAAACTTTCCTATAAGCAAGGCTTTCTTTCTGAGAAAAGAGATGGTGGAACACAGTGGCACCACATGCGTGTGCGCAAAGTGTGTGCATGCTCTTGGGACCGCACAATGACATCAATTCTGGGAAGTGACATCATCACACAGGGCGTGGCCAACCCAGGAGCGCTCCCGTGATTTGAGTCTGCTCGCCTCGACACTCCAGGCCAATTTGGGCCCGATCCTGGCTGTTTTGGCCCCTTTCAGCCATTTTGGGCCTATTTTGGCCCAATTTAGGCCTGAAACAGCCAGGATCGGGCCACTTCTAGGTGGAGGAGTGTTCCCCCACCCAACAGCCACCTGATCCTGGCTGTTTTGGGCCCAATCCTGGCCTTCAGGCCCAATTCTGGCTGTTTTGGTCCCATTTTGGCCATTTTAGGCCCCAAATGGCCAGGATTGGGCCCTAAAAGGCCAGGATCGGGCCACTGCTGGGCAGGAGAGTGCTGTATCCTAGCTGTTTCAGGCCCCAAAGGGCTGTTTTGGGCCCATTTTTGCCCTTTGGGCCCCTTTCAGCCCAATTCGGGCCCGAAACGGCCGGGATTGGGCTGCTGCTGGGCAGGGAATGTTCTGAAATGGGCAGGAGTGGAGGGGGGAAATTTTGAGAACTGCTGGAATGCCGTTCCAGAGCATTCCAGCAGAAAAAAAGCTGTTAAAGGGCCAGCAACCCTGGCTGGTGGGTTATATTAGGCTTGTTGGATCATAAGCAGTGATGAGCAAGGTTCAAGTCCAGTAGCACCTTAGAGGCCAAAAAAGAGTTTCTAGGCGATAAGATTTCGAGAGTCAAGCTCCCTTTATCAGATATGAGTAGGAATGAAGATCTGAGTCTTTTAATCTCTTTTCCTGCTCATACCTGATGGAGGGAGCTTGACTCTTGAAAGCTTGTATCTTAGAGACTCTTTGTTGGTCTCTAAGGTGCTACTGGGCCTTGACCTGGATAACCCTGCTGAGCCTGATCTCATCAGATCTCAGAAGCTAAGCAGGATTGGTCTTGGTTAGTAATTGGATGAGAGACCTCCAATGAAGACTAGGATTGCAGAGGCAGGCAATGGCAAACCACCTCTGATAGTCTCTTGCCATGAAAACCCCGCCATAAGTCAGCTATGACTTGAGAGCACCACACACACACACACACACACACACACACAAGGTGCTACTAGACATAAGCCTTGTTTGTCAACTGCAGGCTCACACAGCACCCACCTGGAACTAAGCAGATGATTGTAAGCTCCCCAGGAAAGTGGAGGCTTGAATTACCAAAATAAATAATAAAGTTATGCTGACCTGATTTGGCTGTGTTTCAATATTAAGGGTATCATAGGTATTACATAAATAGTGCAATAGTCTTTGCACCACTGATCATGGGTGGCCCCACCCAATATACACTTTTTTCTTGCTGCTGCTAGTCAGGTTGCACCCAGAAGGGCAATTAAACAGAAATTGATGGATTTCCCAAGTCAAATTAGAAGCCCTGGGGACATGTATTTCTATTACAATTCAAACACTGCCACCACAACAGCATCTTACACTGATCACTGCCAAGTCAATAAGTGAGTACTAGGCTTATCATTTGCCCAGTGGCAGTGGGTAATATCCTGTTGGTGCCCTCAGTCCCCGCCTGTGACAATTTGAAGAGCAAGAAAAAATAGGAGGGTGGTGGTATTGATGGTGACGCTAGGAATTTCTGTAGTCTCTATGGTAAAGATGATGGAGATTGGGAGAATTCCTAGAGCATCACCTGTACGTGATGCCATGTCCATCAATCCTCCACCTGAAAGTGATGTCAGTCCTCCATGGCATTCTAAGAATATTGCTGATCTCCTTCTTTATGATAAGGATCATAGAATGATGTCCTCCATGGCACTCTAAGAATATCATTGATTTCCTTTATGATAAGGATCATAGTGACCGGTGAAGTTCCTAGACCATTAATTGGAAGTGACATCACACCCCATCCTGAAACTCCACAGTTCCCAGGTACTGCCTCCTGGTATTTGCTGATGCAGGACTGGGAACACTAGTGTGGACACTGGAACCTCTTCCTATCGAACTACACAGCCTTTGTTTTATTTTCTTATCTTAAGCAATCACTTTATGCCCATGAAGAATATAGGTGTTTGTGTCTACTTTGTTGAGCAGAACAAGCAGGGACTGAATCCAGCCAAGATTCTTGTGGCCATTTCCTATCAGGCTCTGCCCTGTCTTCTCCTCCACACCCCACCTATATCCATATGTATTACTACATCCATAGCTATGATCTTTGCAGTCTGCTTCATACACATTGAGTAGATTTTTGCTTTTGAAAGCTCAGGAACAATAAATGTGTCAGTGTTTAAGGTACTATAACACTCTTCATTATTTTTTTCCTAAAGAGTGAGAGATATGATTGAAAAGTAAATAGCCAGGGTTTAAATGGCCAGGGTTACTTTTCACTGGCTGCACTTAAATCCAAAGCAAGGAAAAATCAATTTGGCTTTGTAACCAAAACATCTATCTTCCTGATGAGTGTATATAACAAAAGGAAATTTACTGAGATGAAGTTTAATTGTGCTAAATGTACACATATTCACAGTAAAGTCAAGTATAGTATTAGCTGATTTCTTTGGAAGATAATGCTAGGAGGGGATAATGTGAATTTCTCCAATATTGTTATAGTAACTGTTTTCTAGCTGCAAAGCTGCAGTGCTTTTAATAATATATCTTTCTGCATCTGCCACAGAGTAAGGGGAAGAAAAATTGAGGCTGTTTAGACTGCAGAAACAGCATTACTCTTATTGTAGAAAGGATAATAAAAAAGAGAGAATTAAGGAGCTTAACAAGAACATCTATTTTTAAGGTAGCAGAGAAATAAGAATGAAGTGGCTTGATATAAAAAGAAGCATTGATTCACTCTATTGGGATTTTTTTTTTTGGTAAAAAGCATCACTGGTACATTCTATTGGTCCAGAGGAGTTAGCTGTGTTAGTCTGTAGCGGCAAAATAGAAAAGAGTCCAGTAGCACCTTTAAGACGAACCAACTTTATTGTAGCATAAGCTTTCAAGAATCAGAGTTCTCGTCGTCATGCATCTGACAAAGAAAACTGTGATTCTTGAAAGCTTATGCTACAGTAAAGTTGGTTAGTCTTAAAGGTGCTACTGGACTCTTTCTACATTCTATTGGGTGTTTATGGTGCTTTAGAAGAAAATGGAAATACAGAGATTTCCTTTCAGTGACCTAGTGCAAGTGGTAATACCGTTCAATCCACTGGCTATAGCATGGGGATGCATTCCTTTCTTTCAGTCTTGGAGCTACCTAGGGTTAGCCTTGCTGTTAGCCATAGAGCAAAGTCCACAGGGCTAGAAGTGTTTTTTTTTAAACTGTGTTCAGGGAGAACTAGGATTAGCAGTCACAATGGTGCAAAAGTAACACAGGATTGAATCCAACTGGCCGTTTTTGCTGATGAAAAAGGAAGAAAGCATCTTCTTTGACCACCAAAGTAGGTTATGTTAAGAATCACGGGACCTGCATGTATAGGAGCCACATGGGTTATAGTATGGAGGGGAACTGGGTGAGGTTGAGTAAAAATGCTGGCTGGATCCAACCTGCTATACTTAACTTTTCAAGTAAAAGAGAACAAATCTTGTGCAGAAGAGGAGGAGAGAGGATGTAGTTAGTGTACAATTCCAGCAGCTAGCTGGTAAGGTGATGACATAACCTTTTGTTAGCACTTGGTCATCCTTGTGAAGCCAGATTAATCATTTCATTTACTTTCCCTTTTACAGGAAACTGTGTATGCACATGTACTCTGCACATTTTAAAAATGTGTTTTTCAAAACTTATTTTATCCAGTATTTGCCGTAGATGGTACAAACTATAAATTTATTGGCTTTCATTTTGCTCTTTTTAAAGGCATTATAATATCTTCCTGTACAGGCTATTGCAATTACCATTTTGCATCTATGGCCAGAGTTTCATTACCTGCTGAACAATAGAAAACTAAATATTATTAGAGATAAAATAGTGCTGAAAATGCCTGCCCGTATGCTGTAGTTGTCAGAAGAAAATTCTGAGCGTGCTGCTCATCCTGACAGGAGTCTTATGGAGACCACAGGAGTTCAGGTTTCTGACAAGGAACAAGAGATTCTGCTAGGAATGACTCTTGTATAGACTTTCCCTGATGTAGAGCTAGCAGGCCTAGCTGTCTGTAGAGGATGGGGTGAAAGCTATCTTCTCTGAGGAGAAATTGCCATTATCTGCCAAATCACCAATAGGCTGAAGTCTTGAGCTGGGTTGCCACTACGTTCTTATTTACTTCTTAGCTGAAGCTACTGCTGTCCTGGTTTGGTTTCTCCTTCTGTGGAAATTATTTACAAGTGAAGGAAGCTGGCCTGTGGAAGATCTTGTCATCTTGAAGGGGTAACTTGCAGAGACTGGACGAATGACAGGAATCCATCTGCTGAACTGCCATCTGCCTGACCCAATTTATAATACTTTCAAGTTGCAGAGAATCATAGCACAGCGGGTATAGGTTGTTGACCAGTGACCCGAATCTGGTGGCTAACCATGAGTTATTCCCAGAACCATAAACTTTCAACAGTCTCTAGGAAGTGAAGTACCTTCAAACTTGTGGTACATCCGGATATAAGCAAGTTTCATTTCAGTTTTGTCTTCTTTTGAATGAAAAGAAATATACTTGTTTCTGCCTCTGGTGTGACAGTGGTTGACCAGATATCCTAGTACACAGTTAACCTCAGGCCATTAGTCAGCTCCTTAATGTTAGATATGATTCCTAATTGCCCTGTGCCAAACTTTTAAGGGCTGGAGAGGGAAGGGGGACCTACTATCAGGGATTTTATCCTCAAGATTGGATAAGAGGTGTAAGAACAAGGAAATCAATCTGTAACTGACTGTGAACAATCAATTGAAATAACTCACTACCTTTGGACCAGCTGGTTAAGAGGTATAAAATAAGTCTCTGCTGCTGGCTGTCAACAGCCATACGAACAAAAAAAAGCCACGAACAGCCCAATCGGCTGTTCGCGAACAAGCTGTTCATGAGGCCCCATTCTAAATGAACAGGTGGTCGTTGCAAGCCTCGTTCATTGCTGTTCATTGCTATTCGTCAAGCCAGACAGTCTGGCACCTGCAATCAATTCCCATGGCAAACTAGGCAGGGATTGTCTGAACTCTGGTTGTTGTGGGTTTTCCAGGCTGTATTGCCGTGGTCTTGGCATTGTAGTTCCTGACGTTTCGCCAGCAGCTGAGAGATCTACCCCTTCAAGTTCCAGGACTGCTCACTGAGAGATCTCTGTCTTTTGGTGCTACACCTCTGAAGATGCCAGCCACAGCTGCTGGCGAAACGTCAGGAACTACAATGCCAAGACCACGGCAATACAGCCCGGAAAACCCACAACAACCATCGTTCTCCGGCCGTGAAAGCCTTCGACAATACATGTCTGAACTCTGTCTGAACTCCTGCTGTTGCCCTGGAAACCCCAATCTAAGCTCAATTTAGCTTGATAGGCAGGTCTTCCTTCCAAGTGTGGATTGGAGCTCCAAATTTGTTACAAGGAAGCAAAGACCAGGGGGGAGGGGGGCTCCCAGCTCTGGATTAGTTTGGAGACCATGGAGAGGGAGACACAGTTGCTGTTGGCATTTTGATAGAGTGCACTGGAGCTTGAATTTTCTTTGTGTGTGGCGGGATAGGGATCTACCCCTTCAAGTTCCAGGACTGCTGCAAAGCTCTGGGGCCAAACTATTATTTATTATTGGTACCTTTCCTGGTGCTTGCTCAGGTCAGGTTTCTGGGAGTGGTGCAGTAGAGATCTTGACCAAACTTGGATGATGGCTGGAGGAGAGCCTGCTGGCCCCCACAAACTACCAACCACAAACATGTTCGTGAACAGGGCCATGTTCGTGGTTGTTTGTGAGTCCCTGTTCGTGGATGGCAACGAACAATGAACATCATGTTCATTTTTTTTCTGTTCATGCCCACCTCTAGTCAGGAGCCATTGCAAGATGGGAGAAGAGGGCTGCCTACAAACCCAAATGTCCCCACAAGTTCTGAATGCCCTTCAAGACTTGTAGATAGTCCTCTGTGGAGCCATATCCCCCCTTTATGAACCACTGTTTTAGATTGTAAGCTTCTTGCAATAGGGACTTACTCATCTGTATTGTAAAACATAGTAGAGATGCTGTTGCTTCTTAATATTTTGGTTTTAAGACACTGTACAGTTCACCAAATAATTGTTTTGAGCTTAATATTATTTTATTATATTATTATGTCTTAGTTCTTTTATTATAAGCTGCTTTGAGGGCCCCTTGTGGAAAAGCAACACATCTATCTAAGCATAAATAAAAGTACATTGCTGGTACAGATTTTTTTTTAAATACCATCATCTAGGGAGAAAGCCCTTTACTGCACTATATTAATAGTGCTTCTCTAGTTCTGATGCTTTGCTTGGTTTCTGGATATGTGCTTTAGAGAACAAATAATTAAGTGAGAGCATGAATTCTGAACTTTATGTTCTCTGGTATTTGACTGATTTCCCTCCAGTTTATGTTCTGATTTACTGAGAACTTTCTAAATTACTGTAAAAGACAACCAAAACAAAAATCTATTTAAATGCTAGTTGCATTCCTCTCTTAAACTTCTCTGTGAAAGCTCCTTGGAGATAGCTCAAACAGTCTGCAGTAAAGAACGATTCTTGCTGCAGTTCAGCTTCCCAGCCAAGAGTGTTCAGTGATCCAGAATCAGCATATTACTTTTGCTCAGATATTATCAGTTCACAAGTGTAGAAATCCATGAAATGTGATAAGAGAGGAAGGAAGATAAGAAAGAATCAAAGATAACTGGATGTGTGAAGGTGTGATCTGCAAGCGGCTGCATTTTGTGTTGACCAAAGGTATTCAGGAAAGATTGGTGCCATATATTAATAGGAGAACAGGGCAATAGATCTACTGAAATTCTTTGAGATCTATAGGTTGTTATGGAGCTGAAACATCTGCTAATAGTCTACATGTGATGGAGTGAAACTTGAGTGTTTGGATCCAGCATATCCATCACAGTGCATAGGAAATTATGAGCAACCTTGGCATAAATGCATACTGAAATACACATGTCTAATTTCCACGATCCTTCCAAGTGAAGGACTGCTCATGTCATTTGTAAATACACTATGAAGTAGAACCATGTGAGTAGAAGCCTAGATGTGTGCTCAGGTTGGTGAAGGATCAACCATAGATGCAGTGGTAACCATGCAGGGAAAGATATATGATAAAGGAGGTCTAATCAGGCATGCACAATGTGTGACACACCAAGGGCAATGCAGACCACCAGCCTTGTAGCACGATCTGCCAGGAACTTACTTATCTTCTTAAAATTTTTATTTATTAGTGCAAAACAAACAAAAAGAAACAAAAAATTGCTGGCAACAAAAACAAAAACACTGATCAAGGTGCTTGATACAACTTCCTTCATTTTGCATCCCCAAGCAAGCAGCAAAGCGGGAACTTAATCCAGACTCTGATGGGCAGCATTTAGTTGGGCGCATCACAAACTCTTGACTCTTACTACCTCTAAGCTCGCTTTTTTGCCTGCGTAACATTGATTTGTAGGGGATTGTCCTGATAAATTCATAAGAAAATTTTAGCCAATTCCGATATCCCATGTTATCAACATTTTAAAAATACAGCTCTTTAACTGACCTGTTCACTATGAAATTGAACAGATGCTTATATTTTTCATTTTTGTTTCAAAACGTAAAATGTGGTGGTGGGGAAACCTTTCAGTAATTGGATTGTTCAGTCCTATCATGGGTCATTATGTAATATTAAATGTAATAGTTAACAGTGCAAGCTGTGAAGTCATAAAAACATGACCCACTGGAATATACCAGGTAGAGTTCCCAGGTCCTCTTACCCTCCTGGTGGGAGGGGAGGGGACCTGGCACTTATCAGTGGTCATTACATGTGCAGTAGGCACGCTCCCACTGAGCACGATGATGTCACTTCCGGAGTAATATCATGCCAGGAGTGCCCTATGCTTGGCACAATGACATCACTTCCCCAGGCCTTTTCCTCTCGCTGTCCAGGTGAGTGGTGATGGTGGGCAGAGGCTGGGAGTGGGGAATCCTGTGCCCCCACCGGGAGACATGGTAGCCCTAGCCCCGGGGCTATCAGATGTTGTGATAGACCTAGATGTTGAGCTCAGAAACAAAATATTTTCCTTCTTCTGCCTCCACAGCAACTGTTATTCAGATACATACTGCCTCCAGACATGGAGGTCCCATTTAGCTATCATGACTGATGACCATTGCTGGACCAATTCTTGTTTAATTCTTGTCTTGAATTCATTGGGTGGCTTTATTTCTCAGCCTCAGCTCCCATTTGAAACCTGGAGATAATATTGACACATATCCTACCTTCAGCTTGAAGAAATTCCTCCAGCCTAAATATCCTTCCTCTAACTTAAGTAGCTCTTCTCCATTGGAGGAAAAGCCACTTAAATTACGTGTGTGTGTCCTTAGGCTGGGAGAAGGCATTAAACTTTGCTCAGTGCAATGCTAGGATACAGGCTGCTGATCTACCCTCACCTTGCAAGGCAGATACTGAAGATAATATATGTGAAGCACTTTAAACACTTGAAATACCGAGTATTCTTATGAGTACAGATAGCCACGGCTTGGCCTTGGATTCTTCTAAACATAATATATTGTTTTCATTCTCCCTTGCCTAACAAACCCTGAAGTGTGCTTCCAGTGGAGAGAGACAGGATTTTTACTTTTTTGCCCATGATACAGCTCATTGATATAGGTATGAATACAAAGATAAGTGAACCCTAGGTTCCCCCTAACCTTTTCATGCAGTGAATGACAATTAACAGTAATGGTTTCCATCTGTATGGTAAAATATTCCTCTGTTGACAAATGCTACTCTCTGATGCTGAAGAGCGCCCAGGAATAATACAAAGAACTGGAGCAACAGGAGAGTGAAATAGCAAAAGTGTCTGCTTCATGCTGAAACTATTCTCTCCAGTAAATAAATAAAGCTGTTCTCTGACAGGGAGCCATTGAAAGGGGAAGAAACACAATGTACTGAGAGCGAGAGAGAGCGAGAGCGAGAGTGAGAGAGAGCGAGAGAGAGAGATGTGATCAAAGTGCTAAACAGACACCAATCTACAGGAGTTTGTGCAAATTATTAAAAGCAGCCCATAACGCTGTGATAAGTAGTGACATCAAAGGGTTTTTTTCATATACACTTCACTTCTATTAATTACTGATAGGAATAATAATGTTGATCAATGTGTTTTGTGCTGTATTTACCCCCCGCCCCCCCCCCAACAAACAAAAAATATCTCAGATTCCTGCTTGGTTGTGCTTCAGTCCTTCAACCGCAGTCAAATCCTGAAGGGCATCCAAGACCGAATGTATTTAACTGCGTTGAATTATTTAGCAACGGAACATGATTTGGAGCTTAATTTGTGTGTACTTCAACAGGGCGAGTAAATCCCTTGTAATTAACAAAGTGAAAGTGAGTTATTATTATGTTCCAGGCTCGTGTTGCCTATGTGGCATAGCTTGAAGGTGAAAACTGAAGGCACAGAAGACTAATTTACAGGTTTCTAAACAGAGCTGCCAGCCTATTTTGCCTAGAACAAGATTTCAGGGCAAAACTGGAGGACCCTACTTGCTCGAAACATCTGAGAAATGTAACAAGAAACTAAAACTGTTTTGATAAGACTAGAGAAATTTTGGAGGTTGTGTGTGTGGGTATTTTGTAGGAAAGCAAGCAGGTGCCACAGAATGCATAGGCAGCTGCCCCATTGGTTATCAGTGACCTAAAACAAAGTTGGAAGGTGAATTTGGAGGCTCCTGCTTGGGAGAAATGTTTGAGGGAAGCACAAATGGGTTTGATAAGACTGACAACATTTCTCAGAGAATGGGGGGAGGTTCCGAACATTCCTAATCAGGAGGCTCCATTGAATTCAATTGAACTGATTCATAGGATTGCAGACTTAGGCTATGATTGTACTTCTTTTTTCATTGTTAACAAAAAAGAAAAAGAAAAGAAACCAAAAGGAACACTCATTACAAAGTTTCAAAAAACACGAAAAGTGAAAACTATTGTTAACCTTATTGTGCCATGACATTATAAACACAGCTCATCTTCCCATAAACTTATCAGCTCTTACATCTCTTTGATTTATACTTCTAATTTGATATATCTTTTTAGACATGAGAGCAATTTTCCATTTTCTTATAATTCAATCATTAATATTGGGGGCCGCAGAGGATTTCCAAGAAAACATCACACAGTGTCTTAACAAGCTCATGATAAGTCCTCTATCTGAGGCAGGTATACAATCTTTAACGTAACCTAATAAAGCAACCACAGGATAAAACGATAAACCATGGTACGTTAATTCTAAAATACAGAAAAAGATCTGCTGCCACAAAAGGTTCTATTTTAGAACAACTAGAACAAACACATAATAAATTTGCCTGACTCAAGTGACATCTCCAACATAAATCCTGGTATCATTCCCCTTCTTAGCCCCTGCCCCCAATTTATCTGTAGCAGCTGCTATAGTGTTGGCCATAGCAAGCAGGCAAGATGAAAGGAGACTATCTTCTTGTCCTTCTCTCTGATAGTGCCTTAGGTGCTGTTTAGTGAGGCAGAATTAATCCTGGTTATATGTAGTCCCCGGGATGGAAGGTGGCATAGTACAGCCTGATATCATCAGATCTTGGAAGCTAAGCAAGGTCAGTACTTGGATAGGAGACCACCAAGGAAGACTCTGCTGGGGAAGGCAATGGCAAACCACCTTTGCTTTTCACTTGCCTTGAAAGCCCCAGCAGGGGTCGCCATAAGTCAGTTGTGACTTGACGGCACTTTCCACACACACATGGAACCCCCAGGCTCCTTGACTGGAAATCTGCAGCACCTAGGATGCTGTTAAAACAACATGTAAGGCATCAGGAGGTTCTCCTCTCCTACCTGTCTCCAATGGCTGCTATAACAGTAACCACAGCAGCCAGAATAGCTTAGCCCCCATGCTAAGGTATGACAAGGAGGGAGGGAGTTGTGGGTGGGCTGTGTAAATGCTTTCCCATTTATCCAAACATGTAACTATCAAAACATGTTGGTTGTTTCAAGCAATCAATATTATAGATGGTGTGCCAAGAGAAGGGACAATCCACTTACAAATTCAATCACACCCTCAAATGCATGGAAATTGTAAGTAAGGCCGCTCAACTAAATTTTCATTCCATGTAAGCAGTAAATGCACTGTGCTGTGGTGCATGCTTTGCTCATTTAGAAATTAGACTCCATGCACCCTACTTTGCCTTGAGAGTGAGACTTGCTAGAGATTCTGCTCAGGGGATGTGACCAGGCAGAAATTCAACAGATACAGTTTCCCCAACTGCTATGTCTTCCTGAAATGTGTATTTTCCTGCTTTTGGTGTTCCAACAGTAGAAGATTCTATATTTATTCCTCATTTACTGTGGACATAGAATTTGCAATTATAAAAGGAAACTCCTTGGGTTTTTCCCAAGTCTCTCTTGGTAGTTTGCACTAAAAATAGTCTAGCATTTAGCCTTGGTTGGAAGGAAAGTGACATATTCTCATAGTCAGCTGATTAGGACCAATCCTAGGGAGAATATTCCCAAGTGCACCCGAGCTGATTTGGATTGGGATGATGGTGAATGAAGAGAAGGGGTTTAAGTCTTCCTGGCACTATTTTCCTGATCTGAAATGGCCCCAGGAAGCCCCTGTTCACCACACCGGGGAAACCTACATGTACCTTCAATGCATACTACATTTCCCTCAGTGGGACGAATAGCAGCTCTCTGGAGCCATTTCAGGTCAGGAAAAGAGTGCAGGCAGGAAGGTTAAAGCCCCTTCCCCCCACACTCTGCAGTTTCAAACTGAATTGGCAAGGAACTCGAGGTGCATATATGACAGAAAGTCCTTGCAGTGGACACAAATACTTTATAATGTGGGAATTGGTCCTAAGGGGCTTCCTTTGCCAGAGTTTAGAAACAGAATGCAATGCAGATGGAATTAAAGTTTCTAACACATCACTCCAAAAAATCTCAGCCAAGTAGCTGCACAAGAAGTGGAGCTCTCACAGTGGCTGAATTGTTCCATCCTCCTATAAGGTATTGTTCATTGGTGACAACATTTTAATAAACGTTTATATGCAATGACTTTAAATGCCAGTGTTGGGTAGTGGTTAGAGAGATTACAATCGGAAAGACCTAGCTTCAAAGATTCATATTGGTGGATTTTCCCACCAATTTATTTAGGTGTTCATTTTAATGTGCAAAACTTCCAAACTTAAAAATAACTGTTAATCAGTGTGTACACTGATGACACTAACACTGAGGGCCAAGCTACACATGACAAATGACACTTGAACGGCAAGTGGATTGAGCGGAGGGCAAGTGAACAGGGAGAAATACACTTGCTGTTCAAGTGTCATTCGTCATGTGTAGCTTGGCCCTGAGTCAACGCTAAAGAACACAAGAATAATTGTGAGGAAAATTGTTTTCTATTCATTTATTTGAAGCCTGATGAGATAGCTAGGGTCAAACTAGACATGCAGGTTTTTAATGAGTTGGGTCCAGGTTCCCCAGCCTCAACTTGGGTTTCCCACAGCCATACAGCAGCTGTGAGGAAAGGCTATTAAAAAAAGAGCCCAAATGGCCTCAACACTGCTGTAGGGGGAGGAAGAGCTCTCACCTCCTGCCTCAAGCCATTTTCCAGAATAGCAAGGGCGGTGTCTCTGTTTTTGCTGCTTCATGTGGAATATTCTGTGCACATGGAGCAGTAAAAACAGGGAAATACCTCCCTTCCTGCTATTTTGACATGCGGAAATGGCTTGGGGTGGAGGGAGGAGGGCTCTTCTTCCCCCTGTGGTGGTGTTCTGAGATCACTGCGTCTCTCTCTTTTTAAAACAGCCATTCCCTAGAGCTGCTTTGCAGGTGCGGGGAACCCAACCTGGGTCTAGGGAACCCATACCCAACTCTTTGAAAACCTGCATGTCTAGTTGGACCCCTACTGAGATTCTGCCTGCATCCCCAGAAAAAGAACTCAGAGCCAAGCTACAAGTGATGCCTCACACAGGTTGGACACTTGTCAGCTTCCCTCAAGTGTTGATGGGAAATGTAGGTGTCCTGGTTTTACAGCTTGGCTCTCCATTACAGCTGCAAAACCAGGATGCCTACATTTCCCATCAAAACTTGAGGGAAGCTGACAAGTGTCCAACCTGTGTCAGGCGTCACTTGTAGCTTGGCTCTCAGAGAGCCAAAGAGATCCAAGAATAAAGAGAGTGAAAGTGGCATCAGAAAAAGAGCAATATCAGAAGCCAGCAGAGAGAGAATTAAAGGAGGAGTGACATATTTAAGAGAGGGAGAGGCCAGCCAGGAAAAGGAGAATGGGGAGAGGAAAGTGGTTTGGAAGGGATGGAGAAAAAACTGAGGGCAGTGAAATCTCCTGGACATCTTGTGCTGGAGGACTGAAGTGCTGACGTTCAGCTTTATATGCAGTTTTACTTTACTGCTGCTCCCAGAGTATCCTCTCCTTGTTCCTCTTCCTTCTCCCTTCTAGTCTTGTGAAACGCTAATGAGAAAGTACCAACCCACAGTTTGAGAGTCACAATGGATTAATATATGGACAATGGGTAAAACTGAAATATTTCCAGGCAAATGGTTGTTGTGGGTTTTCTGGGCTGTATTGCCGTGGTCTTGGCATTGTAGTTCCTGACGTTTCGCCAGCAGCTGTGGCTGGCATCTTCAGAGGTGTAGCACCAAAAGACAGAGATCTCTCAGTGTCACTGAGAGATCTCTGTCTTTTGGTGCTACACCTCTGAAGATGCCAGCCACAGCTGCTGGCGAAACGTCAGGAACTACAATGCCAAGACCATGGCAATACAGCCCGGAAAACCCACAACAACCATCGGTCTCCGTCCGTGAAAGCCTTCGACAATACATTTCCAGGCAAGCTTTATTGAGGACCCTCAGGGCCAGTGTCCATATATGGAGCAAGTGGGGGAGGGAGACAAAACCCCCAAAGCTAGTATGATATCATGGTGATAAACATGCTAATGATGAAGGGGGAGGGGCACATATGCAGGGACCCATTAACTTGTAGGTAAGGACAAATATGAAGCACTCTGGGCACATAAACCATGGATTCTAGTGTCTCTATTCTACACTAATGTGCAGAGTATGGGAAACAAACAAGAGGAACTTGAAATCTTAATATATGAAGGGAACTTTGACCTGACAGACATTAATGAAATTTGGTGGGATGAGATGCACAACTGGCATATTAGGATTGAGGGGTACAATTTGTTCAAAAGAAACAGATGAATAAGGAAAAGGGGAGGAGTAGCATTATATGTCAAGGATGTATATACTTGTGAGGAAATACCTGAATCTGAGCATGGAAAGTCAGTTGAGAACCTCTGAATAAAAATAAAAGGAGAAAGAAATAGTGATATTATGTTGGGGGTCTGCTATAGACCACCAAGCCAGTCAAAGGACTTGGATCAGGGCTTTTTTTCTGGGAAAAGAGGTGGTGGAACTCAGTGGGTTGCCCTTGGAGAAAATGGTCACATGGCTGGTGGCCCTGCCCCCTGATCTCCAGGCAGAGGGGAGTTTAGATTGCCCTCCGCGCCGCCGAGCGGCTCGGAGGGCAATCTCAACTCCCCTCTGTCTGGAGATCAGGGGGCGGGGCCATCAGCCTGTGACCATTTTCAAGAGGTTCCGGAACTCCGTTCCCCTGCATTCCCCTGAAAAAAAGCCCTGACTTGGATGATATGCTTCTAGAAAAAATTACAAAATTTTCAAAGAAATGGGACATGGTGGTCCTGCGAGATTTCAATTACCCTGATATCTTTTGGAAGTCAAACTCTGCTAAAAATGAAAGGTCTGATAAATTCCTGGCTTGTCTTGCTGATAACAGAAGGTGGAGAAAAAAACAAGGGGCAGGGGAGGGGCAGGTATCTTGGACCTGATTCTCACCAACAGATAAGAGATGGTTGATGAGGTGAAAGTGGTAGCCACTCTGGGTAGAAGTAACCATATAATTTTGGAGTTTAAGATCTTGGGTTAGGGAAAAGCTGAATGCAACTGGATTTTAGAAACGCTAATTTAACAAGCTCAAAGTTATGCTGAGTAGAATCCCATGGTCAGAAATACTCAAAGAGAAGGGAGTTCAAGATGGGTGGGAGTTTCTTAAAAGTGAAATATTCTTTCACAAATGATTCCAATGAGGAGGTAAAATAGGAGGAACTTAAAGCAGACAGGGTGGCAATAAACAGCTGAAAATGTAAAAAGACACATTTAAGGAATGGAAGGAGGGCTGTATATAAAACAAATTGCCAGTGCTTGTAGAGAGTGTGTTAGTCTAAAGCTCATTATGAGTTTAGGTTAGCGAGAGATGCTACACACTACAAAAAAAGGGTTCTTTGGTTATTTTTAGAGAAAGAAAAATAAGGAAGTGATAAGCCCACTGCGAGGAGAGGAAAGTGAAATTTAAACAGGTGTTAAAGAGAGAGCAGACTGCTCAGTTCTTACATAAGCCATCTAAGCAAATATAATTGGTGGAAAGCCTTTTTCTTTCTTTCTTTCTTTCTTTCTTTCTTTCTTTCTTTCTTTCTTTCTTTCTTTCTTTCTTTCTTTCTTTCTTTCTTTCTTTCTTTCTTTCTTTCTTTCTTTCTTTCTTTCTTAACAAAATAACATCCAAGATATTTATAAGAAAGGGGGAATTGGTTTTCTCAATATAGCTTCACATTATTATTCATGTTGTTTACAAAATATTAATCTGGATTCCCTCACAGATAACTATGCTTGATGCTGCACATTAAAACAAAATACTTCAATATCTTTGGTGGTACCATAAGAAGTTAAATAAAGCCTGTCTTTGTAGGGTGATAATACTCCCATAATACCAGCTCTGTCTGCTTGGGGTAAATTAAAAATTAAAAATCATTGAACTTCCAAAAGTTATCATTATCCTCTTTTATCTTTAGGCAATGCTTTCCTTTTTCTGGGAATCAATATTTGGATAACCTATGTCATTACAAGATACATTCATAGACGTCACAAAGAGAGCTGCCTGACTGAAATCTCAGATGAGTAAAGAAACTATATCTCTTCATTTCCATCTTTCTAGTTGAACAATTTCATTATGATCCACACAAGGAACAGAATTTGAAGAGCTTCTGAACTGTAACCAGATTTGAGAACTCTTTAATGTGTACTAAGAGCCACATCATGTGGGAGAGCCATGACTGACAGCACAATCCTGAGATGGGGGGAGCCAAAAGTACCTGGAAGCTGACTAGAAGTCACACTGGCGTAACCTCTCCTATGATGGTGCAGTGGCCTGGCACTGCTCTGTATGGGAACCCTGCCGGCGCCCAGCCACAGCTAGACATGGGTGTAACCGGGGCATATGTTCCTGCACTAACGGGCTAGAGGCCAAGCTATAGGGTAGGGCGTGACTTAGTTGGCTCCCTAAGCCATTTTAAACATGGGAGTGCCCCCAGCAGCAATGGAAAGTTACACCACAAAAATGATGGCATGGCCCATAGGTGCCCATTGTATGGGAAAGTCAATTGGGAGGGATAAGGGTGCACCGATGGGTAAGGAAGAGTGGGGGAGGTGGCGGCCTTGGCTCACTCATTCACATCGGCCTCCCTTCTCCCATCACCTGCACCCCCCACCAAACACTGGCCTCTGCAGTTGAGGTTCACCAGGGGAGGCATGCCCCCTGCCTGTGAGCCGGTACAGCCCATGCCTGCCACAGAGGCCACAGTCGCCCAGGAAACCATGCTCAACACAGCTGTTTCAGTGAGGCTTCTTGCAGCCCATGTCAGGTCTCCATTCAGACTCCCTTGGCCAGGCTTCGCCCTTGGGCAGAGGAAGAGTGCAGCTGCAGGCTGGGGTGACTGAGTGATTGCTCTTGTAACTCCCTTGTGATGGTAGGCATGCCCTACCATCCTGTCTCTCTCACAGGATCAGAGCTCCAAGCAGCCATGCAGCAGCAGAACATCCATATGCAGCATCTGTGGTGATGGAGCTGCCACTGCCCCTGGCCATGGACACTTTCCCAGGATGTGGCAGACCTGGCTGTTGCTTGTGCAAGGCTAGGTCTGTCACCACATGTCCCCATTTCCCTTCCAGGCAGGAGGCCAAGGGGCATGGCTGTTCCAGCCCCCGGTAATCCTCCTTGACTGCCATTCAAGCCAGCCCCAGGCACGGTTCCTGAGGCAGCCCACAAGTCATGCCTAGTCCTGAGAAAGCAGCACGAGGAGTGGCTCTCCTGGCCCTGACTGCCACGCTAACAGGCACAGCTCCCTACCCGGGTGAGGGAAGTTGGCAACAAGCATCCAGACATCCTCTTCACTATGGCAGTTCAATAAAATCTGTGTTGAACAACAACTCCCTCCCTGTCTGCTTGCTTGCCTGTGCACAACAGTAGCCCCCCTCCACTTCCCCCATAGGAGTTCCCATTTCTCTCATCCTAGTGAGTGGTATCTGGCTCCAGGTAGTCCACCCCACATTTCCCTTGCATCTTTTTGATGCAGTGATGTATTTTAATGGCTCCACTGCAAGTTGATGGGCATTCGAGGCTCCCATCATAACCAATGGGCCTTCCAGCCTCTCCCATTGTTTCAAATGGGCATTCTCATCATTTGTTTCAGAACCTGTCCCCTGCTTATCTTTAAGGAGCTGCTTGAGACTTGAGGGGGGGGCTGATCCTGAGTGCTGGGGGCTACATGTACTACCCTTGCTGGGTCCTGCTGTCTTTCTGGTCTTACTTTTCAAGGAGGGGGTGCATGTTTCTTGGAGTGACGGCAATGGTGGTTTGCAAGTGAATGGTGCTTTAGCTGCCAGTCTACCCCTTGTCAGAAATGGGGGTGGGTGAATGGGTGGGTGGGTGAATGGGTGGGTGGGCACCCAACTTTCCCCTATGGGACAGGGCTTCTCTCAAGGCAGACACTTCAGTTAGGATGCAGCAAGCCCAATCGTGGGGGTCTTTCTGCCTTGTATAGCCACTCTTTGCAGGGTGGGGGAGTAGCATTGACAACTAGTGATGGCAAATGTGGCCTGGCCCATGGACTGGCTTCTCCTTTCCCTGCCACTCATGGTGCTGTCAACTGCAGCTGTCCTGCAATTGGTGGATTATGCCAGCATTGCCAGAACAACTAAGGAGCATTCTCTCCTGGTTGCGGCTTGCCAGGCTTGGTTACCAATGTCATTCTCCCACGAAAGTCCTTAGGGAGTGTACGAGCAGTGTCATAGGTACACAGGTGCTGGTGGCATGGCAGGCTTCAGATTGTGCTGCCCATCTCCCAACATTTTCTTTAACTTTTAAGGGGGGCAATTTGAATGGAGGCTACTGGGCTGGGAAAAAGGGGAATTTTGCATTTTGTATCAGTGGAAGAGAGAAGGTTTGAGATATTTGAGGTAAGGAATGCACCACTGTTAGTGAAAGACGTCTGCAGGGTGCCCTTAAGACAACAAAATGATTTTTCTTTAATTGCATCACAACTGCTATATATCCTATCATGGAGCTAATAGGCTATATAAAAATAAGCAGGAGAAATGCTAGTAGGAAAAAATAAGTCAAAAGACTCAAAACTTAAGCAAACCAATTAAAGCTAAAATCAAAAAGGTGATAGTTTTTTTTTTTAAAGGCCCATTAGATCTTCCAAAAGTCTCTCACAGTCTTTTCAGCAGATTGACTGGCTTTCATGGTAGTGCTGATATAGATCTCAGGAAGCTACAGCTCTCTTTTGTACAGCCCACAAGCCTACACTGTCATCTACACAAAGAACATCTTTTTCTCAGACATCTTCCTTCTTGCCATTTTCAGGAATCTCACCCTTTCTCCTCAGAAGTCTCTCTCCTTTCCTTTTCCATGGCTGCCTATTACAAGTCCCACTCAGCCACCCCTTTCTCCTCCAAAATCTACCATGGGGAGTCACATACTTTAGAGATACATCGTTCTATTATCAAAACCCACCACAATTTAATATGGGAGCTTATTTGTCTCTTAAGATCTCAGCACTCCTAAACGGCACTCCCCTATCAAATAACAATTACATGAAATATAGAAAATTGTAGAAAAGTCCAAACAAATGTAGCTAATACAGAGAAGGAAGAAAAGGGGAAAATTAATAAGTTGTATGCCTTTTATCTATTTTTGTAAACAGCATTGTAAACTTGTGTTTTTCAGTAATTTGATATTCTATTTAGTCTCATATAATATTAATGTCTACACATTATGATCATATTATGATAGTACCATTTGATTTCTATTATGATTATGAAAAATTTCTCACACTTGTGTAAACTAGTAATGAATAATTCCCTGATGACTAAAACAGAGTTACCCCATTTCCTTAGCTGTTTTCCACTTTCTCCTTTTTTCTTGCTGCACCATACCTGGCAGTTCAGTTGAAGTCATGGTTAAGTTGAAGAACGTCTGTCACCCATGCTGTAGACATGGCTGAGTCTTTCCAGCTTTCTGTGGCAATTTTTTGAGATATTTTGGAGGTAAAAGTACTCGTATTGGCTTAAACTTGGACTCCATATTAAATTCAATTGTTTGTAGATATTTGTGATGTTTTTGCTGATCCTGTTCCTATGTATACTTTTTAGTTATCGTTACCTGAGGATATGGATAGAATTTTAGCAAAGGTGCACGAACCACATGTATTCTAATCTCCTGCCTTTCATGTCTATTAAAATCTGCTAGGGAAGGGTTGCATGAATGGCTGGCACTGATAATAAATGCCTCTTTGCATGAAGGGTCCTTTCTAGCAGATTTAAAGGAGGCTGTTTCGTATTTGCTGAAAAAGATGTCTCTGGACTGTCTGGATCTAATTAATTTCTGCCCAGGCTTCAATTTATCTTTCTGGATTATGGTGGTTGACAGTGGTGATGATGCAATATCAGGGTTTTCTGGAAGAAACTAATTATCTAAATCTCCTTTAGTCTGGTTTCCACCCTGGTTATGGGCAGAAACTAACTCGGTTGCCCTGCCTACCAATTACGATCATTCCTGGAAACAGTGAACATTATTTTTGTTATACAGATGCTTGAGCACATCCTCATTTATGGATTCTCCTATGAAGTCCCCCTCGCCAGCTATCTTCCTGGTGCCTGATTTTTTTTTTAGGCACTGGGTTAAATTGTTTCTATCTACCCAAGCATTTCACTGACGAAATAGGTTGGCTTTGTTTGATTCTGACACTTCCTCTGTTTCAGGTAGAGCTGTAGTTTTAATTCTGCTTTTTAATTGTTGATTTGGTATGTGTTATGAATTTTACTGTGTATATTCTATATACAAAGTTTCCCCCAAAAGAATACTAGAGAATCCCAGAGAGAGAGAGAGAGAGAGAGAGAGAGAGAGAGAGAGAGGTCATTCAAGTTTCATATTATAATATAAACAGTTCTATCCAATTTAATAAAATGTGGATGAGCATTCCAATAATTAATCAACAAAGCCCATTATTGTGCATACAAGACCAAATAAATTCTTCCCAATCTAGCATGAATATTATCAGTAAGTTTATTCAGTTCTGACACATTCCTGATTCATTTTATAAATATTTTAATACTTGTTATCTATCTATCTATCTATCTATCTATCTATCTATCTATCTATCTATCTATCTATCTATCTATCTATCTATCTATCTATCGATCGATCGATCGATCGATCGATCGATCGATCGATCGATCGATCGATCGATCGATCGATCGATCGATCGATCGATCGATCGATAAAAAGTACATAAATGGAGGAGAAGCATTGGCATGATCTTTTCCTATTTCTTCCTTCTCCTGTCTCTTTTTCTCTCTGTCTTCATTAGATTATAAGCCTGAGGCCCAGGATCATTATAAATTTGTGTCTATTGCACAGTGCCTTTAAATAGTGCCTGGAAATAGTAGATGATGATGATGAAATAAAAAAGTACATGCATCTTTTCACACAGTCTCAAAACTGATCTATTGCTGCTTTTTCAGTGACAAAGAAAAGGCAAAGTTAATTCCAGCTCAAGAAAACTGCATGCACTTGATAAACTTCAGTTATCCCCAAAGAAACATTAAACCATTGACATTATCCACTGGTAGCAGATGTTCAGGCCCATATACTCAGCAGATACACTTGTGCTGAATTTAAAAAAGAACATGAGGAAAAAAAATCTTGACATCTTAGTCTTTGCTGCTTTTAGCATTATATTCTAAACTCCAAACATCTTCAGAAACCTAGCTGCCAACAAATGTTTTCAGAAAACTACTAACTGTATACCAATGAGTGAACCTTCTTTCTGGACAATCCCAAGCAGGTCTACTCAGAATCTGACTTTAGGTTTTTCAATCTGGCTTACTCCGAGGGAAGTGTTCTTAGGATTGTCCTGTTTGTTTACTTTTGTTTACTCTTTATATTAATTTAATAAATTTCACTCCTGTCATTCTATTATGTTGCTCGGCAGTTAATGAAGGAAAGCATAAAAACAATACGAAAGGAATCATAAAACAATCACAATAAAACCTACAATATCTATATCAACAGAACTATTTAAATAACCCAAAGTAGCATTAAATATTAAATACCCCTAAATTGACCTCTGAAATAAAATAGGCTTAACTAGATTTGGAATGGAAGGAGTGAGGGGTCAAGGTGAACCTCTTCAGGGGGATGAGTCCCATAGGCCAGGTGCTACAGCTGAAAGGTCCTATCCCATAGGCTCACCAATCTCACTCCAGTCAATATGTGCACATGCTGAGGCCCTGAAAGAAGTCCTTAGTTAATGAGTACTTTCCTATGGGTTGAAGTGATCTTTAAAGTAACCTAGGCTTAAATTTTATAGGGCTTGAATGAAAGGCATGAAATAATAGGGCCCCATAACTCTGCAGTTATATATGCCACTGTCAGATGTGCCCTGCTTATCTGCCATGTATGCCTATTATACTCTGTATTGTATTTTGGGCCTCTGAGAATGTGTAAAGAAATATCTGTCTAGCTGTCTAACTGTGTAGCTGAGAATCGCTTATCTTGCAGGTGGCTACTTTCACTTTCTCGACTGGCATGGGAAAGTGCCATTGAAATGCCGGTTGGAGCCGTATCTCCCTGAGAAATGAAAGGAACTCATCTTTGTCTTCCTCTCCTTTACCTCCCTCTAACCTTCTAGGCCCTGTGCGCCTAAATTCTAATGGTCCTTATCTCAGGGCGGGGACAGTGCTTTCCCCCTTTACGTCACTTCTGCCAATGCTGTAGTCTGAGTGCACTGATACTGATGGATCTCTAATAAAGAAACTTTAACTGGATTCTTGGAGTGTCTACAGTGAAGTAACTAGGGATCTAACCGGCAGGCCCTGACATTCACGCTGAGTCTCTGTTAGGACTCTAGCTGTGGCATTCTATGTCAAATGTTGTTTCCTCCTTACATTTTTCAGTGGTAGCACAAATAAAATGGGGTTAATCTGGCTGTTATTTATTTTCTTCATTTATACCCTATCCTTCTTTCCAAAGGGGACCCAAAGCAGCTTACATCATTGTTCTCTCCTCAGTTTTATCCTTCCCCATTTTATTCTCAAACTACCCTTTCAGGTATGTTAGGCTGAGAGGTTGTGTGACTGGTCCAAGGTCACCCAGCAAGCTTCCATGGCAGAGTGGGGACTCAAACCTGGGTTTCCCAGATCCTTGTCCAACACACTAACCATGCTGGAATAATCTAGAAAAATCTAGATCTAGATGTCATGAACGCTATACAGAGTTACTCCAGTCTAAGCCTATTGATTTCAGTGGGCTTAGACTGGAGTAACTCTGCATAGGATTGCACTGTAAGGCAATAATTGTATAATATTAACTCTAAAAACATGCATAATTTAGTTGTGGCCGGCCAGATTTCTGAAGGAAAGGACTCTGGTAGCCTTAATGGGGAGAAGGCATTCCTTACTTCCTCCACAGTATGATTTTCCAGGAGCAGGACTGGATCAAGGAGTATACCCAAACTGCAAACCTGATTCTTCAGGGATAGTGCTAGTCTATCCAAAATATGCTATAACCTCAGATCACCAACCGTCTTGTCTGAATGAAGCTTCAGTCTATATACTTTCACACATTCAGTGATCTATACATTGACACCAGGGCTGTTTCCACACGGCTTACCGTTTGCCGGGATGCAGCGTGTTCTCGCGCAAAATTGCACGATAACAGCATGTTCTCGCACGAAATTGCATGATAACAGCATCTTCCTGGTGCAATTTCGTGTGATAACAGCGTGTTCTCGTGTGAAATTGTGCAATAACAGCGTCTTCCTGGTGCGATTTTGCACGCGAAGATGCTGTATCCTGACAAAAGGTAAGCCGTGTGGAAATGGGCCAAGCTTCCTCTGCCCTGGTGGAGTTTTCATGACAAGAGACTAACAGAGGTGGTTTGCCATTGTCTGCCTCTGCAACCCTGGTCTTCGTTGGAGGTCTCCCATCCAATTAATTAATGGATAGAAAATGAAAAATCACAGGCAGTAGGCCAGGACTTTCTGTCGAGAATCTTGAGAGATCATTAGATTTTCATCAGCAGATGTAACTTGGGGCATATATAGCACAAAGGGCTCTGAGAATTGAAATGAGAGATTTGAGTAGCAGAGGCAAGATACTGTTGATGAAAAATGCAATATTAAAACAGAAGTCTTCTCTTCAAAGTCCTGAAACAAAGTGGATGAATAGTGAAACAGGTTAGGTAAACCTACATCCTAACCAGAACTTCAGTTCTTTTCAGAAGACCGTACCAGTGGTCTTTTTGCTTGTTTGGAATAAGATGTTCAGAGTAAATGTAAGAAGTTTACCATTTACTTTCTTCCTCTATTGTTTATTAGGAAAGCATTCTCAAAGAATTTCCTACATTAGCCACCTTGAGTCTAATGAGATAAGGCCATTAATGCAAACTTTTAAAAATACGTATTACAAAAAATTAAAAATAACAATTAAAAAAAACACATAAACAGGAAGGATCAGGGCTTTTTTCCAGCTGGAATGCCATGGAATGGCATTCTGGCACCTCTCCAAAGAGATCACATGTCTGGTGGCCCCGCCCACCTGATTCTCTTTCCTTCAGCGTGCAGGCCAAGATGTCAGGTTCTTTAGCAGCAGCAACGCTGAGCCTCCATTTGAAACTGGAGCGGAGCTTCCCTGCCAGTCAGCTGAAGCAGCACCGATGAGGAGAGCCCCCTTCTGTGCTGCTCGAGTGAGCAACAGGAAGGGGGCCCTTTAAACTTCAACTGACTGGCTGAATTTTACTCTGCGCAGCTTGCTTCAGCTGGAAGAAAGTCCCTTCCGGCCAACTGAAGCCACGGGGATTTAAACATTAAAGAGACCCTTTCTGGGGTTGCTGCGCCCTGCACAATGACATCACTTCCCAGAAGTGATGTCATCACACAGTCCTGGGAGTGTGCGCATGCTTTGCACGCGTGTGTGGTGCCAGCCCTGAGTTCCACAACCTCTTTTCACAGAAAAAAGTCCTGGGAAGGAGGCATGCCAAATAAAACAGAAGACAATGCTTGAGTAGAATATCCAAATCTCTTCAGGGAGGGGATTTCATAATTTTGCTGCCATAATCAGGAAGGTCCTTTCTTGGGTTACCTAGCCTCAGATGGCAAGGCCACCCAAACAAGCACTCTTGAAGATGTGCACAGTGATCAGGTAGGTTCCTATGGGAGAATGCAGACCTTAAGATAAGTTGGTTGCAAGCCTATAAAGCTTTAAAGGTCAATACCAACACCTTGGATTGTACCCAGAAGCTGATTGGGAACCAGTGATATGATCCCCACAACCCCCTCAGGTCAGCATTCTGGTGGCAGCACTTTGTGCCAGCTGTAGCTTCTGAACATTCTTCAAGGACAGTCCACAATAGAGTTCATTGCAGCAGTATAATCAATATGTGCAAGCCTTCCAGTAGGCACAATTTCCATTTTGTGTGAGTTGGGCAAAATGTGTGTATTCCATGCACATACAGTTTCCATTAAAAATCTAAGGTTCCATTTGTGTGTGCTGAAATTTTTAGTGTGAAGAAAATATCCATGTTTTCCTGTTCACACAAAACGCCAACCACATGTAATGTGTGTTCCCGTAACATGTGGTTAGAACACCAAACTAGAATGTGTCTTCACTGCCTCCTATAGCAGAGGATCAGCATTCTGATAATAGAACACCTGTTGAATGCTTTAGTGCTTTCATTAAGGGAAGGATCTTGATTCACTTGACATTGTAATTCTTATAGTCGGGTTTTCCATCCTTTCTCTATATTGTAAATGAAATACTGTTTTGAAGCAATCAACCGATAATTCCACTCTATTAGAGAGAGGAAAATGGAGAATTCTTTTCTAATCCCTAGAAAGTTCTTAAAGAAAATTTCAAAGGCAGGATGTTGTTTAGAGATCACTGATGAGGAGATGGAATTTAAATATTAAGAAGCAAGAATTTGCCTTCTGGTGAGAGATGATATTTGCATAATAACAAGAATAGCTCCTTTGTTGGGAACAGAATTGCTGACTGGAATCTGCAATTCAGGTGCCTGGATGATCTTCAACCTCCTTTGGCAATGGGAAATATGCTAATTTTGGGCGACTGGTTGTCCGTCATATTTTGAATGCTTGAGAGGAAAAAAAATTGAAAGACTGTACAATAAAAATAGACACTGAGCAGAATTTCCTTCATATACAGGTGCAATAACAATTGATTTTAATGGAGCTGTGCTGGCTTACACCAACTGAAGAGCTGACCCAGAACATGAGCAAACATGCTTCGTCTGCCTGAATATTTCCAAAGTGCTTACCTCACTAAAAATCCTACTGAGGTAAGGAGGTAAGAATCCATTATAAAAATGCAGCACATTGCCCTCTTTCTACCTTGGTAGTAATTGTAAATTTAATGCTATCCGCTAATATGCTTTTGTCTCAGGATTCTCTGTGGTACAGTAGGGCAAGCAATTCCAGTTCTTGAGAGGAGAAGAAATATGTTTTACACAAACTGTATCATGCTCAGTTCTTAAAATCTCAATAGGCAGCCTTGGGTAAGTCACTTTTTCTCTTAATCGAATCTACCTCAGGGTGGAGCTACTGGGTTTACCAGCCACCTGAGGCTCTAAATAGCCTAAGATTTTTTTTTTAAATACAGCCCTTTTCATTTGTGATATGACAGTTTTCACTTAAAAAGGTGAGAGGGAGATTTCTGGTTTAAAAGCCCATCGCCCCAGAACTTCTGTGACTGTGTTCATGGGAGAGGGAGCATAAAGGTGTTAAGAAACCTATTATTTATTTAGAGATGGTGTTTAATATGCCCGTGCTAAAGTATGTGTTCTTCACATGTCGGGTCCTGCAAGGCTCCCTGCATAGTGTAGCCTTACAAAGAATAGCTGCTCAATGAGATTCTCCACGGGGGGGCGGGGGGGGGGAGTGTAGTGGGAGGGATTCTGTCTCTCTCTCTTTCAAAAAGCCTGGGCTCAGGTTTTCCATTGGGAGCTTGGTGGTGGTGGTGGTGGTGGTGAGGGGAGGGGGTTGTAACAAGAGGCAGGAAATCCATGGTGGATTTTTGCAAGAGAGAAATAATCTCTTCTCCCTGGTAGAGAATCACATTGCTGCCTCTCTCTTGCAAAGAGCAACCCTGGATCTACTGCCTCCTGTTACACGCCCCCCCCCCCCCCAGCTCCTGGAGGAAAACTGGAGTCAAGGCTTTTTGAAAAAGAGAGAGACAGACAGAATCCCTCCCATTGCTCTTCCCCTGGAGGTGAATCACATCAAGCAGCTGACTTTGTAAGGCTACACTACCCAGGGAACCTTGCAGGACCTGACATGCTCCTGGACGTCTCATGTAGTTTCCCTCTTAGAGACAGATTCTAGCCTAGCCTTCTCACAGGCACGCAATTTCTGGATAACGGAATGATTTCATGGATGAGCATTCCATCATCCTGTGACCCTACTATCTAACTTTGTACAGTCATGATACCAGTTTAATACTTCATCTGCTCTTTGTGAGAACAGCTCTTGTCATCCACCAAGTCTTGATGAAAATCAGCAGTGATCTTATTAAGAGAGAGGAATGTCTGCTGGAAGCCAGCACAGTATATTGATCAGCAGTGAACTACAGCTCATCGGAATCCTCCACTGTATGATATTTACACACATTTTTTATTGACCATGATCTGTTTGATCTTGTTTATTTCTGTCTTCAGGTCTATTTGTGAGTCTTTTTCCTGTGACTTTTAATTCATTTGTTCATAGATTCTCCATGGCCTTCTCTGTTAACTGCAACACATGCGCATGCGTGCGCAAGCGCGTGCATGCGCACACCCACACAGAGGAAGAACAAATTGCTTTGCAATATTAATATTACATTGTTCTGGTACGTGCAACCTCTTTTAGCATTCAAAGTTAGATTTTTGTGTGTGGGAGGGGGGAGAGATAAGGAGGGAGAAAGATTCAGAGCACCGGCTTCCTGTAACGTTGTGCTAAAAGGGTGTTTAGTACAGGGAAGGAATTGCTTATGATGATGTTAAGCTTTGATCAGGAGCTTTTGTGCTCTCAAAATCCTTGTTCTGTTCAGTATGCTGCATGCATGCCTGTGGCTCGCTTGATCTATATGCAGTATATTTTGTTCACTGTCATTCCTGTCACAGTGTTATGCAAAGCTTATCCAAATGCAGAAACTTTTCCTCCCCCTACAATTATTTCTCCTGTGCAATTCTTCTGACCTCTGGTTAAGGCACCTCCTGTATATTCCTTATGGAATAATGAGCTTTTGTTGCTCTTGAGAAATGTTGTTTTAGTTTCTCCCTAGTCTATAAATCTCTCTGGGTTGCTGTGGTATATATATTCAGTGTTGCTGACTCCCCTGTGGTTTCTACCGTCTTCCCCTTCTATTGCGCATAGAAATTAAAAACGAACTGCCAGAAGACTGGGGCCAGATGCCCTGTCTTGAAGAATGGTTGTTTCCACATGTCCCGGCATAGTGCTAAATTTATGCAACGAGGGTGTCTTCCTGGCATGATTTCTGATATCATCACACCACGAAAACGGGATCATGACTCGATGATGTCAGAAATTGCGCCAGGAAGATGCCCTCGTTGTGCGAGTTTACCACTGTGCCGGGATGTATGGAAACAACCAATGTTAGGGTTGTTACAGACACCAAAATTCAGGCAAATCTGCATGAAAACCTGCTTACCGATTCAACACTAGCAAACCTCCATTGGATGAATTGTCTGAAGAAGGGAACTCTGGCTCTTGAAAGCTTACACTCTGAAAATCTTGTTGGTCTTTAAGGTGCCACTGTATGAAAATTGTTCTGTTCTACTGCAGGCCAACATGGCTACCCACCTAACTATCCAACTAAAACTAGATTAATGGAGGATAGGTCCATCAGTGGCTACGAGCCACAGTGACTAAAGGGAACCTCCATCTTCAGAGGCAGCAAACCTCTGAAGACCTCTATGAGGGGGGTAACATCAGGGGAAGTCTTTGACCCTATATTCTGTTGTTAGCCCTCCACAGCAACTGGTTGGCCACTTTGTGATACAAGATGCTGGACTGCGTGAACAGCTGGTCTGATCCAGCAGGGCTCTTCCAATGTTCTTATTGATGGGTATATTAGTTAGCAAAGTTGCAGGATTGCGCAATGGCCATAATAAGTACACACTCCAGTGTTTATCTCTAGAAAAATACTTTACTACATAAAAGAAAAAAGGTCACAGTGATAGAAAATAAAGAATGGCTATCTGACTACATCTTGCAGGCTAGAGAGACTGAGAAAGGCTACGTTGCACTGTTACATCTTAGACTGGCTTGTGTGAGCACCGAACAAAGAGCAATAAAACTTCAGTATATCTTTCTAGCCGATTGCCTCCCAATAAACTGGTTGCCCAATAGAGAATCCCACGTCTTCTTCATTAAAGATAAAGGCGCTCATTTCTATAGTGGAAAACTTCACTCAACAGCTAAGTGGTTACATGCAAATAAGTTTACTAAGTAACATAAACAACAGTTTAACTCTTTCATGACTGAACGCAGAACACTTGCTAATTCCCAGCACTTATGAACATAGTTTGTTACTTGTAAAGTTTTCTGTTTTGCAGATCTCAGAAGTTAAGCCCGGTTGGCCTTGGTTAGTAATTGGATGGGGGATCTCTATCAAAGACCAGGGTTGCAGAGGCAGGCAATGGCAAACCACCCCTGTTAGTCTCTTGCCATGAAAACCCCGCCAGGGGTCACCATAAGTTAATTCTGTCTTGAGGGGTCTCTCAGGGGGGTATGAAGTACACTGCTGTGTATTCGCAAATATTATTGCTTAATAGTGTGGATTTAAGCAGGGCTACACTCTTCTAAGGCCACTGAAGGCCTCAGAAGGGTCTAATTTTGCTGAGAATTGCACTGCAAGCCTCTCTGACAGAATAGTGCCAGTTGTCAATCAGTATAAAGCAGTGGCCTTTTTCTCCTGTGTATGGAGGCCAACATTTCTCATTGGTTAAGCCATTTGTTTTGGACAAGAGGGGGAGTTTGTTACTCTTTGGGTGGCTTTAAACAAGTCAATAGCTGTCAGGTTTGTTCCCCGATCTGTACAATGAGAATAATAGTGACTTGCCATTTCAAGGATATTGTAAGACCAGAGGAGGAAGCACGTACACCTTAAAGTATGCTATATAAATGCATAATAATTCATAAAAGACTAATCTGGGAATTTCAGACATTTGAGAAAACCATCACAAAAAACAATCACTGCAAAACAACATGGTTGAATCTATGAAAAGCAGACTTGCTAACCTGCTGGAGGCCTCTATTTTAGAACTTTTCGAGAGAATTTTATTTTTATCTTTCTACTGCACAAATGGTGAACTGCCTTCTGTTCTCTGTTCCAGGAGCTGAGATGGCATCTGTAGAGAGCAGTTATTCTGGATTAACTTGGCTATAGCTAAGAGCCAAATTTCTCTCAGCATGTGTAAAAAGACAGGAAATTTGTACCGTTGAAAATTGTATATATAAAGCAATAAGAGTGCTTTAAAATCTTTGTTTATCCCACAACTAAACATGTGAGGCAGATTTTTAGCACTCTCTTTTAATAGGTTAGGATGAAAGCTAGTGACTTAACAAATGCAGTATTTGGGTCTCATATGGGAATTTAAAATATACTTTATCATATTTCAAAAATGTTTATCAAGCTTCTACCTAAGATTATATTGGCTTGCAATCATTAACAAAACATTTTTAAATACAACAAATCAAACTAAAACCCAGCCTTCCATGTGCTACAGCCATTAGAGTCAGGAAAGAATTTTCCTCAAGGCCAGATTGGCCAGGAATCCTGGAGGTTTTTTGGGCATAGAACAAGGGTCACTGAGGGAAATTGGGGGGGGGGGGGAGTTGGGTTGCCAGGCCCCCTCGATCTCCCAGCGGGAGATTGGGGCCTGGCTCTTACCTGAGTGTGGGGGGGGTGCGCGCACGCTCTGATGTCACTTAGTGACATCACCACGCAACCCGTTGGGCCGTGGATTTGGCCCATTGTGGGCCCCTGCGGAGAGCAGGAGCATTCCTGCACTCTGTAGGGGCCCACAACGGGCACAATCCACGCCAAAACGGGCCCAATCCGCACCCATTTTGGCGCGGATTGGGCCCCATGGAGCATGGGAGCATTCCTGCGCTCTGCAGGAGCCCACAACGGGCCCGATGTGCACCAAAACGGGCCCGATCCGCACCCATTTTGGCATGGATCGGGTCCGTTGTGGGCTCTTGCGGAGCGCAGGAATGCTCCCGCTCTGCACAGGGGCCCTGATCCAGGCCGAAACAGGCCTGATCCTGGCGGCTGCCGTGCGCGGGGGCGCTCAGCTCCTCGGGGGGGCATGCATTGAAGGTGTGCACCCCCGCTGGCCAGGTAGGTGGGGGCAGGGGTGGGAGGGTGGGTCTGGCACCCTCCCGGGGGTCTGGCAGCCCTAGGGGGGAGATAGCTGTGAATTTCCTGTGTTGTGCAGGGGGTTGGACTAGATGATGTTTGGGGTCCCTTCCAGCTCTATGTTTCTGTTTCTTTGCCCCCCCAAAGAAAAAAAAGACTCAGTGAAAATCAAATAAACCACAGACATTATCACAAAACTACTAAGCCCAAAGCTTTTTGAAATAAGAAATAATTCATGAAATGTAACCAGGGTAGTTGCTTTTTGTACGTGCTTTGGAAAAGTAATGCTTGAAGAGAGAGCAAATGTACCTCACAGAAAGAAGGCACTTCCAAAAGAAGGTGTTGAGTTAATCTCAGCTGGTGGGCAGGTCTGTATAGGAGAGGCAGTAATTTATCAGTGCAACCCTAACCGTAGTTAATCCACTGAAGTCTATGTGCATAGAAGTGTGTAACTCTTTTTAGAGTAACACTGTATGTGTCCCAGATGAAAAACGGTTTTAACGGTTAAAACAAACACCTTGAATTTTGCCTGGTAGTGGGTAAGAAATACATAAGAATATAAGAAGAGCTCTGCTGAATCCAAATGTGGTCCATCTGGACCAGCTTCTTGTTTCACATTGGTCAACTATTTGCCCTGGTTGCGGTATATTTATTGTATATATATACAGGGCTCATTTTGAGGGGGAACACGCAGGAACACAGTTCCAGCAGTTCCCCAAAGAGGTCACGTCAGGTGGCCCTGCCCACCTGACTCTTGGCTATTTTGGGCCCATTTCACCCTGGATTGGGGCCAAAACAGCCCAGATCGAGCCTCTGATGGGTGGTGGATCACTCTCCCACTCAGCAGCGGCTCGATCCTGACCATTTTGGGCCCCTTTTTGGCCATTTTCAGCCCCTTTTTGCCATTTTGGGCCCAATTTTGGCCCTGAATGGCCAGGATTGGGTCCAAAACAGCCAGGATAGGTGAGGTCAGGGGGTGTGGCATATGCAAATCAGCCATGCCAATGACACACTTCCGGTGATGGCAAGGGGCGTGGCATATGCTAATGAGTTCCTCCAGCTCTTTTTCTACGAAATGACCCCTGTATATGTGTATATGTAGTGGAACAGTCTGCTCCTCCTCTAATATCTCGGTGATTTAGTTTGGTCCTATTGGGTGGAGTTCTTGTTTCAGTTTCCAGTTTTGTAAGTTACCTGAAATTGTCAATTTCAGGTAATATTTTGAGCCAGCTTGTCTCTGCTGAATGGACCTGAGGATGAGTGGCTGAGTGAGTACTCTAACCTGGGAACCCACAGCCAAAGGGGGACATTACAATGGAAGGGCACCAAACGGGGCATAGGGCAACAGCTATAACATTTGTTTATGTACAAGTACAGGCAATGCCAGTTAAAAGATGGGCCACTATAATAGGGAAAATAGATATTTGATAATCCATATAATAACAGCAGCAAGAATAGTATATGCCAGATATTGGAAAAATACAGATATACCAACAAAAGAAGAATTGATAGAGAAAATCTTAGAGACAGCAGAACCGGACAAACTGGCAGAATTAATAAAAGAAAAAAACAAACATGATGGGAAACAAAAATGGACCCCCCTCTATAGATGGGTTGAACGGAAGTATAACATAGGGACATAACTGTATTTTAGCCAAACACAATTAAATGAATAAGGAAAGAAAAAAAGTACTAGAATTAAAGAAAGTAGACTTACAGTGATAATAGCTTAGTGGAAAATAATATAATTATGATGGAATTTGTAGAGATGAAATGAAATGCATGGTATATATCATGTAACCCAAAAATGTAAGATTTTTGATTAATTTGCTATCAGAATAAGCTGGAACTAAAAACTAATTAAAAAAAAAGATGGGCCACTATACTGTGCAAGTTTCTCGGTTACCTTCAAAGTTTTACCAGTCGAGATTGTAATAACGGTGTTCAGAGAGGCAAGCTGGTTCTTGAATTTCTCTCCATCTAAAGTTATGCATCTGACCCAGTATCTCCTATAGGTATCGTTCTGTAATCAGCTCAGGAGACTACAGATCCTTCTTGTCTGGAACAGAGTCTGGAATAGCTTTTTTCTGGGAAACGTTAAAAGCCAGAACAGGCTGGAACGGGCATTAAACAAATAGTGGTACCACAAAAGACCATGGGAGGTGTTAAAGACACTAGAGAATAATATTTTAGAAATGAAAACACAGAGATAGCATGCTTTTATTAACCCTTTCCCTGCCAAAATGCTCCCAGAACACCACGGAAAAGGCTGGAACAGGCACTAAAGATACGTTAGTGTCACAAGAAACAGTGGGAAGTAATAAAGACACCAGCGAACAATATTCTATACAGGAAAACATGGAGATATCAGGCTTTCACTAACCCTTTCTTTGCCAAAATGCTCCTGGGACACTATGGAACAGGTACTAAATAAATTCCAGTTCCACAAAAAAACAGTGGGAAGCATTAAAGAAACTGGAAAACAATATTTTAGACGTGAAAACACTGGACTATAATGTTTTACTAACCCTATCCGTGCCAAAATGCTTCCAGAACAGCACAAAACAGCCTGGAACGGGCACTAAAGAAATGCTAGGACCACAAAAAAAAAGTGGGAAGAATTAAAGACAATGTGGCCTGGAGCGATGGTATTGGTTACCAACAGTTCTGGAGAAAAATGTCTTGTCCCTTTAATACAAGAAATGGGCAGTTGAAGCTTTTTGTGCTATGAAGCGGCTAGGAGCCTCTTAAAGACAGGATATATGTTCCTATGAATTTCAGGTGGCGCTTTTTGGCCCCCCTTTCCACTGGGATTGGGGCTGGAATGGCCAGGATTGGGTTGGTGCTGGGCGGGGGAACCCTCCCTTGTGCAGCACTGACTTGATCCAGGCTATTTCAGCCCTGATCCAGGCCCAAACAAGCCCCAAATGGCCATTTTGGGCCCCTTTCGGCCTGGATTGGGGCCCAAACGGCACTGATCGTGTCACTGCCAGGTGGGGGAACACTCCCCCCCTCTAGCAGCAGCCAAATTCCGGCCATTTTGGCCTGGTCAAGGGGCGTGGCCTATGCTAATGTATTATGCTAATGAGTTATGCTAATGAGTTCCTTTTTCTACAAAATGGCCCCTGTGCAAGCATAAGTCTCTGAAAGAAACTGGATGGAACTTAATTTCATCTTCACCTCCTGAAAGGCCTCCCCTAAGGCTCTGTTAATTTCACCTCTCTGTCTCTGTCTTGTTAAACTACTCTTCCTAGTTAACATTGCATCTCCCAACACATGTTCTTCACGTGTCAGATGTCATATGTAGAATGCCTCTCAGTAAGAGACAAGGCGTTATAATGAATCCAGCACTGTAGTTAGAAAGCATATTAATGCAGCTGCAAAAAAGGCCTTTTCCCAACTGAGACTAGCCTGGACACAGACTAGCCTACCTTGACATAGCTGCTCTGGCCACCTGGATTCATGCCATAGTGACATCAAGATAAAACGATTGTAGTGCACTGTATATTGGAGACTCCAGCTGCTGCAGAAAACTGCAGCTCATTTACTAGCAAGAACTAGGCAGAGCATGCATATTACTCCCATTCTGCAGTCACTCCACTAGCTACCCATCAGTTACTAGACTCAGTTCAAGGTTTTGACTATCACAGGGCTTTGGCCCCTCATATCTGTAGGACCACCTCTTCCCCTATGTTCCACCATGACAGCCTTGCTTCTCTGAACAGGGCTTCTTCAGATACCATGAAGGAGGGAGGGAGAAAGCAGCCATATCTCTATGGCTGTAAAGCCTGAATGTCTTTGTTCTTCACATAAGTGAGAAGCCTTTCTCTTCCATATATGCAACAGGGGTGGGGTAAAACACTCCAAACGTTGCCTCTTGAGCGATGAATTCCACCATGGACACCCTGGGTCTAATTTTGGGGTTCACTGACCCACAGTTTGCAAAGCAGTGGGTGAAGATGACCCCATTTGGACATGTCATCTACCTACATCTTTGTGGCTGTGTGGGAAATAAATTTCCATATGGCCCAACTACCTGATTCCAGATTACAATGTTAGTAAATATGAATGCGTGCTGTCACAGGATAGCATTGTCAACAATATCAAAAGGCACTGAGAAGTAATGAAAAACAACCAGGGATGCAGTCCCAATCAGAGGACCAGTGTAGAGCATTTATCAGGGCAGCCAATGATGTTTGTCTGCCATGATGAGAACAACAATCAAACTGAAATGGATCATCTTTATGACTGAGCAACTGGGGCGGACAGGGTTGCCAAAATAGTCATGGAAAATGACTCTTCACCTCCCCTGGTCCCATCTCACTTCCAGCAACACTGCCTCATCTGGTGGAGGTTGACCATCACCAGCTACTGGGCTAAGATGCAAGTACAAGCCAGCAGCGGCTTGTGTGTGTGTGTGTGTGGCATAATGGCAAACTGCTCCTCCTTAGAAGCCCCTTCTTATAGCCTAGGGCAGGGGTGGCCAAACTGCAGCTCAGGAGCCACATGTGGCTCTTCTAGACACATTGTGTGGCTCCTGGAGGTCTCTGAGTATCACTGTGGCCATACATTTTATTTTAGTTTAGTTTATTTCCTTTCCTTCTTTCTTTCCATATCTTTCCCTCCCTTTTCCTTTTTTCCTTCTTTCTTTCCATATCTTTCCCACCCTTTTCTTTTTTTCCTTCCCTCCTTCTTTCTTTCCATGTCTGTCATATTTTCAGTAAAAATGTTGAGGTTGCCAGGTCTGACTCAGAAAATACCTAGGGACTTTGGGGGTGAAACCTAGCAAGGATGTGATATCACTTTTGTGATGTTACTTCCAAGTCAAAGGTCAGGTGATGGCTCTTTCAAAGCTCCACCCCTTCTGATAATGTCACTTCCAGCATACTGCACCAAACCCCACCCCTTCTGGTGATGTCACTTTCAGGACACTCCCCCAAACTCACCTCTTCATCTGAAGTCACTTCAGTGCATCATGTCTTGCGTCTCTCAAACATCTGACGTTTATTCTATGTGGTTCTTACATTAAGCAAGTTGGGCCACCCCTGGCCTAGGGTATGATATTTGCTGCTCCACCATCCTCAGCCTCCCCAGTCTTACGGTTGTAGACTACTGCTTCTACCAGGAGATTTGGGGGTGGAACCTGAGGAGGGCATGGTTTAGGAAGGGAAAGAACCTCAGTGAGGAATAATGTCATAGAGTCCCCTCCTCCAAGGCAGCCATTTCCCCCAGGGGAACTGATCTAGAGACCAGCTGTAATTCAAAGAAAACTCCAGGCCCCACCTGGAGGTTGGCAACCTTACCCAGTCTCCTGCTCTTCAAATCAGTTCTGCTGGCCTCTCCTGTATGCTTGAATAATCTCTCCAAGTGCCTACTGATCTTTATTCAAATCCCTTTTCACATACTAATGCTTCATGTAGTTTTCCAACCAAGTGTTGTCAATTTTTGCATCACTGGTTTTGTTCACATTCATCCACTATCCAATGTTCACACACACACCCTTTCCATCATTGTTGTACTCACCTTCATTTTGACCCACTGACTGAATTGGGCTATAGGGAGCAATGCTTAAAGCAGTTTCCTTTGTTTGGTTGATTATATATATTAATAGGACATCTCTTTTTGATTGTTAGTTGGAGCCTCCAGCCAGGCGACCCCTATTGGCTTGAAGTCATTTTTTAAGCCCCAGGCGACCTCCAGGCAATGGGGATGTGAGCAAAAGCACAGCCATTTTTTCTTGCTTGCTTGAAATACAAAGCAGCTTAGTTGCTTGGCCTTCAATGTATAACAATGTAAAAGAACAGCTTAGACAGCAAGGCAGTAGCTGTAAACAAGAACTAGTTTGAGCTAAAGAGATAAAGAGAAGAGAAAGTTCCACTAGGGCACAGAAACAAAAGAATGTGGGTTTTTCTCAGAATAGAGCATTTGTCTCAAGAAGAAGAAAGGTATAAAAAGACCCTCCCTGCCATATTTGGGAGGACTCAGAGTGTTTTTACTTGTTGAAACTCTGCTCCTCCTTATTTCATGAAATAAAAGTTTTTCCTCTTCAAAGTTCTCGAAGTCTTGGTGTAAATCATTGGGCAAAGCACCAGGTCATGACCCTTGGTATTTTTGCAACGAATTCTGGTGAGCCAGCAGCCAGGAGCTCGACTTGATAACCTTGGAACCTTGTGGATGGGATGTGGGACAACATGCCAACACTGGACTGATTGAGTCCTTCATCTCCTTACCTTACCCTGATCGTTGGAGGTATCCTGGTGATCAAGGCGACACCCCTTTTGGAGAGGAAATTCAAGGAGGGGTGCACCATCTGGAAGAATCTGGTAAGCTCCTGTTTTTCCATTCTATAAGTCTCGAGGTGAAAACGGCAATAAGTTCGTTAAATCAGTCTTCTCTGCTCTGGTTAGACCTCACCCAGAGTATTGTGTTCAGTTTTGGGCACCACAATTTAAGAAGAATATAGACAAGCTGGAATGTGCAAATAGGAGGGCAACAAAGATGGTGAGGGGTCTGAAGATCAAGTCCTATGAGGAAAGGTTGAAGGAGCTTGGAATGTTTAGCCTGGAGAGGAGACGACTGAGAGGTGATATGATAACCATCTTCAAGTACTTGAAGGGCTGTCATATAGAGAATGGCTCAGAGTTGTTTTCTACTGCCTCAGAAGCTCAGATCAGAACCAACAGCTTGAAATTAAATCAAAAGAGTTTTTGGCTAAACATTAGGAAGAACTTCCTGATAGTTAGAGCAGTCCTTCAGTGGAATAGGCTTCCTCGGGAGGTGGTGGGCTCTCCTTCTTTGGATGTTTTTAAGCAGAGGCTAGATGGCAATGTTGATTCTATGAACTTGGGCAGATCATGAGGGAGAAGGCAGAATGGGTTACATCAGTGCTTAGTTCTTGTGGCCCTTCTTACATGTCTAGGGTAATGCCGATCGCCACCTTGGGGTCAGGCAGCAATTTTCCCTAGGGCAGTTTGGCTAGGGATCCTGGAGGTGTTTTGTCACATTCTGGGCAGAGAGCAGGGGTCACTGGGGCAGTCAAGGGGAGGTAGTTGTGAATTTCCTGTATTGTGCAGGGGGTTGGACTAGATGACCATAGAGGTCCCTTCCAAACTATGATTCTATGTAATAGGCACCCCAAAGTAATGTAAGCGAGAAATGGGTCAGGCACAGAGTAAAAGATAAAAACAGACTCTTCTAGAATGTATTCTGAAAAGGTGGGAGTTGTATTAATGGCAATACAAACACCATGAAAAAACATTTGATGGTTAGATATTGCAATCACGAATGGCAAGGTTTTGGTATAGGCTGGCTTTTGGGGGGAATGTTTGATAAAAACATTATGTTAGCTACCTTCCAAAAAGTTACAGGGGAGGGTCATTGGGAATAGTTTGGTTATATTGATGGATGCAAATATGCTATGCAAAAATGCCCTGATTGGTTACAGGCTAGTAAAGGTTGCTCTGTCATGCTAGCGAAATTAACTACACAAAAGAAAGGCACTCCTGGTTAAAGTCTATGCAGCCACACAAAGGGAAATCCTTACCAGGAGGAACACAAGAGATATATAAAAACAGTATATTTATCAAATTTAAAGTGGCAGAGTATTAAAGTCACTGAATATAAAAGTGCTAAATGCAACACTCATAATACAATTTTATAATATACAAATTCCTGCCAGTATACAGTATGTGTTTTTAATAACAACAATTCATACAACAGCTCATATACAGCACTATACCCCTAAAACGTAAAAGGTGTCACAACAATGAATCCGGGAAAAGAAATCCAACAGGTAAGTCTTTGTTCATAATATTATTTCAAAATGTCTCATGCATTTCTTTTCTTTTTTTGCAGGCATTCAAAGAGACAGCAGATGATGTTCCTTACTGTCCAAGCCCAAACTGGGGTTGGCTATTAGATGACGCAGATTTCGTCCCGAAGGATTTCCTCAGGGGCTTGGATATTGTCCACTGTAGAAATTACTGCATAATATGCACAAGTTTCACAGAACCCGGAGATGGTGCTAGTTACTTCCACGGCGTGCCACGTGGGGACAGTTTGATTATATTGATGGATGGATGCTATGCAGAAATGCCCTGATTGGTTACAGGCGAGTAAAGATTGCTCTGTCATGCTAGCAAAATCGGCAGGCCAAAAAGGAGGGGAGGTTTTAGAGCAGGGAGAGGAAAACCTGAATCCCCATCAGCTGTTTGATTATCCTACATCCTTTAGACTTCCAGTGCCACATATCCCAGGACCAAATCCAGTCTTTAGTGCCTAGTGCCTAGACGCAGTCTTTAGTGCCTATTTCGACAGTCCTCCCTCAGCTCCTGTTTTGTCAGTGGCTCCTACTTCATTAATCCCCACGGCTCTGCCAAGCAATTCAAGCACCACAGCAGCTTCCCCTGATTCCACATCTGGAGCCATCAGAGATTCCTTTGAATCCATCCCAAGTCTTGAAAGGAGGCCGTTAGCACCAATTTTTTCTCAAGGGAGTGAATAGCCTCTCTCCACTCCACAGACAGACTCACATGATTTAAAACCTCAGCGCCATATGCCTATAAGGGAAGCTCCATTCCCAGCTGCTGAGGGACAGGCAGCTCCCACCACAATTTTACTATATGTTCCTTTCACAACATCAGACTAAGAGCAGAACTACAAGTGACAAAAGGCACAGGTTGGACACTTGTCAGCTTCCCTCAAGTTTTGATGGGAAATGTAGGCATCCTAGTCTTGCAGCTTGGTTCTCTGACTGCTGTCCAATGGACTTTTCAACTGTCACTTGTCCAACATTCCACCAAGTTACCTACGTTTCCCATCAAAACTTGAGGGAAGCTGACAAGTGTCCAACCTGTGCCTTTTGTCACTTGTAGTTCCGCTCTTATTTAACTGGCGCAACCACAGTCCTTCCTATAGGGAAGATCCTGAGAAAATGCACCAGCTATTTTCCTCTATTTGTGCCAGCCATATGCCTACTTGGACAGACATGCAAATGCTTTTAGATACCCTTCTTTCTCCAGAGGAGAAACATCTTGTGGAAGGAAAAGCGAGAGCATTAATTACAAAGGAACATGAAGAAAAAAGAGGACCTTCCCTTGACATTGTAGTCCCTTTAACAGACTCAAAATGGGACCCCAGAACAGAGGCAGGGAGAGCCTCTTTAATAGCCTACAGGTCAGCAATATTAAGAGGCTTGAAATCAGCTATCCCCAAGGCTATAAATCTTTCCAAGCTATACAAGGTTCACCAAGAGCCAAATGAAGATCCATCCAGTTTTTTTAGAGACTTATGCTTCCATTTTGACAACATAGTGATATTGACCCAGATAAACCTGAGAATGCAAAAATGCTAAATTTAATGTTCATTGGTCAACCCTAGTCTTCCTTCAGAGATACTGACCATGGCTGACCCTCTTTAGCTTCTGCTGATCTTTGGCCATTTCCACACATTCCACGTGACGGCCTACTCACCGAACGCTGCTGGCTTTCCCACTTCATTCTACACGTTTCCGATTTCAAAATGGTAGCAGGCTGTTTGGCTTCCATTTTGTCGGCATCTTTTCAGGGATTGTGGGAAAATGTGTTCTCAGAAAAGGTGCCCAAAAAATGGACGCCAAACAGCCTGCTACCGTTTTGAAATCAGTGATGTGTAAAGTGAAGGGGAAAAGCCAGCAACGTCCGGTGAGTGAGTTGTCCCTTTAAAGACATAGAGAAATGGCCTTGGTCTAGTCTGAGCTGTTCAAGCTGCTCCCCTATGTTATGTGCCTCCACAAAATGAAAAAAAAAAATGATGAGAAATCCTCTCCTCTCAAGTATACTATATATAAATTATTTGTTTTACCAAGTAAGGACATGGCAAAATCTAGAAGAATTAAAATATTTAAGAGTACATAAAGAACCCTTGGTATTCTGAAAAGCAGGAAGAAAAAAATAAGCTGTAGTCATGAAACTCTGCAGCTTAGAAGATTATCTTCGGTAGTCAGCAGTCAACAGAAGGTCATTAAACATGCGAGATGCAGGAAAGCTATACCATTTGGTGGAGACCCCAATCTTTACTACAGCTTAGAATGCATGGCAGAAAAATGTACGTCAGGTTTGGAGCAGGGATGCTCCCTGCAAGTTCAGCTCATGGCTCTGTGGCCATGGGAACTCCAATCTCATCCCTGAAAACCCTGTTAGGCAGTTCTGACTGCCAACCACAGGCCTCCTGTGTTTCTCAATCAGTCCTCAGCTTATAAAAGGGCACTGCGCTCACAGTTCTGGTTTCACTTTCAGCAAGCAGTGGAGTGGGACAGAGCTCTTAATAGCCTTTCGGGAGAGGGAGAAGGAGAGTGTCGTATAGTGGTTAGAGTCTCGGTCTAAGATTGGGGAAACTCAGGTTTGAATCCCCACTCTGCCATGGAAACTTGCTGGGTGATCTTGGGCCAGTCACAATTTCTCAGCCTAACCTACCTCACAGGGTTGTTGTGAGGATACAATAGAGAAGAGGAGAAAGATGTAAGCTGGAGTATAAACAAAGTAAATAAATTCCTATCTACCAAACCCTGTTAAAATAGAGACCCAGATCTGAAAGAATCTAAATGTTTACTGAATGGAATCAGGAATGAAGTTCTGAACAGGGTTGCCAAGTCTCTTGGTGTAGGAAGGTTCCGATTCCTTTTGAAAGCTGCCTTGACAATCTGCAGATGCATCAGTGGAATTGTCCCTATCACTGCATATTAGCTTGTGTACCATTGCACAACCCCATAGACACTATTTGCACACTGTTTTCTGCGGCTACTGCTCATATGCAATGTGAATTGGGGGGAAGGATCTATTTTGGTTGCCAACCTCCATGATGCCTGGAGAACCCCCCCCCCCAACTTTATTTACAAGTGATCTCCAGTCTACAGAGTTCATTTCCTGGGGGAAATGGCTGCTTCAGAGGGTAGACTCTGTGGAATTACACCCTGTTGAGGTTCCTCTCCTCCTCAAATCCGCCCTCCCCAGGCTCTACCTCCAAAGCTCTAGGAATTTCCCAACTTGGAATTAGCAACCATACTTCTACTTCTTTTGGAAGGTTGCCCAAAAAGAGGGGTGGGGGAAAGACACAAGAGTAATATTTCACAGCAGCAAAACATGTTGGCTACGGCACTCTGTACATGCTGTGAGCTACAGATTTCAAAGAGTGAAAGGTCTTTCTTGATGTTATTTAATTTTTTAGGAGCACTTTTGCACAAGATAGCTCTATGCACAATATGTTGTAGGCACTCTGTCTGCCCTGCGTGCCTTCAGTGCAAGTTCCAAGGTTAAATCAGTCTCTTTCAGCAATCTGGAGCTCAGTCTAGCTGCCTTTATGTTGCATACCACATGATCTTCATTAAGTAATTAAAACAGCTTCCCAGATTCATGAGTTTGTGCTAATAGCTTTAAAATACCTTTACCTAACATATCCTTTGTTCTGTGTTGGAGGGAAGCATTTTTCTTTTTCATAGGTACCATTTCTTCTTGCCCAACCAGGTTCTAATTTACTAATCAATATTGGATGCCCACCCCCATCTACACTGAAAGCAACACATCTTGCTTTTTCATCTGGCACATGATGGCTGAAATCTCTTGTCTGTGTTATCTGTTCCGCTTGCAGTGGCTGAATCCATCCAGTGAGATTTTTCTATTTCCCTGCCATCACTACCACGAATGCAGAAGCCTGCACAATGGCAATGGAGCATTCACACAGGAGTTTTGTGCACACTTTCCCCCATCAACATTTTCCATAGTTTTCCCCCTGCAGTGCCACTAGAGGGCTTTTTGAGGGCTTTTTAAAAATCAAGGTAATTGCTATTACACTATGTACAATAATGTTATAATGATTGATCCCTAGCTACCATCTCCTAGTTCCTCTGAATTCCCAGCTTTCATTAAGAAGAACATACATCTCTGCAGCAAAAAGGACTAGAGACTTACTTTTAAAAAGCTAGGAATTTAGAGGAAATAGTAGATCATGGCAATAGATTGTTATAACAACGTTGCACTACAGTGTAATAGCAATTACCAATTACAAGAACCCTCAAAAAGCCCTCTAGGAAGGAAAATACTGCTGATGTGGGTGGGAACTTGGAAAATGAGACCTTCCCATCCAGATGGCTTGCTAAGAGCAAAACTACAAGTGACAAAAGGCACAGGTTGGACACTTGTCAGCTTCCCTCAAGTTTTGATGGGAAATGTAGGCATCCTGGTCTCGCAGCTTTGCTCTCCGACTGCTGTCCAATGGACTTTTCAACTGTCACTTGTCCAACGTTCCACCAAGCTGCCTACATTTCCCATCAAAACTTGAGGGAAGCTGACAAGTGTCCAACCTGTGCCTTTTGTCACTTGTAGTTCCGCTCTAAGACTCTTGGATTCATTCTTTCTGGAAAGATTGGAGCAAACTAGGTTTCAGAAAGAATGTATTGGATACAGGGAATGGATATCATGTGAATGCTCCCAAAACACCCACTGCAATGTGGTAGTCAAGGCAGCGGAAAATCTCCATGTAGATGCAGCCCTTATTTCCACTTTCTTCAGTTGTCTGTATCATTACCTTTACTAACAACAATATTTCTGGGGTTTTTAGCCAGCCTTGTTTTTAAATTCCATCATTTTACTTTTTGTTTCTCTTCTCCCACCACATAGTACCATACTTACCTGAAAGAATAAATGGACACAAATCTGACATTAGAAATGGCAACATCCAGAAACCAGTGGGAGAACACTTCAATCTACTGGGACATTCCATCAAAGACTTAAAGGTCACTGTAGTTCAACAGAAACCTTTCAAAAACAAAATCCAATGGGAAGCTGCTGAATTGGAATTCATATGTAAATTTGATTCAGTTAGGCTGGGACTCAATAGGGACTATGAATGGTTATCTCATTATCAGATGTAACTGTTTTCCTTTACAGAAGCAAACTGATCTCCATATCAGAAGCAGCTGTTTGCATCTACTCCTTCCTCCCCTCTCCTCCTCTATATCTGACCAGTTTCTTCTTGCACTCCATGCATCTGACGAAGAGAACTGTGATTCTCGAAAGCTTATGCTACAATAAAGTTGGTTAGTCTTAAAGGTGCTACTGGACTCTTTTTGATCTTACTTGAAAGGAAGATGTCTCTAAATAGAAGATACCCTCCCCCCCCCCAAATGGTTATACAGAAAAACAGATGACCTTGAACTTAAGTTGTCTCCCTTCAAAAGAGTTAAGCCTGCCAGGCAGTCAGCAATGCAATCCTCCCACCAACCTCTATCTTTCCAGTCCAGCCCCCCAACTGCAAGCTCCCCAGGGCTCTGTTTCCACAGCAGCTGTGGCCTCTGGCATTGCCTCTGAGCCTCTCTACTGGACCAGTTGACCCAGTACCAGAAAATATGAAGGAAGAGATTGCACTCTGCAACTCAAGAGCAGAACCACAAGTGACAAAAGGCACAGGTTGGACACTTGTCAGCTTCCCTCAAGTTTTGATGGGAAATGTAGGCATCCTAGTCTTGAAGCTTGGCTCTCTGACTGCTGTCCAATGGACCTTTCAACTGTCACTTGTCCAACATTCTGCCAAGCTGCCTACATTTCCCATCAAAACTTGAGGGAAGCTGACAAGTGTCCAACCTGTGCCTTTTGTCACTTGTGGTTCTGCTCTCAGTTACTCAGGCTTTCTTCTAGGCATCTTTCCTGTTGATGGAGAGGCTGGCCTTTCTCTCTCTTCATGGTTTCTGACTAAAGTAGTGAGCTCCAGGTTGGGAAATTCCTGGAGATTTGGGGGGTAGAGCCTGGAGAGGGTGGGGTTTGGGGAGAGGAGGGAACCTCAGCTGGGTATAATGCCGTAGAGTTTACCTTCCAAGACAGCCCTTTTCTCTAGGGGAACTGATCTCTGTTGCCTGGAGATGAATTGTAATTCCAGGAGATCCCCAGATACCACCTGGAAGCTGGCAACCCTATCTCTGACTGATCAAAAGCGTGCCCTGCTCACATGAGCTACTTCTACTCCCTTCCCAAGATGATGGAGAGGTTGGCCTTCCTCTCTATGTGCAGTTGAGCTGCCTGCCTTCTTGCTTCTCTCTCTGGATCAACTAGGTTATTGGAGTGGCACCCTCTCTCCATGGATCCCCTGCCAATCAGAGAATGGGGACAACTTCACATAGTTTTATATTCAAATTTAAAATTACCTCCCCCTTTTTAAAGCTCTTGAAAAGTAAAATCATCTTGTATGTGAATAAATGCAGTATTCACTGCAGCAAATTTAACAAAATGATTCCATAGGAGGCTCAAGTTCAGAACAAACAAACTTTACCCTGCCCAGTGCAACTCCTCCTATGCTTGAGCTTGAGATGGCTGTTGCCCCGTGTTTCAGTTCTCTGCTGGTGTTGCCCAGTGTTGTCACCTATGTGCTATGTAAGTCTGAGTTCTGGCAAATAACACACAGACTCCGTTCTGGGGTTGGAATGGCCACAACTTTATTGATTACAGCTAGATGGAGCATTGGCCAGACATATGGGCATGGGTCCCCATTGGCATTGGAAGGCCCGCCTGCTGTCCGATGCATATCATGCCAGCCCCATGCTGGTGCACCACATCAAGCGTTTTTCTGCCGCCAGCCATGCTGGATGGCCATTGCCTCCCAATCTGTCGGGCTGAGCTGCCCAAATGCCCACTCACCCTATTGGGATCTGGCCCAATGCCTCAAACCCGCCGCAGGAGGGAGGTGGGAAGGCCCGACCCGCCAGCGCTCCAACTGCTGTAGCCAAGGAATGGTGCTGACCATGCGGCTGGACTGGAGGAGAGATGGACACTCCTCCTCTTCCGAGCTGACCACGCCTCCACAGCATCCTGCCCTCGGTGCCAATAACAGCCCGCCGGTGAGTCAGCAAGCTTCTCCTGCTTTTCTCCACGTACCCACTTGTGGAATTCTTTAATTTCTATGATCATTGCAGCATTTATTGGACAACAAGGATTGTCTGAGAAGCTGAACAGAACTGGAATTGCCCGTAAATAAAAAGAACAGACACAGGTTTAAAGGAAATGAGACATTGTTGTACATTGTTTGGATTTCTGTATGAGGAAGGTGGTAATATTTTGCAGGTTATTGCAGATAAGTGAAGGTATAATGTGCTTGTTATTAAAAGCTTAGTAATAATCAGAGTAGCTCTGTCCCAGTCGCCAGATCCCAGATTCATGCTTTGAATCATCTCAAATGAAATGTCAAGACTTCGGCAGTGTCTTTTAGCCAGTACACAAGACTCTGCCGAATTTGCCATCTGTATGTGCATGCTCTGTGGTAATTATAACACTTTGGGAAGTGCTGGAACAAGAAGGACATCAAATGTGCTTTCCTTCCTTTTTGAGAGTAATTTCCATTTTCTCAGTTTGTTTGGAACTGCATGTCATTATCAGCTGCAAGTATCAGAGGGCTCATGTATATGAACATGCATGCGTATACTTGCACAGAGACAAGGAAAGATCTGAACTCTCAGATTGCCCATACAGCTGGCTAGGTCAAATCGATATTGTTGAAATTCAGCTGTACTTGCCACCATCAATTCTCTGGCCTCCCTGTCCTTTTGTCTCCTTGGTCCACAGTCCAGGCGTCTTGTTTCTCTACTCCCTTCTGACCTCAATGCCATGGCCCTATTTCTCATGCGCAGTTTTCTTCTAGCCTCCTAATTTGCCAACATATCGTCAACTTCTTGCTTGTTGCCTAACTGTTCTTCCCCACCCATGCACATTATTTCCTCAGTCCCTTCTCAAGCCATTGCCTGTTCCATTTCTCTTCTGCCACATTGGTTTCCTAAGCTACCATTTCCACAGCTTTACTGCCTCTTGGGATCACCTCCCACCCACTTTTTATTCTTAGACTTGCTGCCTCTACAGAGCTCTTTCTTGAGAACAGCACATAGCCTCTCTTCTTCCTCAGGCAAATATATGAGATTCTTGCTCCTGTCAGCCAATCTTTTTCTTCTTTGACAAAAGCTGGATTGATTGTCACTGTTATATGACTGACCACCCCCCTAAATAGTCAATGTTGACAAGAATTCTGTGACTTCACAGCAGTTGAGTCGATTGTCAGCAGTGTTGACAGCTATACATATTTTGCTGTATACAGGTATGAGAGTTGTCCAATTCTATGAAAATCAATAAATATTTTGCCACCAGTTTGAAGTGATGCTGATTAAATCCTCTTGTGGGTGTAACTTCTTCCTAAAGGATGGTTGTGGTTCTTCTGACTTCATCTTGCTTCATTAAAAGGTTACATAGATGAGTGTTCAGCACTGAAACAATAAATGTCTTCTAATGAATAAAACTGGAATACAGGGTGCTGTGGTATCGCTGGCTTTTTGTCTATTATGAAATGCTACAAAGGCGCTGACCATGTTAGGAAAGTACATCAAATAACAATGGAAAATTTTCAAGCTACCAACTTCTAAACTTTAGAAGCGTTAGAATGAAAAAGGAATTTTCTTATAGATTCTAGCCAAGCAATCTTAGCTGTACATTTAATAAAAACTTTGGTTCTACTGAAGGCATGCTGGGATGAATCTTGCCTGCCTCCCTCCCTTTGCCCCTCTTTTTGCCTACATGTAATGGCTTTGCAAATCTCACCATTCAGCTAGACATAGTGGGAGATGGGGATGTTCCAGAGCACCATGATTTACAACAGGAGATGGCCTTGAGAGTGTCTGGATGTTGTGGCTTTGATTCCCCAGTACTCCCCTTATTGTCTCTCAAATGTACTGCTCTTGGAACGCAAAAAGATAACAAGAGGTGCCATAAAAGTGTCAAGTCAAACTCTTAGCAGACTATAGCGCTTGTCAATCTTTTAGTATTTTCTGAATAGATGTGTTTGCATTTGTGTAGAAGTAACCTGATATTCTAAATAGTTTTTCTAATGGCTTGTTTGTAAGAGGGCATGTCTTGCGTAGTATGCATGCTCAGAGATATCTGCTGTGTATAAGTTTATTTGGGTCTTTTTACTCTAATAAACTTTTTTTACTTTGTCAGCATGCCTTGGTTAATGAGATGCTGAATCCTGATTTGGGGCCTCCCTCTATTGGGATACTGGTGAGTCCTCTCTCAGAAAGCTAAATGGGAATAAATAAAACCTCATTTTAAATCGTGTCCATTATCAGCACAGGTTCCAAAGACTCAAAGAATATTATTCCATGTATTTGTAAAGTATAGGGTTTCCAGGCCCCTTCAACCTCCTGGCGGGGGATAGGGGCCTGGCACTTACCTTGGGGGAGGGGGGTGAGCGCACACAAAGTGCGCAGGTGCGCCCCACAAGCGTGGTGACGTCACTTCAGGAGTGATGTCATCGCACAGCCCCTGGGAGCACATCCAGGCGTTGCAGGGGCTCAAAATGGGCCCAATCTACACCAAAATGGGCCTGTTTTGAGCGCCCGAAATTGAGCCATTTCAGCATGGACCGGGCCTGTTTTGAGGCGCTGCAGAGCGCAGGAGCGGTTCTGTGCTCCACAACACGAAAAAGTGGGCCACTTTGGCACAGATCGGGCCCCTTTTGAGGCCCTGTGGAGCGCAAGAGCACTCCTGCGCTCCGCAGCACCCGAAAACAGGCTGTTTTGGCATGGATCGGGCCTATTTTAGGGCACTGCGGAGTGCAGGAGCGTTCCTGCACCCTGCAGTGCCTCAAGACTGGCCCGATCTGTGCCAAAATGGGCCCATTTTGCCATAGATCAGGCCTGTTTTGAGGTCCTGCAGAACGCAGGAGTGCTCCTGCGCTCTGCAGTGCCTCAAAATGGGTCATTTTGGCACAGATTGGGCCCATTTTGGGGCGTGGATCCCCTGCGCACTGCAGCACATCAAAATGGACCTGATCCATGCTGAAACTGGCCCTTTTTGAGGCACTGCGGAGCTCAGGAGCGCCCCTGTCCTCTGCAGCGCCCCAAACAGGCCTGTTTTGCTGTGGACTGGGCCCATTTTGAGGCACTGTGGAGCACAGGAGTGCTCCTGCACTCTCAGCAGCCCGATCCGGGCCAAAATGGGCCCGATCCTGGCAGCTGCCACGCATGGGATTGTGCAGCGCCGCGGGGGAGCGCGCAAGGAAGGTGCATGCCCCCGCTAGGGCTGCCAGACCCCCGGTGGGGGTGGGGGATCCCGGTGGGAGATTGAGGGAGCCTGGCAACCCTACCCCCCACTGATTAGGTAAGTGAGGGTGGGGGGTGGGGAGCGGAGGCGTGGGATCCCCCACCCCTGCCGGGGGTCTGGCATCCCTAGTAAAGTAGAATGTCTGCATTCAGACATCCATGGGGAGCAAACCATAGGGAAGGGAAGGCAAAAGATACCCCCTATCAATTACAGAGAAAAAACAGTAAAGATTCAAACAACTCTCCCCCACCCCAAGGTTACCCATTTCTGCTTTCTTCATGCCACTAGGAAACCTTCTTGGGAACCAAACGTGGGACAGTAATAAGTGGGTGAGTAAAAAGGGACTGGGCCAATTCAAGGGATTGCCCAGTTCCCTTCCCCTTCAGTCATTTTAACAGTAATGCCATCCCTTTTACCTGAATAGTACCCTGGGGAAATGAACTGGGCCCAGAGACATCATAGCCCTTGAATGACCAAGAGGGTGACGTTTGATCAGAGAATCTTTTTGTTGAGGCACAAACCTCTCTCCTGTGATCATTTCAGTGTGGGGGAAATGGGGTGGGAGGGGTGCACTGATTCCTTTGCCCCTTCATCCCCCGTTCCTTTTTTAAAAAAAAGTTTACCAAAAATGTAGTCATGTCAGTGGACACCTGCAGAAGCCTGCCACCCTCACAAAACTCTCTTCCACACAGAACTCACAAGAGGGGACTAGCTGAAAAATCCCATTTTTGTTGTTGCTCTTCTTCCAAAAATCCCATAATGACATATATGTCTTTCACCTGCTCCATTTTATCCTCTTAGCAACTTTATGAAGCAGGTTAGGCTGAGAGTGAGTGTCTGTCTCCACTTGAGTGGGGAGTGTCTGGCTGAGTGGGAATTTGAACATAGGCCTCTCCAGCCCCGTCAGGCACTGTAAACACGACATCACATTCACTTTCCTCTGGAATGGAAATAATTGCATTTTCCTGTAGCATACGCCCTGAAATAGCCTCCGTGTTTAGAAAGAAAAGAGGGAAATAGCATAGGCATACAAGGTGGTTACCTAAGTCAGCATAGTTCAGAGGGAAATCAGACCTGGAGACAGACACAGATGATAGCTTTTATTATATCTGTGATCAAAACAGATGACTGCTTTTTGAGCTGGAATTATTCTTTAAATATTTAGGTAGTTGTCACTGGGATGCAAGTACGTACTTTGAGTTAATTGTTCAGAGAAATCTTATTTGACTTTGCTGGTAAACTGGAAAAATGGCAGCATCTGCCCAGAGTTAGCTTACTGGTAGAGTAAAAAAAGGTGACATCCATCAAAGTATTTGCTGTTATTACCTCAGCTCTATTTATAGAAGGATGGACAGAAAAGATTACCCAACAAAAACACTTATCGGTAAATACAGCCAATATAATTATAGCTTCATGTAAGATGATGGTTTTCATTCTACTAAATGGGACACATATAATTGCATTTTAGATCAATCCACTAGGCACTTGTGAGTGGTAGTAAAAGGTTATACTGGTGTTTTCCCTTCATTTGGTTTAATAGCTTTAAAATGTTTTTCTTCCTGCATTAAAGAGAGCTTCAAAATGCTGCATACCTGGAGTGCAGTGCTAAAACGTTCAGACTGCAAACTTCACAGTAAATTAAAGTTTAGCGACTTGTTAGTTTTGACAAGTCAACCCCCCTCCCAAATTTATCATCTTTCTCCCTTTTTCACCTAGTTATTTATTTTAAAACAGTGACTTCTTTCTTCTCTGGCTGTCAAGGCCTTGGTTTTCCTCCATTAGGAAACAGCATTTATTGATGCCTTTTGAGTGACACTCTTTTCAGTTCTAAGATGGGGCACACCAAGTAGGGGCATGAATCATTTCTCTGACAGGTGCTGAGACCTTGCCAGGCATATTGCTTAGCAACCTCCCATAGTGTTTCATTTTGTAAAGGAAGATTTCAAAGAAGAGGATAGCATAACACTCAAATTAAGGAGAAGCATATCAACGTATGTCTTAGAAGGCAGGAACCAATGTGCTCCAAATCCTCGCAGCTGTGAAAATTACAGGTCCCATATATATAAGATCTGTTGCTGAAGGGCGAACACTTGTGATAGCTATGCATATACGAAAAAGTGTGTGTTTTGGTATGATTGAAGTTGGCCAGCATCACACATGTAGTGCTTTCTCACCAGCGTCAGCAAAGAGGCTGTAATGTATTAATCCATTGGTGGCTGGGTGTGAGTGATGGATCCAGATTCTGCAGAGTGGTTGTGTATCACTGACCAGTTTCTCTTTTTGCCCTCCCTGCATCTGACGAAGAGAACTGTGATTCTTGAAAGCTTATGCTACAATAAAATTGGTTAGTCTTAAAGGTGCTACTGGACTCTTTTTGATTTTATCCATCACAAGACCGCTGTCTTATTAACTAATTATTGAATCAGTCCTAGTTTGTGCCTATGAATAAACAGAGGAACTCTCAGACTTTTTTTGATGTCTCCCAGCATACCTTTGGGTCAAAGTTGCAGAGGTAGTCTTAGCAATTGTAATGCTCACTGCAGATAGAAAAGACCCTGTCCAATAGAGAAAGGTGGTCTCAGCTCCTGAACTGATCAATTGGCTGGCACAGAAGCAGAGACCAGTTTGTTGGACTGCAGAAAACAAGGCCCGGGAGACCAGGCCTTCTACTTCTGTACCCCCCCCACCCCAATCTCCAGGAATTTCCCAACCCAGAGCTGGCAACCTTATTTTATCATCCTAAATAGGGTTGTCAGGTCCCCTTTCCCTCCCTGTGGAAGGGGGCCCTGGCACTCACCTTTATTGGTTGTTTGTGTGTGCACATGCTCCCGGATCAGCACAACAATGTCACTTCCAGGAAGTGACATCAAACAGGACATGGGAGCACTCCTGTGCTTCACAGTGGGCCAATTTGGGACCCAAATGGGCTCAATTTGGCCTGTTTGGAGTCCAAATTGGCCTGCTCTGGAGCACGGGCACACTCTTGGGGCAGCACGAGGATGTCACTCCTGGGAGTGATGTCATTTCACAGCCCTTGAAGCATGCCCAGGAGGTCTGTCCCCCTGCCTCCCCTTCTGCTGGCCAGGTGAGTGGTAGCGGGGGGGGCAGAGGGTGGGAGCAGGGCATCCTCCGCCCCCACTAAGAGACCTGGGATTCCTAATCTCAAACTGCCCCTGCCTAAAAAGGCCATTTAAATGGCACAAGAAGAATAGTTAAATCCTTTCTTTCACCAAAACTATGGCCCCTCTGAATGCCTTTTGGGACCATGTAGCACACTGAGTTCCACTAGGGACTCACTGGGAAACTTCTGCATCATACCCTGGAGCAGAGCTTTTTTTCAGCAGGAATGCGGTGAAACGGAGTTCTGGAACCTCTTGAAAATGGTCACATGGCTGGTGGCCCCGCCCCCTGATCTGCAGACAGAGGGGAGTTTAGATTGCCCTCCACGCCACCGAGTGCGGAGGGCAATCTAAACTCCCCTCTGTCTGCAGATCAGGGGGCAGGGCCACCAGCCATGTGACCATTTTCTCCGAGGGCAAACCACTGAGTTCCACCCCCAGAAAAAAAGCCCTGCCCTGGAGTAAAGAAGAACTGCCTCTTTGCCTTCTTAAATGGCTCCAGAAATGGGTGCTAGAAAACAAATATAGGAGGTAGCTGTCTATGGGAAAAAGCAAGCAGGGTGAGATCTGACTTGAAAGTACCACCTGTTTCCATGCAAACCTGCTGGAGTCACTTTGTGTTACAATTGTGAAGAATAAACGGAGAATGTTCCCCACTGATCCCACAAAGAGACAGATAGTATTCAATAAATGAAAATTGTTACTTTCCAATATTTTAAGTAGTAAAAACTGGGCTTCCTCCCAGCTGGGCTGGCAAGTGCCCTCATTTTAATTCAGTCTCAGAGCATCCTGTGCAATCATGAAGCATACAATTACAATTTTACTTATGTATTTTACATTATCACTGTTGAATATTTTATGCACTTTTTGAGTAAGTTGAGTAAGTTGTTTATGCCTTAAGAATGATTATCCCCTGTTTTAAAGGACAGGGCAGGTTGGAGATAAAAGGTCACTATATGGCCTAGGTTTTGTAAAGTTTCATAACTACAAGTAAAGTGTCTCAACAAAAATAAGCATTTTCTGCAGATGCAAATGGCATTTGCAAGCAAGTTGATGCTGTTCTCCCAATAGTGTGTTTTAACCTTTGTCATGAATTCCCCATTCTCAACATTTTTGGCTGATAATCCAATTCATTACCATCCTGCAAGGAAAAAGATTGCAAATGGTTACCAGCTGTTCTAAACAACCCAAACTATTTACTGCTGCTTTGGCAAAGCAAGTTTTATATCATAGTACAGATGCATACATTATCTGTTGCGCTTGAAAAGTGAGGCTGGGGATCAGGAAAGAGATTAAAATTTCCTCTTTCATAATCTTTCTGTTCAGTGGTCTACTTGCCAGTTTCTGTGGTTGTGTATATTGTGCACCAACAGAATTGGTTCTGCACAACGCGTGGGGTCCAGACTAAATTTTCCAGTAATCAGAACCAGACTAATTTCCCACCCCTCCCTTTGCAGCCCACTTATTTCCATGAAATGCTGTTCCAGAGGGATAGAAAACCCTGAGCAACAACATGGTGGTGGGAGCTGTCTGCAGTGGGAAGGAGGACTAGAGATGGGCACGATCTGCATTACGATCAAAAAAACACCACGATAATGGCGATCACGTGATCATGACCCGGCGGATCGTGATCGTCCATGGCCAATGATCCAGCGATAGGGAGAGGCCTGGATCATTGTGTTCGGGCTCAGATCAGGGATCCAAACACTCAGGCACCAGCAATCTATTCCCCTGGCAATGGAGCCAGGGGAAAGCCTGAGCTCTGTTTGCCCTCCTTCTGTCGCCCTGGAAACCCGAATGGAAGCCCAGCAGGGCTTCCTTCCAACCACGGAGCAGCAAAGCAGTCACAAGTTAGGAGAAGACACCCAGGGGAGGGAGGGGGAAGGGGGTGTTCTGTAGCCATGGGCACTCCAATCTCATCCCTGCAAACCCTGATAGGCAGCTCTGACAGCCAAACACAGACCTCCTGTGTTGCTGAATGGGACCTGAGGGGAGGCGGCTCGTCGCCGCCTCCCCGTGCCTGCCACGCCCGGCGGCCGCCACCACCACCCACCTTCCCACATAGCTGGGAATAGCAGTGCGGCCCACTTTGGCCTCCATGATCCACGGATCAGGAACGGGAGATGCTTGGTGTGGATCGTTAATTTGGGATTGTTGCCGGTGCCGATCCACGATCAGTTGGATCATTAATTTTTTTGGGATTGTGCCCATCTCTAAGGACGACCAATGGAGATTTTCAGTTTAATGTATTGTTGAAGGCTTTCACGGCCGGAGAACGATGGTTGTTGTGGGTTTTCCGGGCTGTATTGCCGTGGTCTTGGCATTGTAGTTCCTGACGTTTCGCCAGCAGCTGTGGCGAAACGTCAGGAACTACAATGCCAAGACCACGGCAATACAGCCCGGAAAACCCACAACAACCATCGTTCTCCGGCCGTGAAAGCCTTCGACAATACATCGAACACCTCTACGGGGAGGAAACATTCCAACAGACCCGGAGATTGGAAACACGTCGGAACAAGAAAGCACATCTACTCTGTTCTTTAACCTTTCTCCTATGCTGCAGGGACACAAGAACCATTCCATCTTTTCTCATAACAAAAAGAATCTTCAAAACCACACAGGCAAACCGCATTTATGACCGTCTAGAACAGGCCCTCTTACGTGAGAGAATCCACACTACCCGCAGAGAACTTGCTGCCACAGACAAGGAGCTATTTTGCCTGCATATCAACACCAGCCATAAAATGAGAAGTCAGGATTGGGACAAGGTCGATAATCTCACCTACAGGAAGATGGAACAAGTTTTTACCAACCACACCTCCAGACAGAAGCAGAAGTTTAACAAACTACAGGAAAAAAGACAGACAAGCCCAATGCTCGACAATGCACGCATTGTCATCAATCTGACAGACCGTCAACTCTCAGCAGGAGAAACCTCCATCTTGGCAAAGGGAGGAAACTTTGCAGTCACCCCCACCAGAATTCCTGTAGAAGACATCATTGCAAATGTAGAAGCTGCCATTCGTCATCTACCTGAAGAGGAAGCTGAGGAAATAAGAGGAGAGACAGCCAGGATTCTACGAAAGGCAAAGCTTCCCACCAGCAATATAACACGCAAGGAGAGAGATGCCATCAAGACCCTCAATGCAGATCCAGACATCATCATTCTACCAGCTGATAAAGGCAATGCTACAGTGATCATGCAAACAGAGGAATACAAAAAGAAGATAAAGGAACTACTGGACCCCTCCACCTACAAAAAACTAAAACGAGATCCCACCTGCAAAATCACCAGGCTAACAAACGCGCTGATCAAGAATTCCTCACTACATCCCGATACGCACAGAAAACTATGCAAGACAGAAGCACAGCCACCTAGACTATATGGACTCCCCAAAATACATAAGGATTCAGTCCCACTCCGACCCATCGTGAGTGCCATTGGTTCACCGACATACGAATTAGCTAGACATCTGGCCGATCTCCTGCAGGACCACATCGGGAAAACCTCGTCTTACATCAAAGATTCAGCAGATTTCATCAACAAAATCAGTTCTCTGAAACGCAATCCACAAGACATACTGGTCAGTTTTGATGTTGTATCCCTGTTTACCAAGGTTCCAGTAAAAGACACTATTGCACTTATTAATCAGATTTTCCCAGAGGATGTAACAGCCTTATTCCATCATTGTCTGACAACCAGTTACTTCCAATGGGATAACGAATTCTATGAACAGATAGATGGGGTGGCCATGGGGAGCCCTCTCAGCCCAGTTATAGCAAACTTCTACATGGAACATTTTGAAAAAACAGCTCTAGAATCAGCACCCCACAAACCTAGTGTATGGTTTCGGTTTGTGGATGATACATTTATCATTTGGAGCCATGGGGAGGAAGAATTGATGGGGTTTTTGAATCATCTCAACAACGTCCACCTGAACATACAATTCACAATGGAGAAAGAAATCGAGGGAAAACTCCCATTTCTGGATACCTTGGTCATCCGCAAAGCAAACTTTCAGTTAGGTCACAAGGTCTACAGGAAACCAACTCACACTGATCGGTACTTACACAAAAACTCCAATCACCACCCCCGACAGAAAAGAGGCATAATGAAAACATTAGTGGATCGTGCAAGACGGATATGTGAGCCACACTTTCTCAATGAGGAAATTAATCATCTAAACCACGCACTTCAGGCGAATGGCTACTCCAGAAATGAAATCCGAAGAGCAATCAAACCCAGGATGAATCAAACTACCAAGGAAAAACAGTCTCCTACAGGAAAAGTGTTTTTGCCATATATCAAAGGAATTACTGATCAGATGGGAAAGCTTATGAAAAAGCATAACCTCCAAGCGGTATTCAGACCCACCCGAAAAATACAACAGATGCTGCGATCAGCAAAAGACAGTAGAGACCCCCTCACCTCTGCAGGAGTATACCGTATACTCTGCAGCTGTGGACAAGTTTACATCGGGACCACAAAGCGTAGCATCCAGACAAGAATAAAAGAACATGAAAGACACTGCAGACTTGGACAACCTGAAAAATCAGCAGTGGCTGAACATAGCCTAGCTCAAACAGGGCACAGTATCTTATTCCAGGACACCAAAATACTGGACAACACTTCCAACTACTTTGTCAGACTGCACAGGGAAGCCATTGAAATTCACAAGCATAAGCAAAACTTCAACAGGAAAGAAGAAACCTTAAGAATGAACAGAGCATGGTTTCCAGTTCTGAAAAACACCAGGCTAACAAAACATTCTATCCCCGACAATAGCCCTGCAGAGAAGATTAGCACATCAAGTACCAAACCATATGCAAAAGAACCTTCTCAGGATACAGTGAAGCCTCCCGCCATTAGCATTCCACACCCTGGGAAACTCTTACAGGATGACTCAGCTCAACCCCACCCCTCCTGAGTAGATACAATGACCTACATCTTTTCCACACTGTGACACTGAGAGATCTCTGTCTTTTGGTGCTACACCTCTGAAGATGCCAGCCACAGCTGCTGGCGAAACGTCAGGAACTACAATGCCAAGACCACGGCAATACAGCCCGGAAAACCCACAACAACCATTTTCAGTTTAGTCTGGAACCAACCCAAGGTAATTCCAGTTCATTATTAAGAAAAGCTGTATTCTGCAACCAGCACAGATGTTGTCTTAAATACTCTCTTGTGCAAACAGAGTGGCACTCCAAGTTTTCTGCTTCTTTGGTCTTGCTGTGGCCTGCTGTAACCTCCAGAACCATGAGAACTGGTGAAACCCCAGCAACCGTATAGGGCTTAAGTGGTACTCTGCCGTGGAAGGGCGAAATTGGCAAAAACTGCCTCCTCCTTCTCCTCCTCCTCCTCGTCCTCCTCCTGCTAATAGGTCTCTTTTGCCATCAGAAACTATGGTTAGAATCTAAGATTATAGAAGTTAGGCATATTTGCATATATACTTATTTTGCATCATTCAGGCAAAGAGAGATCTTCAGGGCACGGAAGCCCCTGCCCCCCCAAATCCTAATGAAATCATGTCTGCTCCTGAGTTTTTCGTCAGCATTGTTTACATTCTTTGGCTTCATTCAGAGGCAATGAATTCAGACTTTGCTCTGGGTGAGGGTGAACCAAGAGGTTCTTGCATTTGCAGACTCCTTTCCTCCCTCCCATCCTTTCACCTTGTCTGCAGACTGAAGACTGCCTTGTATGTTATCAACTGCAATTTTTTTGTGCTGCCCAAATAAAGGGGTTTAATGTATTGCTGGTTATTTCTTGCCCTCAAATCAGGACTCATCTTGGTTTAGAATCCTGGATTGTAGGCATAACATGAAACATGAAATTGGTTAAAGCGCTGGATGTCTCAACAAATTGTAGTTAATTCTAAACCAGGAAGTCTTCAATCCTGTTGTGATGAGAAAGGGGAGTGCAGAGTGCATGTGAGTTCGAAGATTTGAATACATGAAGCTGTCTTACTAGGGCATGCCACTTTCTCACTTTGGTTGGGCAGTTTTCTAGCAGCCCAGCCCTCCCACCTGCTCTTGCACCTGGGGCAGTGGGAAAAATAGTGGAGGGTGGAAATGACATCATTCAGTAAGTTTACATCACATCTGCCCCTTGCCCAACACTGAAAGTTCCTGGTGTTCCAGGTAGCTGCCTTGTTACCCTAAACTGGGGGGGGGGGAGGTTCTTTGTAAGTTGGGGGAATTAGCACACAAGAAGATGCTGTGAGGGGGTAACTGTGAAATTTTCCACCAGTTGTTCCCTCAGAGGACTCTTTATTAAACAGGTGTGTGTTCAACAGGAGAGGTTTTTATTAAAAGAGCAATTGCAGTAAAAGAGCAATTACACAGAATACAGACAACACACACAGAGGGCTAACTAAGAAATCAGTGAGGAAATGGGATAGCAGTTCCAGGGAGGGCTATAGTTACCAGTCTTGAAGGGGAAAGTTCCATAGAGGCAGCAGCAAAGACAGAGAAGAGGGGGGGGGGGCTCAAATGTATCTGAGGGTGCATGGGTGGATCCAGAACACACACAGAGTTTATGGCTGGGAAGTCCAATTATAGAACAAAACATATCCTGGGGCATGTCTCTGCTCCAAAACAATAGCTTAACGGGTGTCTCTGTAGGTGAGACAATAAAATTGAGAAAGGTATGATTGTGCATATCTGGGAGGAACTATAGGTAAAAATAGTGATTGATGACCCATGATATTTGGATGGGAGGGGCTTATCAGGTCCCTGAATAGCCCAGATGGGGAAGGAGGATGAAGGCAGATTTGGAAGGGTGTGGATGAGATAAAGCAGGAGCTACTGGAAGACCTCTTTTGTCTTAAATCTTTGCACATCTCTGGGGCATGGGGTTGATAGTCAGTTTTACCTCATGACTCACATTCCAGTATTTTTCTATCTCCAGCCAGCGCTGGGAACCATTCTGTGTAGCCAGGCAGCATGTCTGGTGCTTGAAGCACATGGGGAAAAGGCTTATGATATGTCCATATTCATATGCTGTTCTTTCAGTGTGTGGGAGGGTATGATTGCTAACAGCCTGGCATCCCTGTGTCTTATGCTTAGATAGACCATTGGTCTATCAAGATCAGTACTGCCTACTCTGGCTGGCAGCAGGTCTCTGGAGTCTCAGAGTCTTTGCCGACTAGCTGATCCTTTTAACTGGAGATGGTAAGGATTGAACCTGGGACTTTCTACATGCAAAACAAATGCTCTACCGCAGCTTCTCTTGTTGTGGCTTGTTTTCATCAGGAGTAAACCAATGTTGCTTTTATTTGTGATGTCTGAATGCAGCCTGTCTTCATAGCCATAAACATAAGAAGCCTGCTATAGTTTAGGAATCGGATATTTTGTTCTTTTAATGCACCATCAATCAGCGCTGTAGAAAACGGTGGCTGAATGGATGGAGGGCAAATCCTATGTTACGTGACAATTGGATAACACTGCAAAAGTCTGATTACTACATGCTGAATACAAATGCTCAGCAGTTGGTTTTGAATGTCAAATGAAATTACTTTAGAAATCATCTAAGCTGCCTTCTTAAAGTATTTCAGTACCCAAATCCTCTCACTTTTTGCTTGATTAGTCTGACAGAGAAAGTTTGGCCAATAGCTTTGCTGTTAGTTTCTCCTACCTATTCTCCAGGTCCCAGTTCAGTTCACTTCCATGTCTCCATGTCTTGTGAATGAAAACTAGATGTGGAATTTAAGTAAGCAAAAAAACAAACAAACAAAAACCTGTTTCCGTTGACACTGGTAAATAAATAATTTCTTCCCAATGTATTCACTTGAGATGTTTGCATCCATTCCTTGCTATATTGTGCAAACTGAATGTGATGGCAAGTGCAAATAAGACTTATTAACAGCGCATAATTAAGCATTGATTCTGTAGTGTAAACTTTTTGTTTTGTACCCACCGGTAGATTATAAAATTCTCCTTTAACAGACTTTTAATGAACAATTTGGTATGTGGATTTATTCCTCCATTTGAGGCACAAATAGCAGAAGTAGAGCCAGGCTCAGATCCTTCTGTATCCGAAGCAGAGAAGACAGCTGGAAGCAGGGGGAATGGCACTGTGCAACAGCTTCCCTTCATTTCCTGGTAAAGCAAGCATTGGATACAATCCAGTAGAAAGCACAATACTGCTATCTGGTGAGGGTAGGAGAAATGAGGGAAAAGAAAATGGGCCAATAGGGGCAAGGCTTCCTTCCTTCCAGTATAATCCCCGCTCAAAACTGAAACTCAAGGCCAAACTAGACGATACGTTCTGACACGTCGTGCCGGGATTACGGTTGTAAAGTGCTGTTGAGGAACTAATTCTCCCAAGTTTGTTGGGGCCCAATTTTTCTCAGTTCAGTATAGGAAGAAGAGGGGCTTCAGGGAGATAGCCCTGCTGTAGGGCTGCATGTGTACTGACTGCAGTATGTGGAGTCTCACGGCAAGGCAAACTGAGGGCCAAGCTACAAGTGACGAATGACACTTGAACAGCAAGTGGATTGAGTGGAGCACAAGTGAACAAGGAGAAATACACTTGCCATTCAAGTGTCATTCGTCACTTGTAGCTTCACCCTGAGCCTAATGTGGCTGTTTCAGCTTGGGAAAATGAAGGGTAGGGAGGCTGAAGTCCCTCATTCTCCCACACCATGCTTCTTAGCCGAATTGGGCCTGAGCATGCTTGAGAGTGTTTGTTCCTAAATAACACATAAAACTGTAAATCTGACCCAACTGGGATCAAATGTATCATCTGGTTTGGTCTTGAGTGACCTCAGCCTAACCTACTTCAGAGGGTTGTCATGATGGGGTTAGAAGAGGAGGAGTTAACACTGTCTCTTTCCTCGGGTTTTAGAGGGCAACAAACCAGAAAGAACGATAGAGAGGTCAGGGCATCTGTTTACTCCTTACTGCCCTGAACTATCCTTTGATGTGTAGATTGCTAATCTCAGGACTTCCTCCTCATGACATCTTTCTCTTCCTCTCTTTGAAACACAACTATCTCTTCTCTTCATCCTGCACCATGGATGCAAGACTTGTCCTGCATTCAACACCTTTGGAGCATCTGAGTAGAATAATCTGTAATGTCAGTAGTTCAAGGCCACCCTTCTCACTTGAAGCCTGCAGAGGGCTGGCAAAAGAAGACAAGCCTAGAATTTCCTGCCTTGCAAGGACAGCTTCGCAGGAAAGCTCTTCCATGCAGGGCAGTTACTTCAGCCTCCCCCATCTTTACACACCAATGTTTTTTAGCTGTTTTATGATATGATCAGGGCTTTTTTTTCTGGAAAAAGAGGTGGTGGAACTCCGTGGGTTGCCCTAGGAGAAAATGATCACGTGGCTGGTGGCCCTGCCCCCTGATCTTCATACAGAGGGGAGTTTAGATTACCCTCTGCGCTGCGGCATCACATCACCTCAGAATTACTGTTTGTGTAAACATGGGGGTGGACCGTGTACCTCCTGTGTGCCCGACAATGTACGTTGCACTCTTTGTGTCTACCTTTGCTCATAAACATGCAAAAGCCACCACCTAAAGAAAGAGGGAAGTCCTACCTTCTCCCCCCTCTGTTTTGTGTACGTGTCATAATTAAAGTAACAGATTATATCTCCAATTTTGGAAAACGTTCTGTTTAAATTTGCATGCATTCATACACCTCTACAGTGTCTGACATCTGCTCAAGCATGCAAATAATTGTTTTGACACTGATGTTGTAGAAAATGTTATTATTTTTTAATTTTGAAACTTGCCAATGTGATAATTAGAGTTTAAGTCTCATTTGCCAGCGAGATACCTGTCTGAGCTAAGCCCTTTCCAAGCTATGTTCTCTATTTCACACTGATCATCTGTAGCTCCCAAAGCCTCCCTAAAGGACTGTTCTTCAGTAGCCCTATTTCTGTTTTGCACACAATGCAACCACTAGATACTTCTTTTCATGTCCAATTATGTATGTGTTGAACATGTGTATACCTTCCATGTGTGTGCATGAGTAGGGCCACCCATTTATCTGGCTTTCTGTCAGTCACATAAGTGGTTTAATTTACATATGTCAATACTTCACAAAAGGTCTAATTGAAGGCAACAATTCAGTTGAAGTATAACCAGACTTTTTGTGCAACGAATAGGAAGCAATCTTTTTTCTATGAAGTTTGTGAAGCAGGCAATGCTCTGTTTTTTCTATAAATTTGCTAAATAAACAGTAGTCTAATTGAATAGTTATGTTTTATGACTGCATCTTTTCAATCAGGAGATGTTCTTCAGATGTGAAATTAAATGGATAAGCTTGTTAATACTAACAAATCCCTAAATGTTCGCATCGACGTGGCTGGAATATCCAGAGTTATTTCATTTATAGCCTGCCTTTCTTGCCAAGACTTGAGGTGAATTACAAAATAAAGGAAAAAAAATCAATTGCACAGCATAAAACATCCAATAAACAATGCAACAGGATTACAGAACTGGAAAATAATGCAAATAAATGAACAAAAAACTATCTAAGACTCTGTAGATCAGACTAGGAAATCATTATGGCAAAACAGCCTATGTATGTCATCTCAGAAATAAAATAGAATTTTTTCTTTCATGACTCAACAGATTGCATGGGATAGATTGTGTGGCAGTCTGCCGAGACTTGCCTGTTTTGTGAGTTTACTTGGGGTCCAATCCTTTCACCTAGTGTGGGTTAACAGCATTTAAGTGACTATTAGGGAAACTGTCTCTGGTTTTCTCAGTTGTTTGGTTAACCTTCTCACAGACAAAGCTTCAAGACACTAGCATGGACCGTGTTTTGCTTCTCACACACATTTATGGAGTGCTGAAGAGGGCTTGGCCACCATGTGCTTCCAAGCCAAGGAGCTTTGGATGTCAGTGAGGCTGACATGTCCCAAGTGATTCCCTGCCTCTGCTCTCTTCAAGCTGATACACCTTGTGAGGTTGGTTTGTGTCAGTTCTCCCTCACTAGATTATTTCAGGTGGGGAGCAGGTTGGTCTGCAGAAGAAGAGTAAAATTGGAGTTCAGTACCATCTTAAAGTCCAACAAGATCTTCAGGGTTTAAGCCTTCTGTTGGGATTTTACAAGTGTCATTCTCTTCAGTCATGAAAGAGTTAATCTGTTTGTGTTTAGTTAGACACAGCTAGTTAGCATAAGGCCAGTTAGATGTCGAGTTGTTCTTCCTGCCAGGGTAAAGGGGAGTAGCGTGCTTAATGAAGAGATCTAGGATTGATTATTGGCTGACCAGGTTTATTGAGGGGCAATTAACATTCTTACCTTTACTCAGGACACTATTGCTCTCCAGTGAGTTAGACCAGTGTTTCTCAACCTTTTTCCAACTGTGGCCCCCTTCCGACCTTGTTTCCTTCCTGTGGCCTCCCTGTCCTACCGGTATAAAGGTAGCCTTATAAAGGTATACTTAGAATATCAAATATGTAGGTTTATAACAAAATCTGGAGTCCTTCAGGCTTCCCAATAACTCTGGGGAAATTGTGCTTTTTCTTCCTTATATGGAATACCCCTGCTCTTTAGCTCCCCCTAGTGGACTCAGGGTTACACGTGCATGAAGAAACAGCACCCCACACACTGTCTTTTCTGTTTTCTTTTCTCGGTCACTTCTCTGTTTTCTTCACTTCTCACTTCCCTCTCTGGACCCCTAGTCTCGTGCCGTGGCCCCCCCATTTATGTAATTTTAACCTGTGGCCCCCTTGGAATATCCTGGGGCCCCCTGGGGGGGCCATATGGCCCCAGGTTGAGAACCACTGAGTTAGACCTTTATCTCCAGGATGTAAGGATGTAGGAACTGTTAGCTCTTCTTTATTTTATCTCCAACGTAATCTTTATTATTTTACCCTATATGTAGTAAACATTTACTTTAGAAGCTGAACACACATGTGTCTGTGATTCTTTATCTGCTGTGCAAATTCTCTACTCTGCAAACTAAATTTACCCAACACTTTCAAGAGTCAAGCTCCAGTTATCTGTTAAAAGGAGCTTGACTCTTGAAAGCATATACCTTGGAAATCTTGTAATTCCAGGAGAACTCCAGGTCTGACCTCAAGGATGACAATGCCTGCACCTGCTAGCTCTGATTTGGTGGCTGGAGGTGCGAGGAGCGTGGTGGGGGGAGGAAAGCAGGCAGCTTGACCCGCTCCTGCCTGTGCCTCCTAGCCCTGTTCTGGTGGCTGGAAGCATGGGGAGCGTGGCAGGGGAGGGGAGAAGACAGCCTGATGCATTCCTGCCTGCATCTGCCAGCCCCGTTCAGGCGAATGGAGGTGCGGGGAGTGTGGTGGGGAGTGGGGTAGGGGAGCTGGCAGGCTGATGTGCTCCTGTGCCTGCCAGCCACCTCTTATCCCTGCTAGGGTCTGCACACTGGGATGACAAGCTTACTCAATTATGTAGTAAGATAGTCACGTTTGTTATGATGTATGTTCTTTTTCATACGTATCTTTATAACTATTGTCTGGGAATAATCTTCTCAATAAAAACGTTAAAAAATGAAATAAAATAAAATAATAATAAATAAATAAATAAATGAAGCAAATCAAAACCAGGGCTGTTCAGAATTTTTTAAGGATTGGGGTACATTGAAGGAGTATTTGGAAAAAAAGTGGGACGTGAAGGGGAAACTGTGGCAATTTGAAAGTTATTAGGGGAACTTAGTGGGGACAGTAATCTTTACCATTTAAAGAAAAGTTTTAACTATTGTAAAGTTTAAATTTTAAATAGATTTGAGTTTAATGGAAGTTATTTAGTTTATTAATGTAATAAGAGTTAATTATATAGAGAGAGAATAGAAAAAATAAGTTATAGAATAAGATATGGGTTGGAAAACTGTTGGAAGTCACCAGAAAAGGGGGGAGGGAAAGGGTGTGGGAAAATTGATATCTAGGTTTAATAATTGAAATAATGTTTGTAAATTTGTACTCACCTAATAAAAATTTCTTTTTAAAAAAAAACCAGGGCTGTTCCAACTGCAGAACTTATCTGCTTGCCTTTTATTCTCCAATTCCGCAAGAACTCTGATAGGAAGGGGAGAAGCCATAACTTATTGGTAGCAGAGTGCATATACTTCATGCAGGAGGCCCCTAATTAAATCATTTGGGTATCAGATAGCACTGTAGCAGATGTTGAAAATGCTGCTCCCTGCTTGAGACCCCAGAAAGTATCTGCTAGTCAGAGAATACCATACTCAGGGGTGCCCTGAGTGGGGGGATTAGATCAACCTGGGGCCCAGAGAGCCTAATAAGTCACGTGATTTGCTTTCATATGATATTTAGGTTCTATCTGGATATCTTTGTCTGGGAACCTGTGATGGCTCTTGAAAATTCTGACAGTACTACACTTGACAAACCAATGGCCTGAGTTGATGTAATGCAGCTCCATAAGTTCACATGGGTAATCTTCCCAGATCTCAGCTTGACCTAATCATCTCTTAATGCCCGTCTCAACTTCTATGTCAGCAACCGGCTTAGATTTGAGTAGTTTTCCCTACTTCCATTTTCATACATATTTCTTGCATGACAGATTCAACATGTTCCTTTGGGAGAGTCAGAATTATGAGTTGGTTGGATAAGCCTAGGAAGCTCTCTAATGTTCCAAGGGTGTCACTGTTACAGAAATGCAGGAACTAAGTCCACGGGATACATTTTCAGAAGGCTTAACAGCCCTTAAAATGTCTCATTTTGAACTTGTCATAGGGAAGCTTAAGAAGCTGCCTTTTGCCTTGCATTATAAAGCCTAGACAGAAGGACAGGGGCATTGGTACAAGAGGATTTTTTCTTTAAAAAAGGTGCTAACATTCACACATCATACATGCTTCTGCTTTCTTTTTCCTTCTCCGGGCTTACAATTAGAACCCTTATGCAGAGGTTAAAAAGTCTTCTGATCTAATTAGAAGAGCTTTGAAAAAATCCATGTAGAGATTATGAGAAAAGTTCACTTGAGGGAACCACAACAACAGAGAGATCAGAGAGCCTCAGAAACGGAAACAACTGAAGTATGGAATTTGCTAATGATATATTGTCTCCCAGCTCCGTGTACACCCATTTTTGACAGTAATTACAACAGTGTTCGTATAGAGCCCAGTCCAGACTCAGAGAAACCTTCACACTAATGGCACAGCTTTATTGGGCTACCAGCAATGCTTATGGAGCTACAGTTTGGTTTCCTTCCTCAGTTTTCTGCCTTGATGCGGCATATCAAATTGCTTGTTTCTTAAGATGTTACTGTAGTGTGTTGCCTACCCCCTACTAGGTGGAACAATGGCCATGAAAGGCCAACTTCTGTCAGTAGCATCTACATCCTGCACTCAGTGCTACTGAAAGCAAGGACTTCTTTTGAGCTGCTTTGGATTCTCCTTGGGCTAAAAGAATGCAAACAGTCCAAATAAATAATTTGTTGTGAGTATAAGAGGAGGGAGAGAGGGAACAGAAAACAGGAACACTTGGAGAGTTGACTATAATTGATGGAAAGTGAGAGAAACTGGGGAAGAAGAATTTCCTAACAAGGAAAAAAAAAGGATGTGTTTGCTTGTCCATCCCTTTCCTTCTTTGGAGGTCCTGGCTTTCGGGTTAGGGAAAGGAAGACCCCACTGGGATGTGTGTCAAAGATGTATTTACCTCAAACTGTGTAGGAGTTATTTCTTCCCATTGCATTAGCCAGCAAAACATAGAACTAAAAGAGTGTGATCTTCTACCTGCAGTGGGAAGTTGAGGAAGCATTCCAGCATGCTAAACAAGAAGGTTGCCTGTTTGTCATATCAGAAGGGTCTTGCATGAATCAAACTCATAAATCTTGAAGAACTTCTGAAGCAAAGCTGGCCATTGAGAGCTATTTGTCAGACCTTCTTTTGTGATCTGTAGTAGTCTGGCGGTTTGATGTGATTGCAACAGAGACAGTATGGTGTAGTGTTTAGAGTGTCAAACTAGGAGCTAGGAGACCCAGGTTCAAATCCCTGCTCTGCCATGGGAGCTTTCTTGGTGATCTTGGGCCAGTTACAAATAGACACGGACACGAACAGCATTACGAACAGAAAAAACCCACGAGCAAGCGGTTCGTGAGGCCCCCTCCTAAACGAACAGGTGGTCATTAAAAGCCTTGTTCGTTGCCTTCGGCAGCCGTTCGGCAAGCCAGACAGTCTGGCACCTGCTCCAATCTCCTTGGCAACCGGGGAGGGAGGGACTGAACTCTGTCTGAACTCAAGGGCATAGACTTTCCATTTTCTGGGGGGGCGGGGCTGGGCCAGAGGCACTGCTATATCTGGTCCTTAAAAGAACCGGGGTCCAGTGACATCATAGGGAGGAACCAATGACATCATAGGGAGGGGCTTCCATTACCACCATCTATGGAGGCGGGGCCATGGAGGATTTAGGGAGGGGCTCCCCACAAATTTAGGGGGACCCAGGCACCCATGAGGACCCTCCTAACAATCCCCCTGGGCTGGGCCAAACCTAGGAAAAGGTGGGAGTTGGCCAGTGGTTATAGTGCTATCTCAGCAATCTCCTGCTGTGTCCTGTTTTTAGGATAGTCACTTTTAGGACAAACTAATGGTCACAAATTTGACACTAAGAAAGTCAACACAGAAAAGCCTGTAGGGGAAAATTTGTTAAGTATTCCTGGATGTTCATTTACAGGAGTCTTGATTTTGCCTTATTATAAGGGTGACTTAGTACTGAAATTTACTAAATTGTGGCATTGCAGATGCTTTCACTTGGTAAATGTGTGATTGAAGTTTGAACCAGGGCAGAATACAAAACAGTTGCTGTGCACTCGATTTCTGAGCAATGTACAGAGTTCAGAGTAGTAGCAATCTCCTTCTTCTCATTTCAAACTCATATCCGCTAAATGAGTGCAAGCACATTTTGAGGCAATTCAGAACAGTGCTAGTCACGACCCCAAAGAAAGCTCACAGTTATACTACCTAGGATTGTATATACCTTGCTTTCTTAGCACACTGCTTAAGAACTCCACCTTAAAAGCACAGGCATTCAGAACACATTATTAACAAAATCACACAATTAAGTGCACATTCCTTGCCAATGTTCTCTCCAGGCTGCACACAGGGCAAAAAGAAATTTTTAAAAGGCTGATCTGCATCCCCCCCCTCAAATCTTGTTCATGCAGATGGGCTTTTTCATTGTTTCAGAGAGACAGCACTCAGGCTGCCATTTTAGGAATTGTCCTTTTCAGCAATAGATACCACCTCTCCATTTAAAAATGGAATTGAAATTGAAAGACAAGCTTAGGAGTGGCTGAAGCACCCCCACACACTACCATGAAAAATCTAACTGTTCTCCCACACCCAGCCCCCCCACAAAAAAACAGCAAGCAAGCAAACAAACAAAGCTATTTCAGCAAGGAAACAAGGTCTACCCCTTTCCAGTGTTCTATTTCCAAAATACAATGTAATGATAAAGTAACTGAAAAGTAAAATAAAATAGACTCATTTTTCCCTATTAAAAGGAACAGAAACTATTCCTTAACAGAGTAGCATTGATTGCAGAGAAAACGTGATGATGGGTGGTTGGAGCATGCTGGCTGGTGTCAGTGTAAAAGAGAAAGAGAAAATAACAAACCTATACTTGCCTTAGTTTTAGAAAAGAAGTAAGAGTTCTTTATTATAGGATTTCTGTACTTTGATAGGAAAGTGGAGAGAAAATTCCTATCTACCGATCTATTCCTGAGGAGAAAGTTCTGAGATTAACAATCTACACATCAAAGGATTGTTCAGGGCAGTAAAGGAGTAAACAGATGCCCTGACCTGTCTATCTTTCTCTGGTTTCTCCTCTTCTGAAACTTGAAGGAAAGGACAGCGTTAGAAGTGAAGTCTTGTTGTTATGATGTGCCATCAAATTGCCTCCGACCTATGAATGAAAGACCTCCAAAACATCCTATCATTAACAGACTTGCTCAGATCCTGCAAACTGGAGGATGTGGTTTCTTTGACTGAATCAAGCCATCTCATTTTAGGTCTTCCTTTTTCCTACTGCCTTCTACTTTTCCTAGCATTATTGACTTTTCCAGAGAGTCTTATCTTCTCATGATGTGACCAAAGTACAATAGCCTCAGTTTTGTCATTTTAGCTTCTAGGGAGAATTCAGGCTTGATTTGATCTAGTATCCACCTTTTTGTCTTTCTGACTGTCCATGATATCTGCAAAACTCTCCTCCAGCACCACATTTCAAATTAATCCATTTTCTTCCTGTCAGTTTTCTTTGCTCTCCAGCTTTCACATCCATATATAGTAATGGGGAATATCACAGTTTGGATTATCTTGATGTTGGTTCCCAGAGAGACATCTTTATTTTTAGGGATCTTCTCTAGCTCCTTCACAGCTGCTCTTCCAAGTCTCAGTCTTCTTCTGATTTCTTCATTGTAGTCTCCCTTTTGGTTGATGATTGAGCCAAGGAATAGAAAAACTGGGACAATTTCAATTTCCTCATTCTCAACTTTAAAATTGTGTAATTCCTCAGTAGTCATTACTTTTGTCTTCTTGATATTCAGCTGTAATCCTGCTTTAATGCTTTAACTTTCATCAGTAGTTGTTTCAAGTCTTCACTATTTTCTGCCAGTAACATGGTGTCTTCTGCATATCTCAAACTGTTAATGTTCCTTCCACCAGTTTTCACTCCACCTTCTTCTAGATCTAATCCAGCTTTCTTTATGATATGCTCTGCATAGAGGTTGAACAGGTAGGGAGATAATATGAATCCTTGTCTGACACCTTTGCCAACTGGAAACTGTTCTGTTTCCTCATGTTCTATCCTTCCAGTAGCCTCTTGTCGAGTACAGGTTGCACATCAAAATAATCAGATGTTATGGCACCCCCGTTTCTTTTAACAGTCTCCATAGTTTTTCATGATCCACACAGACAAAAGCTTAGCTGTAATCTATAAAACACAAGCTGATGTTCTTCTGAAATTCCCTGATATGTTCCATTAGCCATCGTAAACTTGCAATGTGATCTCTGGTGCCTCTTCTTTTTTTGAATCCATCTTGAAATCTAGCATTTCTTGTTCCATATATGGTAAGAGTCTTTGGTTTAGAATTTTGAGCATCACTTTGCTTGCATGGGAAATTAACACGATAGTTCAATAGTTTCTGCTCTCTTTGGCATCCCCCTTTTGGGGAATTATAATGTAGACTGAGCGTTTCCAGTCTGTGGGCCATTGTTTTTTTTTAAATGGAGCCAAGCAATTATGTTGCAATTATGTCCAACAGAGGCCTTGCAATCTGACTGTTGCTACATTGAATGTGGGTGGAGCCAGCCAGGGTTAAGGCCTAAGCTACTTAGTGTTGGCCATAGCCATAGGCATTTTAAGGCAGTGTATAAATTCTTTTTTATATAAAATTTATTTTTATAAATATAAGCAAAACAGAGAAAATAAAATAAAAATGATAGGACAATTATAATTACATCAAAAGAAAAAGAAATGATAGAGTAAACATATAATAAACAATATAAATAACTCAGGGTTTTTATATCCAGTATATATCAGTCCTTGAATGTGTTTGGCATCTGTCAGAAAAGAAAGTATAGTCTCCAGTATTCAGATTTTTGATCCTCCAAGCATCTTCCAATTGTAACATTTCCATATAATTAAACACATTTTGGGGAAGTTTGCCTTTGGTTTTTTTCACCTATCATTTTTTTGATCCATTACCCCATTCATATCTCCAAAGATCATTACCAGCTTGAAAATCGAAAAAGGATTGGAAAACATTTTCATAAAAATTTTCTCTTGCATTGTTTGGCACATATGTTGTTGCTAGTGTGTAAATCTTGCCTTCCAGGAGCCTGATTTTCAAAATCATGCATCTTCCATCAGAGTCTCTTAATTCTTCTGTAGCATTTCTTTGTAAATTGTTTATATAAACTGCAACTCCTTTTAAAAATCATAAATTCTTAATAAACACAGAAATACATAAGGGCAAAAAACAGGAACAAAGCCCCAAAGAATCATGGAAATTGTAATATAAATAAGAGGGGACAGTCCTGTGCTTCATCTGCCATTATAACCGAGTCCCTCACATGAGTTTGTCATTGCTTGCCCTCCTGACCAAATTCAAGGGGGCTTGAGCCCCTCAGCCCCCATGCAGTTCAGTGGTTGCCCAGGAGGGGCTCAGCCCCCCTGGTCAAATCTGAGGGGGGGGGCTTGAGCCCCTCAGCCCCCCCATAGTTTACACCTATGTCTGAACTCCTTCTGGCTTTCCTTCTGGCTTTAACCCTTAAAAGTACTTCCAGCAGAGAGTCCCATTTTACCCACTGTGAAGAGAAAATGACGACAAAAGGGGAGACCCATGCATCATGCCTTTCCTGGGGTGCAATCTCTCTGAAACTTGGGGGTCTTCGGAGGACAGTGAGGACTATGTCCCCTACAAATTTTGTGGGTATTGGACATTGGGAAGGTCAGTTTGTAACCCCTCAAACTAGCTTCCATCAGGGAGTCCTGTTTTTGCTACTGTGAACAGAAAATGACAACAAAGGGAAGGACCCATGGATCATGCCTTTCCTGGGGTGCAATCTCTCTGAAACTTGGGGGGTCTTTGGAGGACAGTGAGGACTATGTCCCCTGCAAATTTTGTGGGTATTGGACATTGGGAAGGTCAGTTTGTAACTCCCCAAAGTAGCTGCCTTCCAACAGGCAGTTCCGTTTTTGCCACTGTGAACAGAAAATAACAGCAAAGGCGGGGGGGGGGAACACATGGATCATGCCTTTCCTGGGGTGCAATCTCTCTGAAACTGGGGGGGGGGTCTTCAAAGGACAGTGATGACCATATCCCCTGCAAATTTGGTGGGTATTGGACATTGGGAATATTCTCCTGGCTGCGAGAGGAACGGGGGGAATCTCCCCACCTCTCTCGCACTGGGCAGGCAGCCTGGCTGTGTGACTGCTCTCCCAGCCCTTTAAACTATCAGCTGGCAGTGGCAGGGGGAATTCCACCCCCCCTGCCTGCCAGCTGATAGTTTTAAGGGATCTTTAAGGGGCCAGGTAAGTGGGTTTGAGGGGAGGGGGGCTAAGTGGTGGGGGGTTTGGGAGTGGGGGTGGTTCTGGCTCCCACGAACAATGAACAACAAACATCCAGGAACAGTTCATATTCATCCATGTTCGTTGTTTGTTGTTCGTGGATGGCACCAAACGTCGAACAGGGTGTTTGGGGTTTTTTTTCTGTTGGTGCCCACATCTAGTTACAAACTCTCAGCCTAACCTAACTCACATGGTTGTTGTGAGGATGAAATGAAGAAGAGGAGAATGATATAAGTCCCTTTGGGTACCAATCGTGGGGAAAGGGCAGGGTATAATGAAGTAAATAAATAAATACATAAATAAATTGATGGAACCGAACCTGAACTTTATGCTAAACTGGGATCTTTTAACAATAACAACATTCAATTATATACTGCCCTTCAGGACAACTTAATGTCCACTCAGAGCAGTTTACAAAGTATGTTATGATTATCCTCATGACAATCACCCTGTAAGGTGGGTGGGACTGAGAGAGCTCTGGAAGAGCTGTGACTGACCCAAGCTCACTCAGCTGGCTTCAGGTGGAGGAATGGGGAATTAAACCTGGTTCTCCAAATTAGAGTCCCATGCTCTTAACCACTACACTAAACTGGCTCACAGTATTATAAATATGTAACTTTTGATCGATACCCAAAACATTGTGTTTGTGAGTGAAAACGTAGTCCTGCAAAGTTAAGTAAAATAGCAACAACAATAGAAACAGTCTTTCTAATTCTTGGTTTTTGCAAATTTGAATGAAGTATCATGTATATAAATAACAGTTGAGTGCTAGAGGTTAATTTGCAGTAGTACAAACATTTGTTTATATCTTTATTTATATTTTGCACATTATGAAAGGCAAACCCAACCCTAAGCCATTCAGTTTTGACCAAAATTTTCCTTCATTAAATATGTAATAATGTTTGCAGATATGTTTGTTGCATTTGCATTTGACATATTCATATGTGCGCTTTTCAAAATATTTTAGAAAAAAAGGCATTTTGGTTAAAAAACACGAGTAGTTTGTCTCTATAAAAATAAAAAAATACTGCCACCCCCCACCACCATTTTTGAAGGAGGAAATTTTCTTTCATTTCACAGTTTGAACAGATAGTTAGAGTTGTTACAATGTCACAAAGAAGTTTGCCTAAACAAAACCCTCTTAATAAGAAGTCAAGAGAAGAATTCATTAAAATTTTTACTGTAACTTTAATACATAAATTGTTAAAAGATGTAAAGAGTCCTCTTGAGATGATAATTAGGTGACAAGGAACTGCTTAAGGAAAGTTGAGTTGCTATGAGACGGAGACAGATACAGTGAAGTGCCCTAATATGTGTTTTATTTTAAGCAAGTAGTGTTGATTAATGAACATATTTTTCATTACCTTTTTCTTGCAATAAAATTATGTATTTGGCTTATTATAGTACATTCTGGATGGACAGGTATGCCATGATTTCCAGGAATTTCAAACAAATGAAGAAGCTTTTATGTATCTATGGCTTTCCTCCTTCCTTCATTGGAGGACATCAGGGGGACTTCCATGCCCCCCCTCTATTTTATTCTTATAACCATTATTTGAAGTGGAGAGAGATTGAATGAGAAGCAACTCCATCTTCTTTTCAGGCAAACCTAAAACCATCCCACTTCTTTTTCAATTGCTGTAAATGACCTAATGTTGCCACCCTCCAGGTGGAGCTTGGAGACATCCCAGAACTGATTCCAGACTCCATAGATCAATTCCCCTAGAGAAAATGGCTGCTTTGGAGGGTGGACCCAATGCCATTATTTCCGGCTGAGGTTCTTCCCCAGGCTCTATGCCCAAATCTCCAGGAATTTCCCAACTCACAACTGATATAACCATAGCAGGGGTGGATGGCCATTAAGGCCACTAGGAAAAGGCCCACTGGGCTGAAGAGCCCTCAGGGCCATCTTAACCCTAGGGTGACCCCACATGAGTTGCCACCTCAAGATGACAACTTCCATCTCACAAGAGACAGGCAGTAGTCATCGACATTGATGCCACCTCACATGAGATGGGTGCAAACTTCTGTTGCAAGCTGGCAGTCCCTGTCCCACACAAGACAGATGGGTGAGAGATCACCAACGGGAGGCAAGAGCCACTATGAGTCTTCTCCTTCCCTTCCCCCCTCCATCCAAGCTCCATACGTAAGGGTGGGTCAGTGGGGCACTTTTCCACGGTCATTTTGGCCTCGAAGTCTGCCCCTTGTATGTGGAGAGGGGGCTGCTTTGGTCCTGAGCAGCATTATTCTGAACTCTAGCTGCTGTACATCACAGTAGGGGAAGGTTCATCACCTCTATCCAGATTTCTGTTCAGGTGATTAATGCCAAGGGATGGCAGCAATAGCCAAGTTGATTTTTGAGTCAGGTAGGGTGGCTGACAGGAAAAAAATTGATTCATTTGAAATGTGGTGCCGGAGGAGAGTTTTGCAGATACCATGGACAGCCAAAAAGACAAATAAGTGGGTACTCGATCAAATCAAGCCAGAATTCTCCTTAGAAGCTAAAATGACAAGACTAAAGCTATCGTACTTTGGTCACATCATGAGAAGACAAAATTTTCTGGAAAAGTCAATAATGCTAGGAAAAGTGGAAGGAAGCAGGAAAAGAGGAAGACCTAAAATGAGGTGGCTTGACTCAATAAAAGAAGCCACGTCCTCCAGTTTGCAGGATCTGAGTAGGTCTGTTAGAGACAGAACGTTTTGGAGGTCTTTCATTCATAGGGTCGCCATAGGTTGGAAACGACTTGACAGCACATAACACACACACAGGGTTGCCCATAATCACGGGGCCTTTGAGGGGCTGTTTTAGTTAACCCACACATATTAGAGGGTGTGTTAATAAGGTAAGCAAATTTAATTTATTCTGCAGATCAGTTTAAGAAAATCTTAATTTAACCTGATTTTATATGTCTCATGTCTTCATTCCAGGGTGTGGGGGCACTCAAATATAGGTAGCCTTTAGATAAATCGAATGTGCCCTCTAGCTTATATTACAATATCATTTTAACCTAGGTTTTTTACCAAAAATGAACTTCGATTTGTAGGCAAAATTAACAAGGAATATAAAATGAAACCTGAGTAATAATTAATTACTTGTAATAACAACGGGCTTTTGCAATATAGTTTTGGACATTCATTGTACACAGAATACATGATAGCTGAAGTTGGTTTTTGTTTAAGTAAAAAGAAAAACCTCTGTGTATTTGAAAAACAAAGGAGAGCTAAATAAAAAAGAAACTAAAAAAAAGTTTTTAAAAATAACAATTCATCCTCAGTCTAAGGAGTATATGGTTAAAGGAAGACCTGGAGTTTAAAATAATCACCCTGAATATTGTCCCCAATATAGCAACCCCCCAGCCCATTTTGTAGTAAATACAGGCATGCTTTAAAAAACAATACTTGAGAATGTTTCATTAAAAAATCTTTTGAAGAGACATCAGTCCTTGTCTCCCATTATCTTTTAGGTGTTACATGTTTGTTTGAAGTTGCTGTCTGAACATTGCCCTGAATTGACAGCACATCCTTGGTCTCTTCGAGCAGATGCTACTCGCTCCAGATAAGCATCTAAACAATGCCTGAAAGAAGACCCAGCCTTACATTTTGAAGAACAGGCATTCATGTGCAATGTGAAGTGATAGCGCCTTTCTTTTCTTTTTCTTTGCAAATATGTTCTAAAGACAAAGGTCATGATTACTATTCTAATATGGTCAGTTCTTTGGAGAAAACTTGTGATTCAAAAAGCATGGGCTACAATACAGTGTGCTTAGAAGAGTTTACTTCTACAACAAGAATCTGCTTCATGCATGCACGAGATTTTTATTGCTTATTTTATTTTGATAGTTGATTGTTTCTTGTCTCATAGAGAAACATGGGAATTTCTAGTACGCTGTACACAATGTCAGGAGGATTCAATAAATCTAACACTAGTGATTTAGCAATTTTCCTAAACATGTCAAAATTACTCAGGTTTATTTCACATGATTAAATTGGCACTGTGGAGGATGGTTAAGTGACAGTGACTCTTGTCCCTAGTTAACAGCTTAATGGGTTTACTGTACCACAACACAGTGGGCTTATCAGTGGTTTGGCAAATGTGGACTCTGCTGCAACATAGACATAAGGATCTTGGCCCATGCCTCTGTGTCAGCTGGCTCATGTAACTTCTCTTTGTATGGGTTCTATGGGGCTTAGGAAGCAAACTTTTACACAATTATACGTTTAAACAATAAATACAATACAACTCTTTTTTCCTTTAACTAAACTCATAAGTGTAACCATACAGAAACTTTCAGCCAACAATGTCTTTGAGAAGGTAAACAGTTCAACTTGCCAGATACCACCAAGCGGTAGAGTTCTTTCCAATTTGAAGCAACTGTTGACCAGGCTTCTGTCCTCTTTGTGGGGAATTACAGCCCTGCAAAAATAATACAATCCCAGTAACATCAACCAAACACAAAACACAAACACCACTTTTAGTCATATTATTCACATACAACATTTTTGATTACCTTATTCAAGGTGATAAGAGCATATTAATTATTATTCGGCTGAGCTCGCCGGCAACCAGCTTTTCTCCAGCTGCCTGGCTGTAGCTACTGACTCCACCCTACTGGGCTAAACCAATTACCTCATAGGAGTTACACACACACTTACTTTTTTTATGTGTTCACGACAATTATTTGGCAGATTATGGAACAATGAAGTAATGTGGAATGTTTTTTATTTATTTATGATTTATTTACAATGCTCATACCATGCCTTTCTGCCCTCAGCGGGTCTACCAAGGCAGCTAACAGATTAAAAACATACATAATAATAGCAAATTTTGAAAACCATTAAAACCAAACCAAAACACATCATAACACACTTAAAACCCAACTGCAATACACATACAGTTCAATAAAATGCATATACATAAAAACAACAATTAGAACTTAGAGCAGGAAGGAAGGATCATGGAAGGATTGCCAGAGGAAACAAGAAAGTATTTGCCTGCTGGTGGAAGACAGCAACAGAAGGGGACAGGTGAGTCTCTCTGGGAAGAAGGCCCTCTCCTGGGTTGCTTGCTACCCTCCTAAACTCTAAAAGTGGGGGCTCCTGAAGCAGCACCTTGAAAGATGAGTGCAGTGGTTGGATAAGTTTGTGAGGGAATAGATAGTCCTTTGGGTATGCTAGTTCCGAGCCGTATAGGGCATTATGATCAACACCAGCACCTTAAATTGTGCCTGGAAACAGATTGGGATCTAGGGTAGATGGGCCAAGACTGGAGTGATATAGTCTCTATGACCCCCTCTAATCAACTTACTAGCTACAGCATTCTGCACCAATTGAAGTTTCTGAACTTTTTTTATGGGCAGTCTCATATAAAGTGCATTTCAGTAATCTGATGTAGATGTAACCAGGACATGCATCACAGAAGCTAGATCTTTTCTGTCCAGGTAAGGCCACAGCTGGTAAAAGGCACTGCTGGCCACAGCTGTCACCTTCTTATCCAGCAGGAGGCCTGGGTCCAAGAGCACCCACCAAACTACATACCTGTTCCTTCAAGGGGAATGCAACTCCATCCAGAATGGGTGACACTTGAAGCCCCAGGTCAGACTTTTTGCTTCCCAGTAGCACTTCTGTCTTTTTGGGATTAAGCTTCAGTTTATTAGTCCACACCCACTCCATCCTGGAACCAGAGTTTCTACAGCCTCTCCGGGATCTGCTGGAAACATGATGACCCAGCCCAAATCTCTAGATGACCTGACATAGTGGTTTCATGTAGATGTTGAAAAGCATAGGGGATAAGATGTAGTCTTGCAGGACCCTGTAGACCAGAGTCGAAGGGCTAAGCAGCAGCCCCTGGGTACTGCTTTCTGGGGTGCCTCCCAGTCCCAGCCCAGAAAGGCAGTCCAGAAAGAAAAGGAAAACTGCTGAGAGATCCAGGAGAATTAACACAGCTGACTCCCTCTATCCATCTCCTGATGCACGTCGTCCACCAGGGCAACCAAGGCTGCTTCAGTCCCATAACCACGTCTTGGTATAACCACGTCTGAAACCAGATTGGAAAGGACCCCACAATCTGCCTTGTCCAAGGTTGCTCGAAGTTGTCCAGCTACTGCCCATTCAACCTCCTTACTCAAGAATGGAACATTTGAGACTGGCCAATAGTTACTGAAATCTGAAAAATCTGCTGGGTAGAGGTAGGCTTCTTTAGTAGTGAACACTTCCCAGTCTGTTTCAAAGCTCTCTAGGAGGTATTAACCACTTCTCAGACCCAGTTAGCTGCCCCCCCCTGATTTAAATAGCCAGGGAGGGCAAGGGTTATATACAAGTGGCTGGTAAGCCTCAAACTTACCATGTCCACATCCTCAGACTAAATAAATAGAAAAATATCCCAAACAGCTGGACAGGTCAGCAGCACCCTGGCACCATCCTACCATTGCTAATGCAGAGTTCATATCAAGAGGAAAATCCTCTAGGGCTGTCAGAAAGCCATTTGGATCCATCTGGCTCATTTTAGTAGATCCCTCACCTTTTCAGAGTCTTGTTATCCCTGTCAATCTAAACTTGAGCAAATAGTGATCTGTCCATAACAAAAAACAGTTGTCAATTCCTCCACCCTCGGATCACATTCGTCCTGTCCAGAACAAAATACCAGACCATGAGTGTGACCTACACGCTGTGTAGGACCAGATATTACTTGAGAAAGATTGTCAGAGAGGCCATGAAATCCTGAGCTGCTCCTGACAGGTCAGCCTTGGCATGGATGCTGAAGTCTTCCCAGGACAACTTCTGTCAGTTCAGGCAGGGAGACTGTTAAACTGCTTCTCAATCCCAATATTAGGTACATAGCCTCAAAATCAGAAGTGTCCTGGATGGGGCACCATGCGAGGGTGATAGAGTCCTTATAGATTACAGAAACACCACCTCACCTCCTGCCAGACCTATGCTGATGTATTGTTGACTATCCAGTTGGGATTGCCTCAGTGGTACATGCCAGGTCATCCAGGATTTAAGATTGGATGGCTACTGTTTTTCCCTGTGGCTGACATGGCATTTAACAGCCAGCTTTTATAGCCTGTCAAGTTGTTGATAACGGTTAGCAACATCACCTTGGTTGAAAGAAGACCCACAGAGATTGACAGCATGCAGATGTCTGTTGTCCTTTCCCTTTATCTGGCCAGCTTTTCTCCCACCATTATACCTTCTCCTACACCGCCCCGCCCCCCTATGTGAATCATGGCAAGTGCAACTCTCACTTCATTCTACCCCTGCCCCCATCTCTCCCACCATGTTTGCTTCTGTACTGCAAGAAATTCTTGGGAAGTGCCACTTTGCAACTGAGCATATGTCCAAAGAGAAACTATGTTCCAAGATCCGACTAGAAGCATTGCTTGCATATTTTCTGCACAAAAGCTAGAAGTATGCTTTCACACAGTTGAGGATCTCAGAGCGCTTCTGTGTTCAGTACCAGGGCTTTTTTTCTGGGAAAAGAGGTGGTGGAACTCAGTGGTGGAACTCAGACTGCGCAATGACGTTACTTTGGGTCAGCTGGAACAAGGGGGGGATTTTTTAAAGTTTAAATCGGCCTCGGTGAAAATGGTCACATGGCTGGTGGCCCCATCCCCTGATCTCCAGACAGAGAGGAGTTTAGATTGCCCTCCACGCCACGTGGTGCGGAAGGCAATCTAAACTCCCCTCTGTCTGGAGATCAGGGGTGGGGCCACCGGCCATGTGACCATTTTCAAGAGGTGCCAGAACTCCGTTCCACTGCGTTCCTGCTGAAAAAAAAGCCCTGTTCAGCACCATACTGTATTGCATGCTTGCACATTGCAGTCATGGAATATAAACAGACTTGGGAGTAGTTTACAATGCAACCTCTTAAATGAGGATGCATTTTATTTACCTTTGCATCTTAAATCAATGTTAGAGTGGTTTCCTTGCAGGGTTATGTGGACGGTCGATGGATATTTTGACTTGTGTGATCACAGTTGTACCCTCAGAAAACAAAGATTTGTTTGTCATAAGAGTAATTTCCCCGGCAGGCAGTTATGCTGCCTGGTACAGTCAGACTTTTACATTAATTGCTAACTATAGGAGAAGGGTTTGATGTAGGTAAGCGGACCTTTTGTGCTATAAAACGGCATTGCTTTGAAATAGTACAGGAAGAGAACAGCTCTGAGGCATGGTATGCACTTGACACTGGGGATGTAAGAAAAATGCATTTGTGCCGTCTTCCCTATTAAAAACAGGTCCTCAGCCAATCAGTATGAAATCTTAGTTTGCCAGTGTGGTGCCCAAATGGGCCATGGATCCCTGTTGTGTTGATGCTGTACATGCCAATGAGGCAATCCTGTTCAAATGAGACACTGGGTGTTTGGAACACCACATGAGTGTTTCTCACATAGCCAGCATCATGCTTAAATTGGGCCTCATTAGCTATTCATGAGATGCAGTGTAAGAATCATTATATTTCGTGCCGATTTTGTGAGAATTTTTATTGCCTGCCTTGTTGTTTGGGGAGTTTTTTAAAAAAACTGTTTATAAGATAAAATGACTCTACCATTTCTGTAAAGAAGTCTAGTTTTAAAAAAATTAAGAACAACATGAATTGTGGGCTATAAAGGCATAAGAGAAATCCTTACAATCAGGACAGTGGAAACGTTTGAAAGACAGGGCAGTTGGGCAGCCTTCTCCTGCTGTGGAGTTCGAATTGCAGGTCTATGGTATGAAAAATTATGTCTCGGGTGTGTTTGTTATCAAAGAGAAATATTTTGCCTTCTGGGAACTGGGTTACTCTGAAGCCCCAGACTTGGAACTGAGGCCTTTGTTCTCTTCCTTGTGTATATTTCGAGGTGGTCTTCAGGATAATACACAGACATGAAAAATAGATTGGAACCAATTTTGGTGACAAAACAAAGCAGAATATAGTGCATCCAAAATGAGGCATCTAAAGGAGTATTTGATTGGGAAAGAATAATAGGAATGCAAGCAGAGTAATAATGAACATTGAAAATAATGATGTGGTCTGTGATTACCAAGCTGAGACTGTGAACTGTGGTGGCCTGTAATGCTCACCATCAATTTAAGGCAATCAGTGTACGGAAAGCGTTATGTCCTTTTCTTTTCTGGCTTGGATTGTGTAATCTCAGTTGGAAAAGGATACCTCCCTTCCTCCCTCCCTTCTACCCACAGTCTTGAGGCGTGGTGATAGCAAAGGAGTCTCCCTCCCTCCTCAAATGACTTGCATCAGGAGGCCTGGGATATGGCAACTGATGCCCATATGGATGGGGAACTCACTTTGGCTGGGAAGTCATTTCCCAGGGTGTCAATCACTAGGAGCAGTGTCATAGCAACACGGAGGGGTCTGGGAAAGAAGTTCTACCATTGCTGCTGCTAGGAAGGTTGGGAAGAGGCAGGGGCAGCCAGGCAGGGTTCAGGGACATGGATTGGGGGTTCATGGTTGGGTTAAGGGGAAAAGGGATCTTTCCTGTCACACACCTGAGGATAATTTGGCTTAGAAATGTGAGGAGGGGGAGTTATTTTGCAAAACAGAAGGGTTTTTCAAGCCCAGTTTTGAATTGAGATGGGAGAAGCTCACTTAACACTGTTAAAAAGGGATGATTAAGAATAAATATGATAGCAATGAAAATATAGAGGTCATTAGTTGCGTTGACGTTTTATTGTGTATTCATTTTGCCTTTACTCTGTATGTGTGGAAATGAGTTGTTCCAGATATTTGCAATGGTTCATTTAATTCCATAAACCTATTTGACAAACAGTCGGGTTGGACAATTAACCTGGGGGCAGTAGTACCATGAAAACACTCATAGGATCCAAGGCCATAGTACCTCCTCCTTGAGCCAGCATCCTCCTCCTAATCCTCCAGCAGGAAACAAAAGATACCTTCAGGGCACTACTTCTTTAAAGCATCTGTGTTAAAAACTAACTGTGACTTGCCTACCTGAGGCAAGGGAGAAAGAAGCAGGTAAATGTCATATGCAGCAGGTGACTTCTGTTAGGGTTGCCAGCCTCCTGGTGGTGACTGGAGATCTCCTGGAATTACACCATCTCTAGACCATAGAAATCAGTTCCCATGGAGAAAATGGCTGTTTTGGAGGGTGAACTCTATGGCATTACACCATTCTGAGTCCCCTCCCCTCCCCAATCCCCACCCTCTCCAGGCTCCACCCCCCCCCCCAAAACCCTCCAGAAATTTCTCATCCTGGACCTGGCAACCCTACTTCTAGTCCAAACAGTCAGTGTTCAGAGAGAAGGGAAGGGGAGGATGCATACTTCTAGCTTGAATGCCTTTTTCTCGCACCCCAGACTAAAACATGCAGGGTTATATGCTCAAGATCTCTCATCAGATCCATCCCAACTGATGTAATATTGGCAACTACACTTTGGCCATTTCCACACACATTGAATAATGCACTTGCAATGCACTTTAGTTATCCCTTAGAAGTGGATTTTGTGTTCCACACACGAAAACCCAGTTCCAAATGATCGCTAAAGAGCATTGAAAGTGCATTATCCAACATGTGTGGAAGCAGCCATAATGTGTCCATTTCCACTGGAAACATTGATGCTAGGAATCAGTCATACAAATGCTTCTCAGAAATATTTTTGTTTCATAAAAATCCCTTCACCATTTACCCCCAGAGTTGACTGTGGACATGTGCACTGTCCTTTTCCCAGTATTTTTCTTGTTTTCAGAAGAGAGTCAGCATGCCAGTCCAGCCATCCGAGTAAACCCCATTCCTTTATTATATCTGAGAAGTCTTGTGGTTTCTGTCTTGACTATGGAAGGCTTAAAATTTAAGTGGCCCTGTTCTAGGCAATCAGTCTTGATGGGCAGGTGATAGCTGACATCAGGTGTGCTGCACCTGTAGAAACAACAACAACAACAACAACAACAACAACAACAACAACAACAACAACAACAACAACAACAACAACAACAACAACAACAACAACAACGTATTTGTATACTTCTCTTCTAGACAGATTAGTACCTACTCAGAGAGGGTGAACATTTGTCACTGATTGTTGGGAAAGAAGCCAATTTGTGAAGGAGGAAGAGATCCATATGCAGTAAGCGTGCATTTGTGTAAAAATCTAGAACAGTGTAAGATGCAAGGAAAGGAAGAAGCAAAAAGCTTGAATGAAAATATTGTAAGAATATTATATGTAAGAATACTAAAAGCAGCCCCCATGTGTAAGGTTGGGAGTAAAGGTAAGTCCTGAATCTAGGAAGTTGAATACCATGGCTGTAGCCTGGGGTTCATTATCTTGAAAGCCGTAAAAATATTCAGCATGTCAAGAAAAGAGAAAACCGTGAAGAAGAACTGATGACAATGTACTACGAGCTGTTTGACATTTTGTGAAATGATATAAAATGACCACTCAACCATCATTAGATTTATGTGACTATATGAATGATGCCTGTTGGGAACGAAGAGTATAATCTTTCTCAGGAGAGTGTAGCTTATGTCAGACATCAATTAACCATTGTTCATTACAGTCTTTAGATAACATTATTTTCTGCCTGGGTCAGAAGAAAATACTGGCACAGAGTTCATTTCAAGAATAATCTCTGCTTGTCTGCTAGGTCAAGTGGAGGGGGCACATTTATAAAAAGAACAATTTTTTCATTGGCTTAACAAGTAATAAGAAAAATAATAGCAAGTGATAATTTCTGACATTTTCAAGAAGGAAAAAAAAAACCCCAACCATCTTAGACTACGTGCCCAGACAAAATGACATTATAGAGACATCATGATGACAGGTTTAAGAAGAGTTATACCCACAGGTTTGGCGTCTAATGCAAACTTTTGCAATGACAAATCTGTGGCAGAAGGCCCAGTGGGCTGATCAGCATAAACATTTTACTAGGCTGCTGCTGTATATTCAGGTTATGATGACTAGGGGTGTGCATTTTGAAAATTTTCATAATGTTTTTGAATCTGTGGCTGTTGAGTGAAATGTTTATTGTGACTGGGTAGTTTTCTGGAGAGGCGTTGCTGGATCGGTCTAGAAATTTGCCATTTTTTCCCATTTCTCGTGATTTGCATGGCTGTTCTTTTCAATGGAGAAAGGGAGGGGGGACTAACTGGGAGACTCCGAGGCAGCTGTTTTTTGCACTTAACAGCACCAAAATCACACTGAACACAATCCTCCTCCTAAATTTAAAGAACCCCTAAGTTTCAAGCAGATTGAACAAAGGGGGGGGGGTGATTTTAGAGACTCTCAAAGTAGGTCTCTCTGCACAGCCGCACTACTCTCTCTATTCAAGCAGCTGTCAGCCGACAGCATTTAAAACAACCAAGTCCTATCTGCATTCTTTCATTTTCCTACTCTTACAGTGACTGAGAATAATAAAAAATCTTTCAACTGAAAGCTCTGCATTCGACCTCCTTCCTTGTTGTGGTTTGTTGTTCTCTTTCAGAAAGTGGGAAAGGCTTCCATTGCAAACCGCTCCCCCCCTCCATCTTTGCATTTTTATTCTTTCCTATGAGGAACTTCAGGCTCATCTGTTTTTCAACTAAATTTCACCAAAATTGCAGTGGAGTGCCTTCTGTCTGTCCTTGAAATAACCTCCAGGTTTCAAGCAAACTGAGCAAAGTGTTTGAACTCCAAGTGTTCGAATTCTACGGACCCCTGAGCAAGCTGCCCCTCCTCCATTAGCCTTCTCTCACAAGAAAAGAAGTCTCTCTCAAGCTCAGAAGGAGGGGTGAAGGGGAAAGGAGTGGGGGAAGGAGAATGGCAGCTCTCTTTAGGATTGGCTGGGAATGCTCTTTGTTCCTTCCTTGCAACAATCTGATTGGAAGGAAGAAATTCAGTATGCAGATTTAAAGGAAATCCATGCTCATGCTGCCTTGCTAGGAAATGCCAGAACTTGGGAAAGAACATGGCTTTCGTGATGGGATGTTTCTGAGACTACCAACAGCCCAGGCCAGCATCTTCATTCCAGAGAGTCCCAGTAAGGCTCAAAAACTTTTTCCCTGTGATTTTTGCAGTCCGGAGTTTTGTTTGTGCAAACCCTTAATGATGACTAGAGTTACATCATTGCAAGAGTCAAGTTTGCTGCCATGGATTATACTGCAGCTATTGAGAAATGTTACCATAGGGTGAAGATCCCTAATACCCCCTGTGGTGCAATAGATGCAATCATGCTCTCTAAATGTCCACAGACTCTTTTGCTGAGCTGACCTGTTTTAATCCTGTGTTCTGGTGCATTGTAAGTCATTATGATCTGCTATGGATTTAAAAGGATTTATTTGATGGACTCTTCCCTTCTTTACTGGTCCTGATATACGCTCACACTATCTGAGCTTACAACTGGTGTCTCTGTCAAAATTCCTCAAGTTTCAGATGGGGGTGACTTGAGGTTTTCTTGTTCAAGGATGGATTCTGTGTATGCCTTTCTACATCTACACAATTGGAAATGAATGACTGTTACCGGTAACTGGTGATCCACCCTGAGCCCGCTTGCGGGGAGGGCGGAATACAAATTTGAAATAAAATAAATAAATAAATAAATAAATAAATGATAGGCACGAACAGCAATACGAACAAAAAAAAGCCACGAACAGCCCAATCTGCTGTTCGCGAACAAGCTGTTTGTGAGGCCCCATTCTAAACGAACAGGTGGTCGTTGCAAGCCTCATTCGTTGCTGTTCCTTGCTGTTCATCAAGCCAGACAGTCTGTCACCTGCAATCAATTCCCTTGGCAATTTAGGCAGGGATTATCTGAACTCTGTCTGAACTCCTGCTGTTGCCCTGGAAACCCCAATCTAAGCCCAATTTAGCTTGATAGGCAAGTCTTCCTTTCAAGTGTGGTGCTCCAAATTTGTTACAACAAAGGAGCAAAGACCAGGGGGGAGGGGGGCTCCCAGCTCTGACTTTGCAGACCGTGGAGAGGGAGAGAGACTGTTGCTGTTGGCATTTTGACAGAGAGAGTGCACTGGAGCTTGAATTTTCTTTGTGTGTGGTGGGATAGGGATCTACCCCTTCAAGTTCCAGGGCTGCTTCCAGGCTCTGGGCCAAGATATTATTTATTATTGGTACCTTTCCTGGTGCCTGCTCAGGTCAGGTTTCTGGGAGTGGTGCAGTAGGGATCTTGACTTGGATGATGGCTGGAGGAGAGCCCGCTGGCCCCCTTGAACAGCCAACCACGAACATATTCGTGAATAGGGCCATGTTCGTGGTTGTTCGTGAGTCCCTGTTTGTGGATGGCAACGAACAATGAACATCATGTTCGTTTTTTTTCTGTTCGTGCCCGTCTCTACCTGTAACTCTATATTCTTGTCAAATCCTTCAACATGGTAGAATGTGCCAGTGATACAATCACCTCAATAAGAATATCTCTTATTATTATAAGAAAATGTATTTTCTTACATTTTACTGTCGTAATAAAGTGATACCTTTATCATGCCCCCCTAAACTTTGTTTTTTTTCCCACTTGGCTGCTTGGCCTATAACTAGATCCAGGATCTTTCCCGCAAAGTATGCTTATGCTGGTTTCGTTCATGTTCAGCTGCAGAAGCTTCTTGTTGACACACATGATGGCTTGTCTACCCGCAGTAGACTACTTTGGATATGGTTCCTGCTTCTTCCCCTTTGGATTATTTGCTGCTCAGATGGTTGCACCCCTGTCCTGAGAACTGTATCTTTGCTTGAGCCTGCTCAGATAGATAACTATAGCCAGCTCTGCATCCTTACTGTTTTTTTATCTCTTTGTTGTGTCACTTCTTTTCTTGAGTGCTCAGTGTTTGGATACTTGGAGTGACCAACTCCTTTTGCCATCTTTCTCATGTTGCATTTAAAAGGTAAAGGTAAATGCAAGCACCATTACTGACCCATGGGAGGACGTCGCATCAAGACGTTTTCTTGGCAGACTTTTGTTATGGGGCGATTTGCTGTTGCCTTCCCCAGTCATCTACACTTTACACCCCTCCACCCCCTCTGGAAACTGGGTACTCATTTTACCGACCTCAGAAGGATGAAAGGCTGAGTCAACCTTGAGCCGGCTACTTGAACCTGGCTTCCGCCAGGATCGAACTCAGGTCATGAGCAGAGCTTGGGCTGCAGTACTGCAGCTTACCACTCTGCGCCATGGGGCTCTTTATGTTACGTATTACCATGATATTATTTTAACCACTTGAACTTGATATTTACCCAGAAATTTTTATTATTCCCCTCAATAAGCTTTATTTCTGTTTTTGCTTTCTCAGTATCCCTTCCAGAGCTGTAGAGAAAATTCACTGTTTTACTGAAGATTGCTTCAGATCACTGCCCAGAATGGTGATCTTTAAAGTTGGTGTAGAACCTAAGGCAGCAGCTCTATTAACTTAGAACTGAGAGGCCACTGAAGGAATTTCTTCTATATGCTCGGGCTGTTTCAAGGTAGATTTGGGCTGTGCTTAGAAAGTGGGTCATCTTCACATTGACATATGTCTGGAGGCAGATTCCAGAACAAAAGCTATTGATTCACCTAAGGGAATACAGTTAAAAAGAAATTGGAGGTAAGGGAACTAAGCCTTGCCCATTTCTCTTCTGGCAGATGGCTTGTGAGAAAGAAGATACTCAGTTTTTACCTGTTCTATCTCAAGGTAAATTGTTTACTTCATCAACTAATTTTTGTTGTTCTCATGGAGTTTTTTTTTTTAAAACCATGAAGGCCAAATATGGTGGCAGTGCAGGGGAGAAATCCCTTAGAATGATTAATGAAAAAATAAGTAAAATATGCTCTCTGAGGAAGCATCTGGACATGAGGCAGATACTGGAAAAGGCATAAAAAGGAGTCTGGAAAATGCAACATCAGTCACAGAAAAATACTTCTAAACATCCCCATTAGCAAAACCTCTTGCACTATATTTGATGAACTGGCAGTATCTTAAAAGATTTCAGAAGTATAAAATTTTATTGTATTCACCTGTGTTGTTAGGCTGTAATTAGCATGACTTCTTGTTGGACCTTGCAATATTCCAGTTCACAGCAGTTTTCAACTCCAGTGGCAGAGCAGATAAAAGAAAAGCAGATTTCATAGTGCCAGGCCCATGAAAGTGCCCACCTTGCCCTTGTTTACAGGGGCTACAGAACTCAGTCTTTGAGCAGAAGCTTTGAAGTAATGATGCTTTGTGAAGTGAAGCTGTCTGTGGGGATGATGTAACTCCTTTCAGGGCAACAAGAGAAAAACAGTTGTTTGAAGAGCTGTTTTTTATCAGCTCCTCAACTTTTGCACTTGCTTCATTTGCTGATGTATTTTTAGGCCTATAGATCAACCATTTGTGCCCAATGGGACTTAAAAAAAAGAGAAAACCCCTACTTAATCCATGGAGGAAGAGCCATTTAAGTTGGAGAAAGTCTCCTTAGTCTGGAAGAACGCTTTAAAATTTGCTTAGTAGGATATATCCAGTATCTCCTAGAATGAAAAACAACAAAGCCCTGTAGCAGTAGCAATAATGAAGTAGTTTAGTACATTCATTGGGTCAGAACTCCAGGTTTTCTGTTGCCCAGGTATAAGAAACATTCCAATTCTGGGACCCTCCAGCAATAATTCTAAAGTCAGATTTTAATGGGTTTCTGGGGATTCAGAAACACTTTATGAGACTTTCCATATGCACTGCATCTTGTTTGAACCAGGCTTAATTGCATGCCAGTGCAACACCCACCCGATCTGCCAGTCTCCAACATGCTAAAGAAGCGTGCAGAGGTTTTTTGCAGAGATGTGCAGAACGGAACAAGCAAGCTGAATATACACCCAGAAACTGCTGGTTCGGGTCATTAAAGGTCTCTCCACAGTGACAGCAGGTCCACTGTGAAAAGAAATCTGATGCTGAGATGAAGGCCCTTATTGGGAACACTTTGCTCTTAATTGTGAAGCCTGGGAAGAGCTCTACAATGCTCTTTCCAGGCTTTTCGGTTCCAGAGTTCAAAGATCAGAGCTGAGCATGGAGCTCGGTCAGATCCACCTGCACTGAGTATGGCAGGCGGCTCCTCCTGAGCTTTGAAAGGAAGGACTCATCCCTCATTGAGGGAACACAACTACAAAGCACAAGGAAATTTGGCATCAGTAAGCAGCAGCAGGACTCAAAGGTAATTTCTTGGCAGTATCATAAAGGAGGAATTTTTAAAAATGCTCCATTGGTTGGCCTGCTGCCTCTGCTTTGCTAGCCAGTTTCCCACCATTTTGTGCACTTGCCGACACTCATCTTTTTTGGAGTCCATTGTTGTGTGTGTGTGTGTTTTGTGCTTGAGGAGAAACTTGTTGAATTGAAGGGGTTTTGGACTGGGGGGGCGGAAATGGTTGGTAACAAATTTGTGGGTTTCGGTTAAGCGTGAATAAAGCCTAATTTCCCCACCCCTCTAAAAAGAATAGTGTGTGTGTGCACATCTGCCCAACACTATCTTGATGCCTTTCCCCAAGCATTCTTCGGGGTCCATAAATGCCAAACCCCACTGTTGTGTGCATGCTCAAACTCAGTGGGTTGATGATTTGGAGGGAGCACTGTGTTCTGAGTGATTTTTGGTGCTGTTAAGTGCAAAAACAGCTGGCCTAGAGTCTCATTTCGGCAACCCACCTTGAAAAGAACAACGTGCATGTGCACATGCACAGCCAGCACCCTTGTGCATGCACAATGGGTCAAAATTCATGATAACGAAAAAACCAAATGGATAAGATCTGAACCAGCACCGGCCCACCTGGAACAAACCAGTAACAGAACAGTGTTCATTTGGAAGCTCCTGATCCAAAACTCAAACAGAAATTTTCTCAATGCACTCCTCTAGTTTTTTGCACAGGTAACACTGTATGGGTGTGAAGCCCATGCTCCTACCTCATCAGCTTTGTGTTTAAATCACTCCCAGGTTAGGGCAGGTGCTTTTGGGGTGGGTTTATTGTTTGTCTTGCCACCAACTCTTTGATAGCCAGAACTGCCATTGTCATTGGTAAGGACGAAGGACAATTCCAGCAAGTTCTGTCTTCTGAGAATTTTAACTGCCTGCTGTCTGTAAAGTGGGTTTGCCAGCTGAGCGTTGGCAACCAGTGAGAGGGTTTTTTGGGGGGGGGGGGGGAACATGCAAATAGGCATATTGGTGATGCTACAGTGTCACTTCTGCCATGAACTCAGAAGTAACATTATCACATCTCTGCCAAAACTCCATGATTTTCCCAAAGAGTTTTGGTGGAATCCTAGGGTGTTGTGCTGATGCAGGTTTGTGGCAGAAGTGACATTGTGGCATCACTGCAATGCCTATTTCCCCCATTCCTCCTCCCATCCAGTGCTCTACTGAGCAGCAGTGAGCAGCTCGGCTGCAGAGCAGGATGTCTTCCACTACAGCAGGGGATCTAGCCACCCTCCTATGAAGAACTGGGTGGCATGAGCAACCCTGCTCTTGTACCCTAGATGTTATTTTTAACATCTAAATGGTGGAAAGGCAAGGTACAAATAAGTAATGTAACTCTGAGTCTGTCTGGACAACTAAACTACAGCAGTGCAAACTCTCTTGCCTCAGGGTAGCTTTGGCTTGACCATCTATAGCATCCTACTGGGTACAGCTGTCTGGTTGAATATGTGATAAAATGATCACCTTATGAGTTCTCAGAGAGAGCAAAATTATTAATGGTTAACAAAGCCCCATATACCCTCCATTTAAGTAACACAGTGTATCAAAATATTGTCTGAAAAAGGATGGTTAGCAAACATTTTAGAATGAAAACAGAAAATGGTTCTCCGAAAGAAACTCCTTTAAAAAAAAAGTCTTTCCATCTGTTGCTTCCTAGTTGTCTAAGAAGCAAAACTTTAAAAATTGCACAAATAGGAAAACTCACAAATCCATCATATATTCCATATCGGACAGGATTTCATAGCAACTCTAGTTGTTATATCATGGTCAGCTCTGCAGCAAGGCAAAGTGCAGCATTGGCTTCAGGGAGTACCCTTTGTTGGGTCCCCACTGATGGTAGTACATTTGCCCTAGATCAAGTAAGTCAGAAGCTGGGCTTCTTCAGAATGAATGTAAGAAACTGTTAGAGAGACCGTTTTGTCTAAAAATGATCTCTGATTTCTATCTTGTTTTACTGTTTTAGACATGCTTTATCTCTCATTTTTTCTGCTGGTTGGCTACGACAAGGGGCTTGGAAAGACGACTTCAAGAGCAGGAGTTTTACATTCCTCTCCCAAACCTATTCCCTTGTGAGGTTGTGTGTGTGTGTCAAGTTGGCACTAGTACATGTTAATGCTGTGTATGATTGAAAATGCCTATTTACTTGATGCCCTGAACCAGCTGAAGAGCATGATAGCTTGGAATCAAGAGCATAATTCAAAAACTGAACTGTTGTATAAACAAATTTCTACGGAAAACTGCTCTTTGTTCAAAAAAATTTAGGTTACCTCTCCATAAACCATTTGAGGTGACTTACAAAGTAAAACAATGTAGCAATAAAATCATAAGGACCAACAAAAGAACCCAACAAAAGAAAAAACACTATAACAGAACTCAGCAAGGCAGAGGCATCCAAACGTTTTGGTCTGAGGGCCCCATTAAGATAATCACTTGGTGGACCTGGTCTAAGGTCTAGCGTGGAGGGTGTCAGCTTGTGGCTAGATAAGGCTCTTCCTACAGGTTCCCTTTCAAAAGCAAACAAGAGTCCATTGATTGAATAAGGAAACTTTACTGCAGAAAAGGTCCATTATAGTCCACTGTCCTGAATAGGAGACTCAGGATGGTACACAGTCATTGTTACCAATGAAGGGCAAAGCATGAGGTACAGAGTAACAGTTCCCATCTGCATCAGCCTCCCCCCACAGTTCTCAAAACAACATCTTTCAGTCTTGGGAAGCTGCTCTCCGTCAAGGCCAATGCCTGGTGGAACGGTGTTAGACAAAACAGTCTCCTCCGGTGGGAAAGCTGCCTGGGAACTGGTGCACCTGCGGGGAAAGCACTTAGACACTAGAAACATTAGAAAATGGAGTCAGTACAGTTTAAATATACACTGGACCTGACAGAGGGGGGGGACTTGGCATTTAAAAATGCTCCCATGCTTCACACCGGGCCGATTCTTTAAGAATTAGCCTCTTTGGAGCCCAAATCAGCCCTAAGCGAAGTGCAGGAGTGTTCCTATGGCCAGTGTGATGATGTCACTCCTGGAAGTGACATCATCACTCCCTGCTAGAAGTGTGCCCATGGGAGGTATTTTGTCTCCTGGGGTGAGTGGTGGCAGGGGACAGAGGCTGGGAGTGGGGATTGCCCACCCCTGCTGGGGGACAGGCTGCCCTAGCCAATCAGGGACCATGCAGGATGTGTCCCATTTCTATGCCACATATGCCCCAGCTGCTCTATGACCTATTAAGGGGTTAGAGTTTCTCCTTTACAGATAGCCGTCTGGTGCATATGTGGTGCTAGCTTCATGCCATTTCATCTGTGTTTCTTTCTAGTCATGCCATTGGAGTTGTGCAGCTGATCTGGGTGCTCGGTAGTCTTTGAGTGCTGGATAAAAAGGGTCTGTTGGCTGACAATGACTTTTGGGCAACACTTTGGATGGCCCTGCACTTGAGCATAAAAACAGCACCAAATAGTGCATCATCCATCAGCATTAATGGCAAAATAATTTGGAAGAGAGCATAAAGCAGCTGTCATGAAATAGTCTTCTTGCTAGAGGTGGGCCATAACCACAATAACCGCCCGCCCGCCCATTACAACTGACTTACGTGTGACGACAGCAGCGCTTTCAAGGCAAGTGAGAAGCATGGGTGGTTTACCATTGCCTTTCTCTGCAGAGCAACCTCAGTTTTCCTTGATGGCCCCTCATCTAAGTACCAACCCTGCTTAGCTTCTGAGATCTGATGAGATCAGGCTATACTGTACCATTCCCTCCCTAGTACCTTTCATTAGGACCAACCAAAATCCCACTAAACTGCATGCATTACAAAACAGTGTGCAAGTTTCAGGTTCTCTAGAACTCTTCAACATACTGTATATTCACAATAACAACAACAAAAAGGGGAGGGGGAGTGTAGAAAATGTTGTTTGAAGGCATGTTGGCAAAGGCCGAAGCTGGCTTTCATAGTCTTAAAATTGAAAACAAGGTGTGCTAGAGATTAAGTTCAGTTATCTAGACGGTGCTGAGTACCAAACAAGTTTTTAAGTTGCAGCAAGTTTCTGAGTCAAGTCAGAGGAAAAAATCGACACTGTTCCTATGTGAATGTGAATGGCAGCAGTTCACCAAATGTCCCTCCAACTAAACACGATGCAGGTGCTTTGTAAGGCAGAGAGAAAAAGGAAAATGCGGCGGGTCTCGTGTTAACAAAGATGCAATTAATTAAGGTGTTTCACACTATTTCAAGGTGAGAGATTGTAGTTGGATGTACCCTGTGTAATCCTCCTTGGGTCTCAGTGAGAAAGGCAGAATATAACAAACAGACAGACAGACAGACAGACAGACAGTATTGCTTGGAATGATGATTGTGCAGCTTTCCACAAGGCCACAGAATACATACATGGCTTTGATTCGAACTGAAGCCAAGATCAGTCTCCTTACCTTGGGATCATGTTTGCTCTCAGTAATTGCCAGGGGCTCTGGAGTCAGTTAACTTTGACCATTGTAGTCTATGGGCATTTGGGACATTATTGGCCTTAGCACTCTAACAGTGATCCCCATTGTGGTTCCCATGGATGCTGTGGCACCAATTTGCTTCTTTGTCAAATCATCTCCATCTCTCTGGAACAGAAGATGCGTCAGAAGAGCCCAGGAAGTGCCACCTTTGTGTCTGCTGGGAATTACCTCCTGCCTCCATTGCAGGAGGATGCTTGGCTTGAAACTGCCTAACATTTTGTGTTAGTCCAGAGCACTCCTTCGTAGCCATTTTGTGGTTGTCTCCCAGTGGCAACAACCAGTGAAAGAATGGAAGATTTTTACAGTATTCAGTACCTTTTACTTGTTCAGGTAATTTAAAACTGAGTTTCTGTTCTGCATTATTATCTTGTTATACAATAAATTGCCAGTAGTTATGCAGATCATTGTGATAATGTTCTATGAAGCAATGAAAGTTGGAGGATCTGCTGTGTTATGGCCTGATATTAAAATAATGGGACTTTTTTTGGTCAGGAATATTTTGCCTTAGTTTATTTTGCAGTTGGGCACTGTCTAACGTTTGTATGCCATTTCTAGTAGCAGCTGTTGAGGCTGCAAAGTAGATTGTTAAAAGTTTAACAAAGATATAATAAGCACAATAACTTGGCTTTTAGCCAATTGCTCCCTTCATTTAAAACAGCTTACTGTTTCAACACATGGAAGAGCAGTGTTATACTTTTCTTTTATTACAAAAAGCACAGCTTATGTTCCTATTAGTGCTAAATGGTGAACAACGTGAGAGCTCAAGGAATGAAGAGAACAGAAGATCAAGGACAGAAAAAAGGAAAGCGGCGAACTAAGGCCTGCTATGAAGATAGGGTTGCCCAATCCCCCGATTCCCTTGGTGGGAGATCAGGAGCCTGGCACCTACCTTGCTGCATCCTTGTTTTTCTTTCTGTGTGTGTGTGTAGCTCGCCTGCATCCCCAGGCTTGCGTGATGACGTCACTTTCCTTAGAGGAAATGTGGGATAAAAATGTCATAGATAAATTCACCCGATCAACAAGTAGGTCAAATTGAGAAGCCAAGGCAGAGTATGAGGCAAGATGAAATCCTGTTGCCCCTGCTCTGTTTGTAGGCAACTGCTAAATTACAAGTTACGGTACCGTCTTCCGGCCGACGGCATTGGTGCTGCCTAAGCACAGCCATTGGCAGGCCAGCAGCCCTCTGCTCTGGAGATAATGCTCAGGTCTGGTAAGTTAACATGTCAGGACTAGCCATCTGAGATTCCCAGTGTCTTATAGTGCAGCCAGGAAAAATATCCCATGCCCCTCAAGACTGTTCCTCTTATATTTTTATCCAGAAGACTGGGATGTCCTTGAAATGAGTAGGAGACAACTAGAAGCCTCCGTCATTCCATGCGATGTGACGAGCGGCACCATCCCCCAGATATTTTTTTCAAAATGCTGTAGTAAAATTCTGAATCTGATCAACAATCTCTGGCAACCAATGCAACTTTTTTCTTTGCTGAGCATCATGTGGAAAGCTCTTTTGTCTGTTTGTCTTTACAAGCTGGCAACCACTGTGAGATTAAGCCCAAATATCACAAGGAATTCATCAGGACACTGTTCCACAGTGACTCTTCTTATAGTTGGGTCAGCCAAAAAAACAAACAAACCAAAACCAAAAAATTCATTGATGTTTTCAAGGAAAGAACCAGTGAAGTCACTTGGTCTATAGAATTCTCTAGAATAATGTAATAACAGCCATACTGGATGAGGGAAACCCCTTCCTTACAGCAGGTATGACTAGAATTGGTGGGGGAAAGTGTGATACATTTTTGAGGAAACAGAAAGGAAAAAAAAACTATGCAGAATGCACTGGCTTCCTGGAACCTTCTGGGAAAAAGTTCAAAATTGCTAGGTTTTTTTGATATATAATGTTTTAATCATCTTGTGGTCCCACATATATAGGAGTCTGTCTCTTCTCCTACATCTCACAACATTCTCTGCAGCCAGTATTTTGGTGATTGGTGTAGCCAAAATTCTACAAGGCCATACACAAAAGATTCTCAGTGGCAACCCTATCATTCTGGAAGCCCCTTCTCCTCAAGGTCTGTTGGAGCAAGAACATCTTCCAGATGTATAGTAAACTTTTTTTTTGTTTGAGGCCGCTAGAATCTAACCACCTAGAGCCTATTTGCTGTGCTTCTGCCATGTTTTAATCTCAAAGGGATAGTCCAGCAAGTTCATATTCAAAGCTGCACATGTCCACATATTGGAGATAGGATACTGATTGAGGAATAGCCATGCTATAGAGGGCTGAAAGTGGAGCTGTTATTGGCTTCCTTTTCAGAAAGAATAGGTGATATATGCAGGAAAGATTGTGGACGCATGGAAGATATAAACCTGTCTTATTTTGAGACAACCACTGGTCCATCTAGCTCAGTGCTGTCTGTTCAGATTTGGCAGCTGGTCTCCAAGGACTGGAAATACCAGGGAGTGAATATGGATCTTTCTGTTTACAATATATATACACTACTACTGTGCCATGTCTCCCTGCACAGAGATTGAGATGAGGCTCCTCCACACTTTGCCTGGAAAGTAGCAAGTTATCTTCCATGTGGGCTGAGGAAGTTGTGTCACTTGTCAACAATTTCGTTAAAGGCACTATCTGGTTGGTGTCCAACCATAATATACTGCAGTTTGAGGACTAATAAAATGTGATTCTCTTGCAAAAGATGAGTTTCCTTGAAGGAAGATGTTATATTCAGTGCAGCAACTTAACAACTGCTATTTTTGCACTATAAACTAATCTTCTGGAAAGGCGATAAGGGTGAGAGATGGTTTTATTTTTAGTCTGGTTTCAATGTATTTTATGTAAAGGTACATTGTTACGAATCCAGAACACTTGTGAATGCAGAACAATGGAAATAAAAAAAACAGTATGGCTACATTAAGTCCCGCAAATTTCCTTGGGAATGTGAGGAATAGCTAAATAATTCCTACTGAGATCAAAGCGCTTAACTCTATTTAGAAGACCAAATGGGATTATTAGAATTATTTATTTATTAATTAAAATATTTATGCCTCACCTTCCCCAGGTAGCTCAAGATAGTTTACAATTTCAAAAATTGAAACATACATGATACAGTAAGAGCCAAGCTACAAGTAATGCCTGACACAGGTTGGACACTTGTCAGCTTCCCTCAAGTTTTGATGGGAAATGTAGGCATCCTGGTTTTACAGCTTGGCTCTCCATTACAGCTGCAAGACCAGGATGCCTACATTTCCCATCAAAACTTGAGGGAAGCTGACAAGTGTCCAACCTGTGTCAGGCATCACTTGTATCTTGGCTCTCAAGCTCCCTTTCCTTCCTCCCCAAGAATTTCCTGCAGCTTTAATCTCATTAAAAGCCCTGGCAAATAAATGTCCTAACAGCACCTCCTAAAAACTTCTAAAGACAGTGCCCCCATCACCTCCTCAGGGAGCCTGTTCCTCAAGGTGGAAGCCACATGAGAAAAGGAATGGGGCTAGTCGATGCCAGCTTAAGGAGAGGGAACAAGTAGAAGGTGATAGAAGAGGGATATATGGGGAGAGAGAGTCCTTCAGGTATGTTAGTCCTATATTGGGATATATGGGGAGGGTCCTTCAGATATTATCATGTCTGCATGCCATTCATCCATGCCATGTATTGCCACTGATCTGTCCGCTGTATTGATATCCTGTGTGCTTTTATGCCATGTAGCCATTATAATCATGCCATCCTTGGCCTGCCTGAAAATGAAAGCACTAATGCTAATTTCTCAGAGAAAGTAGCCAGACTGTTATCTCTGAAAGTATGCTCAGTGACCTTGCAGCTGTACTGTAACTCTTCACAGAGGAAAGAGGGAGTTTTGATTCCTTGTAATCTTCTGCTTTTCTCTGTCCAGACAAAGCTATTGTGTTCTCATGGAACTTTTTAGGATTTTCGCGCCTAAATGCTAACTGCTCAAAGGGAGGGGGGAACAATGCTCTTTATATCAATAGTGCATATGCTTGTATACTCATTCCTGCCAACCTATCCTATTTATGGATGTACCCATGAACTTAATGGATCTCTGAATAAAGACTTTTTCAACCAATGCACTGGAGTGCTTGCTGTGAGGGGTTTGGGGATCTATCTGCCAAGGACTGACGTCACCAAGAACTGACAGATATATAGGTTCTAGTCCATGAAGGACTTTAAAGGTCATAACCACCATCTTGAATTGAACGCACAGACAAACTGGCAGTGCTGCTGTTTTAAAATAGAATAGTATAGTAATCATGTTGCCATATTCTGAACCAATTAGTTTCTGGATTATCTTCAGGACAGCACAATAGAACAACCACAGCATGGATTAGTGATCCAGGTTGGCTGAGAGCAAATGAACTGTTTCTTTTGGTACATGCTCATTCATTCTGCTGTCTCACATAACTTGTCATTTGCAGGGTGTCTTGTGTGTGTGTGTTATGTGCCATCAAGTTGCCTCTGACCTATGGTGACCCTATGAATGAAAGACCTCCAAAACGTCCTATCATTAACAGACTTGTTCAGATCCTGCAAACTGGAGGCCGTGGCTTCTTTTATTGAGTCAAGCCATATTGTTTTAGCTCTTCCTCTTTTCCTACTGCCTTCCACTTTTCCTAGCATTATTAACTTTTCCAGAGAGTCTCGTCTTCTCATGTGACCAACGTACAATAGCCTCAGTTTTGTCATTTTAGCTTCTAGGGAGAATTCAGGCTTGATTTGATCTAGTGACCACTTATTTGTCTTTTTGGCCACCCATGGTATCTGCAAAACTCTCCTCCAGCACCACATTTCAAATGAATCAATTTTCTTCCTGTCTTAGATTCTCCCATAAATTGTTTTTGCTTTGTTTTGTAACCAAAATATCACTTTCTAGATTAATCTGTTTACTTCTGACTGCTGCTCTCCTGGTAGATCACGGATATGGAAATTTACTTATGAGAGGTCACTTCATCTTCACTTTGACAGCCATCTTGGGATCCCTGTAATAAATTTAATATTAGCTTTCCACAGGGAGATCACAAATTTGATTCCATTCTGTCTCGAGTCTATCTTTGCCATTATCTGGTAAATTTAACATCCCGCTTTCCCCAGTGTGCTTTGTACATTGTAGGCAATTCTGTGGTGACTCATCTCCCATTGTGTCAAAATGTGCATGCTTTTCTACCATATCACATTTATACAATTTCAAGGGAGCAAACTATTTTTATCTCATTTGATTCCTGAGGAAATCAGCAAGCTGAGAAAGTATCCTATAATGTAAGGAAAATTCGTTGTGACTGTGAAATGGAATCTTCTGTTCCTTCAGTACTTGTGCCCCAGCTGGTACACCAGTCTTTTGCTCTTGGTGGTAGCTTTAATAGAAATGGTGGTAACTAAACTGCGTGTCTGAAGGATCCAAGTTAAAGGTAGATTCAACTAAACTGTACATGGTTTTGTAAGATAACCAAAGGTTGTGAATAGAGGTGGGCACAGACCAAAAAACGGACCAAAATTTGACATGGACTGGCCTGGTTTGGCATTCGCAAACAGGCATGTTGTGGGGTGTGTGTTTTTCACAGACATGACAACTTTTGGGTCGGTCCATTGGTCCATGAAATCAGACATCCCGGCATTGAGCAATTGATTCTCTAGTTGCTTGCAGGCGCCTGCAGGGGAGTCACCTGCCGACCTTCTGCTGCCTTTGGAACACACCAATCTTAGCCCTGAAAACCCTGATAAGTAGCTCTCGTGGCCAACCAGAGAGCTCCCCTTATTCTCTATAAGAGCAAGCAGTATATATAACACCTAGCGCTGAGCCGCGGTTTCACTTTCCAGTTGGTTACCAACTGGTTGGTTACTTGTTGCGGGAGTTTTTTTGGATTACACGAGAGGCTTGGGGCTTGTGCTGCAGCAAGGCTCTGGGAGCAAGCTTATTGGGGTTCCTCAGCTGAGGGCTCACTCTTCTGTTTAATATTTTTTTATTCCAATTCTTATTTGCTTGTGGGGTGGTGGGCTAGCCTAGGGCTCTGCCCCAACCCAGTCTCAGAGCTGCAGTAAGGCTCTGGGTGCAAGCTTATTGGACTCCTTGAGGGCTCACAATTCTGTCTCATTTCCCCCTTTTCAATTCTTATTTGATTGTGGGGTGTTAGGATGGCCTAGGGCTCTGCCAATTTCTGCAAGCCAATGCAAGTCAATTGGCATTTGCGGCTCCTATTCTATCTACTGGAAGTTTCCTGGGGGCAGCCACTTTGGGTGTGTGTAACTCAGACCTCCAAAATGCAATCTTGGCCAAACTTGGCGGGTGGCTGGAGGAAAGCCTGCAGAAGACTCCCTGAGAGATTGGCATCTCTGAGTGCAAAGGGGTCCTAGGCCCCCAGAAGTGATGGGGGGATCCGTGAGGTGGGTCCGTGAAAAGTTCGTGGTCCATGGTCCGTGAAACATGACGGACCATGGACCGACAGCCCATGGTTTCCCCCCAGTCCATGCCCATGTCTAGTTGTGAACCAGTAATTCTGCCCACGGGGTCTAGATATTTGGAAATACAGTCTAGCTATTAGCTTCCTTCCCAGAACTACTGGTCTGCTCCTTTTTCTCTCCTGTGGTAGTAAAAAGACTTTGGACCAATTCCCTCTCCCTCCTGATTTTTTTTTTAAAAGCTTCATTTTAATTCAATGGAATTTTTGAATCTGCTTGCTGTTGCAAAATAAAACAATTGATAGCTGTGCTCCTTGCTTTGAAAAAAGCATCTATTTGTTTAGTAAATTTCTATCTCACTGTTCCTACAAGGAGCTCAGGCATGTGCCATTCTTCTTTCCTCTGTTTTATTCCATGGGGTAGGTTAGGCTAAGAGAGCATTACTGGCCCAAGTCCACACAGCAAGCTTCATAGATTTGAGCCACAGCAGTTGTTTGCCTCTCTGGATGAAATGAATAGCATGTACAATAGCATGTAGGTGAAATGTGGGCCTAATGGGAGGGGGAAGGGGGCCTAGGAAAACTGTCATGTTACCAGCTGGATAGTATAGGAGGAAGCTGTTCTTCAAACACCCTGGCCTCATAGGTCCTTAAAGGTTAGAGCCAGTACTTTTAATGGTGCCTGGAAAGAGAGGCTAGCCAGGGCCGATCTTTCAACTGTCCCTGGACCCTGCCCCTGAAAGTAGCCCAGTTTGCGGCATTTTGGACTAGTTGACATTTCCAGGCAGTTTTTGAGGGTGGGCCCACAAAGAACACATTACAGTAGTCTAACTTGGATGTCATCAGAGCAAGGATCACTGTGGCTGGATCATGTTTTTTGAAGAACTACATGGAAGCTGAAGCTGTGAAAAGGTACTACATGCCCCTCAGAGGAGACCTGACCTGTAGACCATCTAGCTGTACCCCCAAGCTGCTTTATTGGCTGTCATCCACCCCAATAACTTTCCCCTGTAACACTGGTACAGGGTGTGCACTGACCCACCTAGCCCAGCTGTTAAGAAGTAATAGAACTGTGTGTCATCCACATATTGGTGACGCGCTTCTCCAAAATTCCTGATGATCTCTCTCAGTGGTTTCATATGGATGTTAGCATGGAGGACAAGACAGACCCCTGCATAAATGGCAGCAGTCCCAAAGCACCAACTCCTGGCATTGGCCAGTCAAGTAAGAGTGGAACCATTGAAGTACAGTGCACCCCTACTCCAACTCAGCCAGCCTCTCCCAAAGGATACATGGTCAATGGTATTGAAAGTTGATGAGAGGTCCAGGAAAATCAACAGGGGCATATTCCTTATCCCTCTCCCAGTGAAGGGCAACCATGGCTATTTCTGCCCCAAACCCTGGTCTGAATCTCAATTGAAATGGGTCTAGATAATTTGTCTCTTCCAATACCACCTGCAGCTGCATAGTCACCATGCATTCGAACACCTGGATGAAAAAAGAAATTAGGTGGTAGCTGCTTAGGTCATTGGAGTCCAGGGATGCCTTCATAAGGGCTCTCACTTCTGTCTCTTTTGTGGTTGCTGGAACTGTGCCCTCCTGCAGAGAGGTGTTTGTTTATTACCTCCCAGAGCCAGCTAAGCCTAGCGTGACACTGCTGGGGGGCCCTCACCATCAAAGTGGTCACATTGAAGGCTACACACTATTATTACTCCAGTGTGCAGGAAAGTGACATCAGCACATTGCTGGGGACACTAGTGTTTTGCAAAAGAAAAGCCAGAGCATTCTCTGGTTTAAACCAGAGGTGGTCTCTGTGCACTGCTGGTGTGGCAGGCCTCCTCCTTCCCCCCCTTCCCAATTTCTCTCACCAGTGCCCAATTTTAAGGGAATTGCCCATCATAAGTGAGCACTTGGAGGCCTAACTAACACAAAGGGCAAAGGTCCAGTTAAGAGGTTGTGGACCGCTAAAGTCATCCCGTGCATCCTGAGATCGAACTGAATCAACTGTGGAATCTAAGGGCCAAGCTACACATAACGAATGACACTTGAACGGCAAGTGTATTTCTCGCTGTTCACTTGCCCTCCACTCAATCCACTTGCCGTTCAAGTGTCATTCGTCACTTGTAGCTTGGCCCTGAGTCACTGCAAATGTGAAAGATTTTATGCACAAAATGCATAGCAAAAGAGCCCTGTACATTTCTGGTACTGTATCCTCATGGGCAATAAGAACCCCCTAACAACCTGGACAGTACTGCATGGATGCAATGGTGGCAGAGATGCGAACTCGTGTTGTTGTCACCACCACACAGTAACCGTGATAATGTGCTTTCACCTGTGTTCAGTCACATTCACTTTGAGTTTTCCTCTGCTTGTACTCCAAATGTCTGTCCAATCACTTCATCACTTCAGGCTCCTCAGTAAACCTATGGACACTGCAGATTCTGCGGGAAGAAAGAAGGTGTCCTGAGAAATCAAATCAACAGTCTGTGTCATCTCTTTATTCCACAGATCAATCAAGGTTTTGGCAGAAGCAATAACCTCACTGACTGGAAATTTTTCAAAAGGCATCAGGAAATGATCTGGATCCATCAGGTTCCTGAGGTGGACCATCCTAACCCCTGGCAGAAGTTCATGAGTCTAAACCTCCCAAGGGAATGGTTGGTAAAAGCAAAGGATTTCTACTGTACCATTAATAGCTGAATTAACTCTATCCCACACCTACACCACAAATCATAGAACTGCCACTTCTAGTTTCTGAAATGGGACAGACTACAAATTAAATTACCCCAAAGAGTAATGCTTCTGTTGAGTTCCCCCTGTTCCCCCCCTTTCTGGCCCTAGCAAAAGCCGCAAGAGTGATTACTGCAGTCCTCAAACTTTGAGCAGCTCTGACATGAAGAACAGATAATGTGAGCAAATTAATTTTTAAAAGTTTGGCAAAATGATAGAGCTCAGACTTGTTCAGGACACAAGGAACTTAACCAAGTTATGAAGAAAAACAGCAATTTAACAAGCTGCTAGTGATTATTCAGTTTCTTTCCGTTCACTATTAATCAGAGAGATTTTTGCTTAGTGGAGCTGCAGATTCAGCCCAAAAGCCGGGACCTCGCCAAGGAGATCACACGCTGTTTTTGAAAGCATCTCAAGGAACGTATAGCTTGCATACTACAAAAGCAGTTATAATTAGCCCCGAGAGGTGGTTACATAAGTTACACTGAGAACATTGCCCAGTCACATTTACTTCCTTCTTGTGATTTTATGTGAGATGCCAGTGTAATGAATCCTCTTTGACAAGTGGAGCTGAGAGGCCTTCTAGCTAACAGCACTCCTGAGTAAACAGTCAGTGATCTGTATTTGCAACTCTGCAAAGATCAGTTGGATTCCATTTTTAAGTGTTAACATTTCCCTGATGACTTCTCTGTTTAAGGCAGAAATATTGCATCCACTTGAGAGTTTTGTGTGTCCATCTCTCTCTCTCTCTCTCTCTCTCTCTCTCTGTCTCTGTCTAAACACTAAACAACAAGGCCTTTCATCCCAGCTGATCTTTCCTTTCCTTTTTGGTGAACATGGGTGACTTTTTCAGAATTCCTCTAAAATTCATGGGATCCATTAACCCTGGAAGAAGTGCTATTGGATGTCAAAAAGAGAAACACACCAACAACAAAAATTCAAACTAAAAATTCTCATCTTAGTTTAGTGGTATAAAATGTATATTTACCAAGAGATCATTCAAACTTAAGAAAAAGCATATCAGTGGAGCTCTCCTGGGACTGTTGAACTTCATAATGCCAGTAGGAGAACCACAGCTTGAAGGAGCCCTCCTATCACAAATTCCGTATGTGAAGAATGCTATAGAGGTTTTACCATTGGCTTGTCCATCTACAAAAAGTATATTTACTTAACCTCCCCACCCACCCCCGGTTTTTACAATATTAATTCCACCCCCCCCCCCCCAATTCTTTCTACTTCACTCAGAACAAATAATCTACTGGTAATGCCATAACTACAACAGGTTTCAAAAAGACTAACTTCAGTGAGTTAATTATAGGAAAAGAGAGCTGTTTTGTAGACCAAACACACATAGAGGGAGAGGAAGGTCAGGCCACAGGACCCGCCGTTGCCTTCAAAGGGAAGGGAGGACACACGTGTGTGTGCATGCACGTGCATATGTGGTGCTGGTCAATATACTGCGCCTCCTGAAGTGGATCCAGAATCTTATCTTTACTTTACTTTCTGTCCATCTTTCTCACTGGTAGATTACAAAATTAGAAAAACAATGCTATAGAAAACAGGATTACACATACCATAAGCAATGCAACAACTAAATTACAAAAACTGGAAAACAATGCAGTACAAAAAAAAATTACAATCCTATTCCCTTTATGAAGGCACACTCCTGGCTAATTCTATTTACTACAGCCCTGTTCCGTTTATGAAATTGCTCTCCTGAACAATTCAATTCTACACATTCTGCAGAATGGTAGAAGTATGCAAGCCTTCCTGACATCCTCAGGCACCACCAGGCAATATCCCATACTGGAATGATTCATGGAACCTGTCAATATACCGGCTATCAATCCACTTCCTAGGAAAACAGGGAGGCTGAGAACTTTGAGGTGAGCATTTTCAATAGGTATCCCTACCTATTGAAAGATCACCTGATGTGTTTACCTGCCTGCCTGCCATCCGTATCAAATGGCTGTCAAACAGCTTTGTGACTGCATAGGAGTTGTGGTACTGTAGTTTTATTTCTTTGTGGTGGATTTTTTTTTTTTTGCATCCGTGCAGGAGGTGAAAGGATTCTACCCAGGGATGTGAATGGTTGGATCAAGTAACTTACAATGACACCCTAAGCAGAGTTACTCCAGTCTAAGCCCATTCATTTCAGTGAACTGAGACAATGAACTGGCTCAAACTGTTTGTGAACAGCTGAACAGATTGACAAAATATCATCTCCCTGCTTGCATTGAGTGAACAACCCATGAACTGAACAGGCTGATGTTTGAGCATCCCTAATAAAAATGTTACTTTGGCAATTGATGCTGTCTGCTCTCAGTGGATCAGTGATGCTACCCTTACAGTGTATTGCATTCTGCACATTATCCTGAACTCCCCAAAGAAGTAATTATGGCAAGATACATTGCAGCCCCTGGAGTCCTCATATCATGTGGACCTTATTTTGATCCCCCATTTTGGTTCTAACATGGGTTTAGGACTAGAAAATGGAGTCTACATTCTACTGAAGTTAAACTAACAGCAGTGGCTGGTTATGCAGCGGAGAGCGATGCCAAGGACAAGTGGGTTGTTAAGCAGCAATGGAATGCAGACCCTCTCCTCCCTAAAGCCCACCACAGGCTGATTAAATTGGAGGGCCATTCTCCTCAAAGACTTTGGGGCCTCCTCCCTGAATAATTTGACTCTAATGAAAGATTTTGGTCTCCAAGACAATGAGCAACGGTCTGACCCCAGCTAGTTCCTCTCCTTACCTAAATGTCTGTACAGGAAGTTTTCTGCCCTCTCCTTAATAGAGATAGGCACAAACCTGAACATAAACCAAAAAACCCCATGAACCAGTCCAGTTTGTGGTTCTCGTTTCCATGAACTTTCACAAACTGGTCTACTGGTTCGTTTGGTTCTTATTAAAGGGCAGTTTAAATGGCCACGGCCCTGGGGAAATGGCCATTTAAACTTTTCCTGCCACTTGCAAGCAGCAGGTCCCTTTAAATGAACATCTGGCAGGCGGCAGGAGGTGATCCCCCCTCGACGCCTGCCAGCTGATTGTTTAAAAGGACCTGCTGCTTGCAAGCGGCAGGGCCCTTTAAACGCCCAAATCCCACAAACCCCAGCCCAATATTTTGCAGCAGTTTTTCCATCTACTGCCCCTGCATGGCACAGGTCCCATAGAGACAAAAGCTGGTCTCTGTCTCTACACTGCACTCTTCTGCTCTTCACATCAGGACTCCACAGGATCTCCACACTCTATAGGACAGGTTGAATGCTCTCAAATCCCGCCCCCCCCCATTATCTCTTATAGATAGGTAGCTATTAGGGAAAGGTTTTCAGTTTGCTGCTTTGCAATCTCTCTCTTGTAACAGTTGCTTAATTTGACTTATGTTATCTCAATAAAACCCCTTTTCATTTTAAGAGTGCTAATTTCCCCTTGTTATTCTGAGTTCTGGGCTGGATCTGGACTTTGGTATATACAGATAAAAGATCCCCAAAATATTACCCCACTGTACATGTGTTTGTTCCTTGCTGGCAAGGAAACTCTGCTTACTTTGGGCCTTCACGTGCATAGCAATTTGGGTGTCAACATGTCTTGTGCCCATATGTTTCCTACATACACAATAAGGAAAAAAAGGAAAGCATACACACTTCTTTGGACATGCTGATAAGTGACAAGTGTGATCTAACCACGACTAAAGAAATGCTCAGTGCCATTCAAATGCTTTCCTATTTCTGGTATAAGACTCCAAAATGTTACATTAACTTCATTTCCTCTCATTGGCCAGTGGATGGAGAAATCATCTGTGTATAATACTTACAGTGAAATTGTAAGCAGATTTACTCCAGTTTAAGCCTAGTGATTTCACTGTTAGAGAGAAAAAAGGAACACAGACTATTGGTATTTATTTTACAAGAAGTAAATCAGTCAGCTTCTCAAAAGATCTCGAACTGTGGCTTGCATGCTAAAGCTGTCATTTTATTATTATTTGGGTAGAGTGGATTCTTTTGTGCATATGTGAGACTGATACTATATGAATCTCTACCTGAGTTCCATTCCTTGCAGTATATATTTGGAGAGCAAATAAAAAATGAAAAACATGTCATTGCTTGATAATACTTCCCCTTTACCCCATCTCCCTCCATTCAGTAACCACTTTCAGAGCTAATCCAGAGCTCCTGGGGGATAAAAGAGTCCTTCATTGCTACAAGCCTTAGCAGTACTGGTCTAGTACTTGTGCTTGTGAAATGCATTTCATGCCTCATCTGTTACTTAAATGAGATGTGAAAGCAGTTCACACCTCGTTTACATTTGTGCTGTTTTAGAGAACAGCACAGACACAGTTTGGAGAAAGTAGCGAAATGAGGTCGCCCACCCAGTTCTCTCCTTGGATTGAATCCCTGCAGCCTGATCCTCCAATTCATCAGGTTGGAAATGAGTCTTTCTCAGAAGCGGCTTGCGGCAAAACTCCTCTTCATTTGTTCCCACAGAGTAGCTTCCTTTCCTTACAAAAGTTTACTGTGTATTCCATACAAAGCACGAGAACGGTAATTGTGGCTTTCCAAGACAGAGTCTCTAGTTGTGACTGTGATAGTCAGCACAACGAGATTTTCCAACACACTGAATCCTAATGGCATCCTGGAATGTCAGCATCTGCAGCGTTCGCAAACAGAGTTGCCTGCTCGGCATAGCGATACAATATGCCAGCGCATTTCAAACTTTCTATTGTCTGGAAATGTTCTCTCCATTAATTAGTCTCGTGAGGATCCGGTAAATATCTGCCATGGAAACTCAGTCCACTGTTGAATATTCACTAGCATATGCAGGGCTTTTTTTCTGGGAAAAGAGGTGGCAGAAAGTGGGTTGCCCTCGGAGAAAATGGTCACATGGCTGGTGGCCCCGCCCCTTGATCTCCAGACAGAGGGGAGTTTAGATTGCCCTCCGCACCACTCGGCAGCATGGAGGGCAATCTAAACTCCCTGCTGTCTGGAGATCAGGGGGCGGGGCCACCAGCCATGTGACCATTTTCAAGAAGTTCTGGAACTCCGTTCCACCGCATGCCTGCTGAAAAAAAGCCCTGAGCATATGACAGATGCACATTCAGTTCATCCTTAGAACAGAGCCTCAGCCCTGAACAGTGGGACTGGAGGGTGAGCTGTAGAACTCTAACCAACGCTGTCCTGTGGTTACATGAGGCAAGGGGGAACCGGTATAGAAGGAGCTATTTTCAAGGAAGCAATTTATTCACCGAGGAAGCCTCTGAGCAGCTTGCAAGGAATCTTTATTCATTTATTTTTTTATTTACGTCATTTATAGTCCGCCTTTCTCTCTGAGGGCCAAGCTACACATGACGAATAACACTTGAACAGCAAGTGTATTTCTCCCTGTTCACTTGCCCTCCACTCAATCCACTTGCCGTTCAAGTGTCATTCGTCATGTGTAGCTTGGCCCTGAGACTCAAGGTGGATTACACAGTATGAGGTTAATACAATCAGTATCAAGTAAGTCCATTTCAATACATTACCATAAGGTAAACATATACAAGTTTAAAGATATAGCATTAGCAAGGATCCAAGACATAGTAGAGATACTGAAGCAAAACACAATCAATTCTAGGACTAACATTAGACAATCTTATGCTTCCCTGGAACATGGGCCATTTTCACATGTCTTACTGGCTCCAGTACATCATGCAAAGCTCCGGCAAGGATAACATCTTCCTGATTCTCGTGCGAAATCGTGCCAGGAAGAGGCTGTCCTTACGGGAGTTTTGCGTGACGTACTGGAGCCAATAAGACGTGTGAAAACGGCCATGGTTTGAAAAGTGCTGCCCCATTTGAAAAATGTTACAATCCCTTCGAGCACTGTTCCAAAAATTCACAACGTCCCAACCTGCCTTCTTGAGTTCCTGCCTCTGGCCTCTGATCATTTGCCATCCTCCACACCATTATCCTGTTTCTGTTCCTTGTACCTTTCTGCTATGCCTGATGGATTTGGAAAAGGAGAGGTGCTGGCATTCATTTTGGAGGACAGCTCAGGTAATGTAACTAGCACAAAAATATATTATGCCCTTGAGAAAGAGCAACTGCGGTCTTGAAAGTATAGGGCAACGCCGTACAAGATACTTCATTAGAAACAATTCACATCACCTTTTTTGCGGCCTGTCTCCCGAAATTGCTTCTGTCTGTTTTCAATCAAGGGCTCCAAGAACGCTCAGTGAAACAAGCACAAGTATCAAGTCAATCATTACCCATTTAATCCAGCAAAGGCTGTTCACGGACCTCTGGATTCTGATTTGAAGGTTTCTTCATGATTCCTGTTGGGTTCTAGGCTTGGAAGCTCCTCAGAGTTAGCTGGGAAAAAGAGGGGCTTTGACACCTCAGGACTTCTATAGTAATTGGTTGGGAAAAAAGCATGGAAATTGGGGATACAAGGAACAGCAACAGAAGAAGGAGAGAAAAAAAAAACCCTAAATCCAGCCATGGACAATGGCCCCACTGGCAAAGATCATCTCCTATTGAGGGTAAATTTAACATGGCTGGGGCTCTCATCTTTGTGGGAACATAAAGAAAAGTTAGAGTCAGTGATTCACATTTTTTCAGCCTTTCTTGCCTGTAGGAACAACCAATAGGGCTGATCCTTCAGGGTCCTAAATAGACATGGGCGCAAACAGAAAAAAAATGAACATGGTGTTTGTTGTTCGTTGCCATCCATGAACAATGAACAACAAACACTGATGAACATGATCCTGTCATGAACTTGTTTGTTGTTTGTGGGGGCCAGCAGGCTCTCCTCCAGCCATCAAGATCCCTACTGCATCACTGCCAGAAACCCTACCTGAGCAGGCAGCAGGAAAGATACCAATAATAAATAATAGCTTGGCTCCAGAGCCTGGCAGCAGCCTTGGAACCTGAAGGGGTAGATCCCTATCCCACCACGCACAAAGAAAATTCAAGCTCCAATGCACTCACACTGTCTCTCTAACAGCAGCTGTCTCTCCCTGAAAGCCAGAGCTGGGAGCTCTCATCTCCCCTGGTCTTTTCCTCTTGTAACAAATTTGGAGCTCCACACTTGAAAGGAAGACCTGCCTATCAAGCTAAATTGGGCTTAGATTGGAGTTTCCAGGGCAACAGCAGGAGTTCAGAAAGAGTTCAGACAATCCTTGCCTAAGTTGCCAAGGGAATTGATTGTAGGTGTCAGACTGTCTGGCTTGATGAACAGCAACGAACGAGGCTTGCAATGGGGCCTCATGAACAGCTTGTTCACAAACAGCAGATTGGGCTGTTAGTGGTTTTTTTTTAGTTCGTATTGCTGTTCGTGTCCATCTCTAGTCCTAAATCAGCAGCTCTAATGCAGTAAAACATTGCTGATCTCTTACTTTAATAAGATTACCCTTATATTTGATTGATTTGTAAATAATTTTATCTCATGCTGACGTGACAGAATCAGATAACTTTTCACCTCCCTTACTTCTTATCTGAGGACATTTGACTACCAATATATACATGCTGATACATTTTAGGATCCATATGGACATGTGTGATTTACAAGGCTCAATTGGCAATTGGCTGTGCAGCTACCATGCTTGACAGAATTTGGAAATTTATGGACATGTAACCAGAACCTGATGCATTTTTAAAAATGGTGCAAAAATCAGTAAAATAGGAGATCCACCCAAAGGGAAAGTAGAATAGCCCACGGCTAAAATAGTTTATGTGCAATTGTACCTGCTGCAAGTGGTACAAAAGGACCCTTCTCTTGGTCTCCTGTTGAAATAAGCTTAACAGTGGAGTAAGAATGTAACAAATAAAGTAATTTTACCCTTTCATAACTATATCAACTTCCCAAAGACGCTATAAAATAATTCTTGTAGCAGATATCAGCCTCTGATTTTTCCTCATTCAGGCTTCCAAGGTTTTATGGGGCACTTGCTTCCTTATTTCAAGCTGTTCTCTACAAGCACAAGAGCTGGGGAAACTGAAATTCTTGTAATAGAAATAGACATTGGAAATGGGGCCTTAAGGGAATGTGAGCATTGGTAAGATATCTGGCAGCACTCCAGCTGAGCAACTTCTCCAGGGCTTTGGCTCTTGTGTGGCCACTGATGTCTTTGCAAAGGAGAAAGCATGGCTTCCATGAACTGGAATGTCTCATTATGTCCAGTCAGGTGCAAATGGTAATCTGCTTGCTGACAAAGAATGAGGACCCCTTGAAATATCTTCATTACGGGAAGTATCAGGTGTCTAAGAACAAATGAAATGGTGCATTTGTATGAAATGGTGCATTGTAATATTAGGGCTTAGAGTAAACAAGAAAATTATGCTTAAAAACGATTTTCCTTTTGTCTTGGGAAACTACTTTCTGACAGTATGTTAGGTAGCTGAGAAGACTATTACCCCAAAGTTCTGGTTATATCTGGTATTTTGCCAGGATGTACTTAAATGCAAGGAAAACCCCTATCCGGAGGAAACACAAATATAGAATCTCTAATAGTATTATAATTTTGCTTTGTATTTTTCTTTTTCTTAAAGTGCACAGTGCTATAGTGATATATAAATATGAATAAATACTATATATAAATTCTATATTTGTGTTTCCCTCAGATAGGGGTTTTCCTTGCATTTATAGTGGTTTCAGCTCCGGAGGAGCCTCTGTGTTGTATGTTTTTAGGATGTATTTAAAGGCAAGATCTAAAACTATTTTTTTCACCTTGTTGGTTTAAGAATTTGGGGTGACAGTATTCCTTACATCCTTCTTTTGATCTGAGAGGGCTCAATAAGTCTGGAAGAGATCTATAATATAAAATGAAGTAATGAATGATAGCATCCAGCTAAAATGCGGAGTAGATCGCACGAAACATCTGCGATGCATGCAAAATTCTTTTCTCAGATTTCATTTTGGGATACAAATATTGATGGAACCCACTCACCTTACAGTGTATCCAACTACCAGGTGCAGTGCAATCATAAATCCTATCTATGCACCTGTCAAATGATAAATATGACTTGCTTAGGAACATTGACAAAGAACGGTGTCTGCTGTGACCAGCATGGAGAAGTATGGTTATGGGCAGGGAAATTAAAACGTAACAACATTTTAAATTTTATTTATTTTTATTTATTTGTTAGGCTTCTATCCCACCTTCCCTGCAAGCGGGCTCAGGGAGGGTTACAGCAATAAAACATATAATTTACAGTAACATCACAGCATTTTTCACAAAAACGCCACCCCCAGACAGCGGCTCCCCTGCCAGTAATACACAGGGTGTGGGAAGAAGGAGGGGGGAAACAGACCATTCACTCTATGTTGCAACTCATATGGGGGGCAGATGATCAGATCCCCCCCTGACAAGATTAGATATATATACCACCCTTCAGGACAACTTAACACCTACTCAGAGTGGTTTACAAAATGTGTTATTATTATCCCCACAATCACTCTGTGAGGTGGGTGGGGCGGAGAGAGCTCTGAGGAGGCTGTGCCTGACCCAAGGTCACCCAGCTGGCTTCAAGTGGAGGACTAGGGAATCAAACCTGGTTCTCCAGATTAGAGTCCTGCTGCTCTTAACCACTACACCAAACTGGATATTATACTAGGCCCAGTCAGTTGACTGACAGCATCTGTAGCATTGTTGAAGCTAAATTGCTATGGTCCTGGTTGAAAGTGTGGATAAGATACTCCTGGGAACCCCATGTATGTACAGGCTAAAAACAAAGAACGATGCTGGATCAGAACAAAAGTCCATCTAGTCTAGCACTCTGTTCATACCATGGCTGACCAGCTGCCTCTAGGAAACCCACCAGCAGGATGAATGCAACAGCATCCTCTTGGTGGTAAAGGTAAAGGTGCAAGCACCGAGTCATTACTGACCCATGGGGGGACGTCACATCATGACGTTTTCTTGGTAGACCTTTACAGGGTGGTTCGCCATTGCCTTCCCCAGTCATCTACACTTTACTCCCAGGAAACTGAGTACTCATTTTACCTACCTCGGAAGGCTGGAAGGCTGAGTCAACCTTGAGCTGGCTACCTGAACCCAGCATCTGCCTGGATCGAACTCATGTCGTGAGCAGAGCTTGGACTGCAGTACTGCAGCTTACCACTCTGCACCATGGGGCTCCTTCCTCTTGGTGGTGCTCCCCAGCAATTGATATAAAGAGGCACACTACCACTGGTACTGAGGGGAGTAGACATCCATCACAACTAGTAGCCATCATGTCTAGCAGCCAGTGATTGCTCCATTCTCCATGAATTTGTCCGCCCCCTCTTTAAAGCCTTCCAAGTTGGTGGCCATCACTATATCCTATGGTGGTGAGTTCCACAAGTTAATTATATGCTGTGTGAAGAAGTACTTGTAGTCCGCTCAGAACCTGCTTGCGGGGTGAGCAGACTAAAAGTCGAAAAATAAAAAATAAAAAAATACTTCCTTTGGTCTGCCCTGAAACTCCCACCCATCAGCTTCTGTGGGCTTGGATATACCTAATAAATATTGCATGTTTTCCTCTGAACCTAATTATTAACCAAACATTAATAGGATGCTCTGATGATCACCTTGGTTAATTAGATTTCCCCCATACCCATGCCCTATTGAGAATAAAATAAAACTTCCATTGCAAACAGGAAAACGTGACTTGTAAGCTTGTTGTGCATATTATTTTTGTATGTCCTAGTTTTGTGAATGATGTTGGCCAGAGGCTTCTTCATCTTTTATAGAAAGTGGTCAGTGCAGATGTTAGATATATTTATCTTTGGGTGAATGAGTATGTATCTGTGTAGATCTATGAATGAATGAGTCCTATGTATCTATGTGTGACGTTTAAACTATTATACAAGGTGTGGTTTAAAAATGGCTTATGCTAAGTATAACAGTGCAATCTTAAGAACGCTTTCCTGGGAGTAAGCCCAATGAATAGACCTTAAGAGTAGAGCTGCTTAGGATGGAGCTTTAAGCTTTCTGCACGTGTTTACTTTCAGTCTACAGCCCCCTTTGGATATCTGATGGAGTTGGCTCTGGCTTATGAACGCTCCTGCTGCCATGGATTTGTTAGTCTTCTAGGTGCCCCAAGATGCTTTGAGCGTCTGTGTGGAGACTACAACTAGACTAGCACATGGGCAACCACAGTATTGTTACAAGAATGTTTAACCAATGGAAAAAATAGCAAACTCTGCAAACCTAAGAACATTTTCCTGCGAGTAAGCCTCAGTGAAAAAAATTTATGTATTTATTTTATTTATTAAAATATTTATATCCCGCCTTTCCTTGTGGCTTAAGACAGCTTACAAATCACAATTTAAAACACCATGATATAGAACATGCACATTAAAAACTCAAATAACCTCCTTCCAAAAAGGCATGCATGCAAAAAAAGGGTTCAACACATGTATCCTTATCTGGATGGGGAATCATGCGCTTGAATCCAGAAATCGATCCAGTAGCTGGAACTAGGCGCACTCTCTGTGTAGTCAAGGTTAGTGATGTCACACAATGACTGATGAATTAAATTGCAAAATTGAAGGGAAATCCTGGCCTGACTATGGACTCTGGCAATGCCTAATTAGTGAAACTTCGCAAAAGAAGCAAAGCTATTTTGTTTAGTTAGTGAAATCAGCAAAATCTTGTGTGAATTAAGCTGATTCATCAAACTATATTTTGGTCATTAAGCAAACATGTGCCATGAATTACGTAGCGGATGTACTTCATTAATGACTAAGGTAAATTGTGCTATGAATGAAATAACATTTTTTCTCAGATTATTTTTAAGTTTTTAGCCCTTACATCGGTATAGGCTAATGGTGAGGCAAGTGCCCGAGGCAAATAATACATCGCATCATTTTTGGATGAAAACTGGCCACAACTTCATTGGTTATAGCCACTGGAACATGGGCAAGGCAAAGGGCAATGGATCCATGGCATTGAATGGCCCTTTGCTGCTTGTTTGCCACTTCCCCAGCCTACCTGCTGGGCACCACAGGATGGCAGAGGTTGTGCTCCCATACAGGCATGGCCTAGGTGGTTCCTGCCACCCAGGGTGAAGCCTGCAGTGGCAAGCTCAGGAGTGTACCCTTCAGTTTCCCCCAGATCCCTTATGGGAAACCTGAAAAGGGAGGGGTGAGCTGCCCAATCAGCATGATTCACCTCAGTGGATCCAGCTCGATGCCTCAAAACTGCCATAACGTTGTGACAAGCAACCCCAGCCACACCTGGTACCACGGGAGGAAGTGAGGGAGACTGCCCTTCACCTGTGCTGCTCAACAAAAGAATGGCAGTGTATACCACGAAGGGCTGCTGGAGTGGAGCCAGGCCCTTCTGCCCCTCCTCCCCCCACTCCTCTCAGCAGGCGGCCCTCACCATGACATGGTGCTTGTCCTCCACCCCAACCTCGCCTCCCAGCTGCAACTCCACCCACCGGTACGCCTGAGAGCCCTTTCCCTGTATTTGTTTTTCCTTCCTAAATGAAATCAAGATTTTAGCCTAAATATGCATACCAAATTTTACTCAGCTTTCCAAACCATCTTTCTATTGCCAAAACCAGGGTGTGTGTATGTGTGTGTCTTTGCAAAAAGCATACAGTCCACAAACACAGTCTCTGTATTTGTGCTGTCTCGGGTTAGTCTATCTAGAGCAATTAACCAATTGACAAGCCATGCTCCCAGATGTTTGTACACTTTGGCTGACATTCTTTGCAGTGCCAAGATATAAACAAAAGATCCAAACAAAATCGAGCAGGTCTGGCTTATGCCACATTGCTGAAGAAGTGTTGCTGGCCAAATGGAAAAGGACAAAATCTGTCAAGACAGAAGTGTTGTTTCCAAAGCTGATAAAGGGTCTTGCAAACAGAAGTGGGGAAGAGTAAACACGAAGAGCTATAAATGAGTGGTTGGCACCTTCAGGGGTCCCCATTTTCTCACTTGGCTTTCTTACAGTACTGAGTTGAAAATATGAAATGCTGGATATATGACAGACCTGTGTTTAACTTGGAGAATCTTGGCTGTTACCTTTAGATTCTGTAACCATGCTTTCAGAAAAGTGATCTGAAAGTATTAACCACCTAAGAGATGATGTCTGACCTTGAAACAAAAATAGCCATTTGTTTCATTTCATGACATAAATAAAATAAAATTGAATGTCCTCATCCCCTCATTTGATACTTTGCAAACTTTTCCTGGGTTGCCATCGGAGTAGGGTATATATCACATAGGATCAATATTTTTTATATAGCACAAGACTTCTGTGCTGCTTTAAATTACGTTTTAACCTAGTACTTTCCCAACATGCATCTTTGGGAAACAATTCCAAACAACCCTATCTTTGAAAGATATTATTTCCATCTTCACCTCAGTCATGAAGATCGGTGTGTGACCTTGCACAGTCACTCTTTCTCAGCCAAACATGAAACCAGTTCTTCGTCAGGATGTTGAGAGGTGGGGCCGTTTTTTCAGGTTTTTTTTTTTTTTTAAAGCTGGATGCCGTATTTATTTATGAAAGATATTTGTAAATTTTTCTTCATGGAAATAATGAATCACCATATGGAAGTTCCCTGTTCACCATAGGCGAATAGACAGAGGTTGCATTAAGCTCAGCTCCTGGACATGAAGAACCTTCTGCCAGTAGACCAGCCTCAAATACTAGGCTTCCTCCTTTGGTCTGGCAAAAAGTTACTGGGCGGCGCTCTCCTGCTTTCACTAATGGACTTTCTTCCCTTGAACCTGAAATCCTGCCCCTGGCCCCACACAGGTACCAACACTGTAGATTTCAAAAGGCAGTCTGAAATGTAGATTAGAACTTTCTCTGTCCAAAAAGAAGGATACATTTTGGAAATTATAAACATCTTTTGCAGTTGCTTTTATTAATGTGGAACAATCTGTAAAACCTGATTTATAGCAAGTGATGCACTGGGATCTATTTTCAGGAAGGTATCAAAAGGAGGGTGTGTGAAGTTTCTAATTTTAAAATGAGTCATCCATCCATTCCTAAAACTGAAGTGCACCGGGAATCCAATATATACTCTGAATGAAAAGGGGTCAAAGCTCACTCCCCACTTTTGCAATTCGCAGAACCAATGTTCTTAGTGGAGTCCTGGACACTAACTATTTGCTCTCTTTGTAGCACCACAGCTTGCTTACTGCAAATTGTTCTGAACATCAGCCAAGATGACCTTTGACTGTTCATGACCAGTGAGCTAAATTAATTGCTGATTTCCAATATGTGTGACCTGCTGACTATGGAAGGCAGCTGGTAGTAAACCGTGTGGAAATTCTGTAGATGTATGGGATGGAGTCTTGCCTTTGAGCCTCAGCTCATAGCTATAAGCGTTCAAGAAGTCATTGGGTGCTCTTAGGCAAGGCTCAGTTTGCCATCTGTTCAGTCAGGAGAATTATGGTATTATAGTGTTCTGTTATATTATTATTCAGAATACACATTCGCTAAATCAAAACCAAGCACCATAATGAATTGCAAATTTTCATGTCGTTATTTTTAGTCCTCTTGACTAGACATGGGCACGAACAGAAAAAGAAATGAACATGGTGTTCGTTGTTCATTGCCATCCACAAACAACGAACAATGAACATTGACGAACATGATCCTGTTCACGAACAGGTTCATGGTTCATTGTTCATGGGGGCCAGCAGGCTCTCCTCCAGCCATCAAGAGCCCTACCGCACCACTTCCAGAAACCCTACCTGAGCAGGCAGCAGGAAATGTACCAATAATAAATAATAGCTCGGCCCCAGAGCCTGGCAGCAGCCCTGGAACTTGAAGGGGTAGATCCCTACTGCACCACTCCCAGAAGCCCTACCTGAGCAGGCAGCAGGAAAGATACCAATAATAAATAATAGCTTGGCCCCAGAGCCTGGCAGCAGCCCTGGAACCTAAAGAGGTAGATCCCTATCCCACCACACACAAAGGAAATTCAAGTTCCAATGCATTCACCCTGTTTCTCTAACAGCAGCTGTCTCTCCCTGAAAGCCAGAGCTGGGAGCAACCTCCCCCCCCGCTCTTTGCTCCCTTGTAACAAATTTGGAGCTCCAATCCACACTTGGAAGGAAGACCTGCCTATCAAGCTAAATTGGGCTTAGATTGGGGTTTCCAGGGCAACAGCAGGAGTTCAGACAGAGTTCAGACAATCTCTGCCTAAGTTACCATGGAAATTGATTGCAGGTGCCAGACTGTCTAGCTTGACGAACAGCAATGAACGAGGCTTGCAATGACCACCTGTTCGTCTAGAATGGGGCCTCATGAACAGCTTGTTCGCGAACAGCAGATTGGGCTGTTTGTGGGTTTTTAAAGTTCGTATTGCTGTTCATGCCCATCTCTACTCTTGACCAGGTAGATAGCAATATATTTATTTAGCTGTCACCCCACCCTCCATATGTAGAGTTGTCAGCTCTGGGTTGGGAAATTCCTGGAAGATTTTGAGAGTGGAGCCTGGCAAGGATGGATTTTGGACTGGGGAGGGACCTCAGCAGTGCATAATGCCATACAATCTACCTCCCCAAACAATCATTTTCTCCAGGGGAACTGATCTCTGTGGCCTGGAGATCAGCTGTAATTTGGGGAGATCTCCAGCCACTACCTGGAGGTTGAATACACAAGCTGCAGAAGGACAGTCTCTGAGCAAAAGCTGTGCTGAAAAGAGGCAAAAACTCCACCAGAGACTAACTACCTGGAGGTTGGCAAGCTTACCTATATGGCACCCCAAGTTTGGGGAACAGAAAAGTGAGCAAAGAAGTAGCCCTAAGACAAATAGCTCAGCAACAGAGAGGGTCAAATCAGCTAGGCAAATCAAGGGGCAGAAAGGAGTCGCACTAGCCTACTCAGGAGTAAAAACTTACTCCAGACAAAGACTTGCTTAGAAGTAGGATAAAAGAACCAGGAAGTGGATGTGGCAAGCGGAAGTGGTTAAAAGGCAGAGGAAGGAGGACAAGTTGCTTGGTAGTATGCTTGGGAGACGAGTAGCTAGTAAGGCTTGTGGCCTTGATAACCCATGGCCACTAGAACTTCTGAGGGGCAAGGGTGAAAGCATTTGTTCCTCCAAGAGAAAGAGAGAATGGTGGGCTTCTCTAGTAGGGACAGTGGCTGTATAGTATCTCAGGGCCTAGACCTTCAGAATGGAAGTAGTGGCCTGAGGCTGTAGCTAAAGTACTGAGGATGGGTTTCTGCCTCAGAGAGCAGACCTGAGGGGCTTTTGAGACAAGCAGCAAAAAGAATGAGTATTGAGTAGGCTTCTTTGACTTAGTGTGGCCATTAAGCCTCAGAAATTGTTGTTACTGTTTATACCACTACAAGAGATTCTTCTGTTCCATGGTATCTGATTGTTGTTTTGGAGGCTGGGGAAAAGGGGATACCTCAGTGTGCAGGAGGCTACTCAGTCAGGCAGTTTCATACCTCCCCCTCTACAGGGTATTCAGGATTGTGTATGCATTAAAAACATAAAAAGTATAAGCAAGTATGAATGTTACAAAGATGCCCACAGTAAATGTGAAGACATAAAATATCAAAATTGTCAGAAAAAAATCAGCATAAAAAACACGAGCAGCAATAAAATAGGTCTTCTCCAAAATGCAACAGAAATGTAATAAAATTGTAGACAAAGCAGTAAAAAATGTCAAGGCATCAAGCATGCATAAAATAGCCTCATAAAAGTAAATAAAATCTAAATGTATAACCCTTCCACTTATCTATTGAGTAAGATATAAATGAGAAGATTACAACTGATCTTTTATATAGTTATTCAGAAGTAGATCTCATTGATTTCAGTGGGGCTTATTTCTACATGCAGGTTCTTAGGAATGCAGCCAAAAAGGGATAAGAAAACAATAACATTGTTGGAGAATATAGTCAAGCAATGGACACACTTAAAGTTGGAATGAAATATAGAAGGAAAAGGAAGTGGTAATTTAAACTACAAACTGGCCCTGTTCTGTTTGATCAGTTAATCTTTAATCAGTTGCCTTTTTTCCTGTGGGTTAGGCACATAGGCACACTGGAACATGAAGAGTGAGACAGCTAACCCCACATGGGTGATCCATGCAGGGTAATTTATTAGGTAAGGAAGAGGCCTCCGTGCAGTTTTATTGTGTCAATACCTCAAGAGTCTGAACATTTTGCATTTATGGTAGGGTTCCCACTTCCAGGTGGTAGCTGGTGATCTCGTGGAATTACAAAAGATCCCCAGAGAGCATTCCCCCTGGAGAAAATGGCTGCCTTGGAAGGTGGACTGTATGGCCTTATACCCTGCTGAGGTCTTTCCCCTCCTCAAACACTTCCCTCCACAGGGTCCACCCTAAAATCTCCAGGAATTTTCCAACTTGGAGCTGGCAATCCTATCTAGTTCCTGTTTTCAGTGGCCACCATTATGAATCTAGGTATTACTGGCTATCCCTTGAAGCTTCCCTGTTTATTCTACCCCTGTTAGACCAACTGTGTTAGCCCTGTGTCAGTGCATTTGTTGGAACCTATCAGAGTGGTTGCTGTTAGGGTCTCTAGGCACAAGTTCCAGAGGAGTTAGCCGTGTTAGTCTGTAGTAGCAAAATAGAAAAGAGTCCAGTAGCACCTTTAAGACTAACGAACTTTACTGTAGCATAAGCTTTCGAGAATCACAGTTCTCTTCATCAGATGCATGGAGGGTAAGAAGAAACTGGTCAGATATATAGGTGGAGAGGGGAGGGGGGAGTAGATGCAATCAGTAGCTTCTGATAATGGGATCAGTTTGCTTCTGATAATGAAATCAGTTACTTCTGATAATGAGATAACCATTCATAGTCCCTATTTATAGATGCTCTCATGTGCCAACAATGTCAATCTGCTCTGTACATTGGACAAACCAGCCAACCTCTGCGTAAAAGAATAAATGGACACAAATCTGACATTAAAAATGGCAACATGCAGAAACCAGTGGGAGAAGACTTCAATCTATCAGGACATTCCATCAAGGACTTAAAGGTCACTGTAGTTCAACAGAAACCTTTCAAAAACAGAATCCAATGGGAAGCTGCTGAATTGGAATTCATATGTGAATTTGACTCAGTCAGGCTTGGATTGAATAGGGACTATGAATGGTTATCTCATTATCAGAAGCCAACTGATTTCATTATCAGAAGCAAACTGATCCCATTATCAGAAGCTACTGATTGCATCTACTCCCCCTCCCCTCTCCACCTATGTATGTATCTGACCAGTTTCTTCTTACCCTCCCTGCATCTGACAAAGAGAACTGTGATTCTCGACAGCTTATGCTACAGTAAAGTTGGTTAGTCTTAAAGGTGCTACTGGACTCTTTTCTATTTAGGCACAAGCTGTATAATATATAAACCAACACTTTTGAGTTCCTTCATAAATATCTGGGATTAGGTTGGTGAGGAACCTGGGAGATCTTTCTAACCTCTCATCACAACAGAAGGAAGGATGGGATTACAAATGCTCTAGACAGGCGTAGATCCAGAGGAGTTAGCCGTGTTAGTCTGTAGTTTGCAAAACAGTAGACTCCAGTAGCACCTTTAAGACTAACCAACTTTATTGTAGCATAAGCTTTCAAGAACCACAGCTCCCTTCATCAGATGCATATTCAGGAAGGGAAGCTAGTAAGAATGTACTGGACAAGTCTTAGTAGGTCCCCACACCTTTTGTTGGCTGGGTTTCAGTACCTGTAACAGCTGCTTAATAAGTAAATATTTAGCAAGTAAAAAGTTCCCAACCAACCTCCACCAAAAGAAAAGTTTCAGCTGCTAAATGTGTCAGGCTCAGAAACTCTCCCTGAAGGAACCTAGCTTCTTACATTAAAAACAAAACAAAAACACACATGTACCAGAGCATCTTATTTCCATTGTGTGTGTACGTGTGTGTATATGAAATGCGGAGGCTGGCTTCAGCAATTGTGCCATTTGAACACCTCAGCAACAACTGCTCCCAACAGTGAATTTTCTCAACCATATTGTGCAATTAGCAAGGGCTTTATTGTTCAAATGCATCTATTAACCATGCCAGGATGATGAAGAAGAGCAAATCCACAACCCTCCTTTCTCAGCAATTTGTTACGTGCCAACCCTTTGCTGATGAGATAATGCTTTTATTATGGGCTTTAAAAAAAAACGGCGCTGGCGTTCATTCAAGGGTGTGTATGACAGACAGATATTAATAGCATTTTAATGAAAGCTAATCAGCAGGATTTGAACAGTTTCTGACATAAGTGTTGCGTGTGTTCCTACTAATATTGGAGTCGAAGATACTGGCAGTAGGCAAACAGCTGAACCGTGTAACCAAAAGGACTGAGGTATCAAGAAATACCAGCTGGCCAATTCCAGATGCTATTTCTCTGTCCATGGCAAAACAATCAGACTGTAATGGTTGGAGCGGGGGCTGGAGATAAGTTTGGCATGGAGGGTGACAGAAACAGCTTCAGACTGCTACTTTTGGATTCCTCAGCTGTCTTCTTTTTAAATAACCATTTCCCACTTCTTTCTTTTTTAGGCTTAAACCATCTGCTCCCTGCCAGTACTGTCTTAAGAGTCTTTTTTTAAAAGACCAGAGTCAGACTTTTAGGCCTCTGGCTTCTCCGTCCTTCCACCTCAATGGCCGTAATAATGTCCTTGCCTAGTGAAGTGATAAAAAGAGGACGTGCTTTTGTTGCCTCAGCTCCATGAAGTGAAATATTGAAACTTTCATTTTGTTAGTGAGAAAAATCCCTTCTGGACAAACTCTCCTTGATTCAATACCTTGAGCCTGTGCTGTGAGTGAATGTTTCTTGGGGGGCCATAGTGAAACCTAAGTGCATGTTTAGAACTTGGAGTCACTTTATGAAAGTGGTTGGCAGTAGTACAACTTCACACAATGCTTAGTTGACTTGTAGAACTCACCTCTGAAAGATGAAGGGATGGTTACTGGATTTAAAATGGCAGATTTATGGCGGTTGAATCCACGGCTGCCTATCAACCATGATGTCTGAATGGGACCTCTGGGTTCTGAGGCCAACTGCCTTTGATTGTTAGATGCTGGGGAGCAGTCAACAGCTGAGGGCTGGTGGCTGTGGTCCATGCTGGTTTCTCTGTAGCATCTGTCTGTTAGCTGCTGGAAATAGGATGCTGGACTATGTTACTATTGTTCTGTTCCTGCATAGTTGTTAGGGAACAGGAGGTAAAGGATTAACCTTGACAAGATAGTTTCAGGTATGTAGCCGTGTTGGTCTGCAGTAGAGAAGAACAGCAGGATTTGTGTATAGTAGCACCTTAGAGACTGACAAAATATTCAGGGGAAAAACTTTCAAGAGTCTGAAGAAGGGAGCTTTGGCTCTCGAAAGCTTCTACCCTGAAAAGATTGTTGGTCTTTAAGGTGCTACTGGACTCAAAGCCTTTAATTCTGACCCACATATGCCATTTAATCTCACTTGCAAACTGTTATACAGCTGTGTTGGCAGAGTACCATGCAGCAGCAGTTAGGACTCTGAAGAGTGGCACAAGATTTATTAATAGAACTAACAAACTGGATAGGAAAGAGAAAAAAACAAATTAGCTGCCTTGATAGTTGAGAGTTCTAGAAGAGTTCTAAGTGTAGCGTTCTGCAGACAGATAAGGAGAAAAACCCTTGTTAGAAAAAAGGGACTCTCTTTACAGACTTGTCTAACTAGAGCTTACTGCCCCCTGCAGGATCTCCTCCTCCTCTTTGTACGCAAGACACTGCTATATTAAAACAAGCCATAGGTAACAAACCCCTGCTGGTCTCCTTTGTAAAGTATGGGCAAGAGAGAGCACTTAAGCAGATAATGAGAAAAAGAGAGGAAGTACTTAAATTCTTTCTCTGCCATCCCTTTCCCCTGAAGCCTTCTCCCATCAAGCTATGTTTACTTCTTCACAATTTGAGTCCTGTGTTTGGAAGGTAAATGTGAGTCTGATACATTGGTAAGAGCAACAGAGGTTGGTGGGAAAAATTTCATTAGATGCCAGGGAAAGGGCTAAGCTCCTCTGCTGCTGATCAGCACCCGAAAGCTCTGTTCCACAGATGTGGTATAATGTAGAATTGCCCCTGAAGTGTGAACTCATGCCATTGAAAAGTATTGAGCTTAAGGTGATACAGTCTGTGATGTCTGATGGTCTGTTGACATGTGCAGGCATAATGTTGCTTCCATCGCATCATGTGCATGAACGTTTCAAATGGACCAGAGTCTAGCCACTGCAAATACTTGTTCTCTGAATGCTTAATGGAAGGTCCTCCACTGCTAGTATCCTGAGGACAGCAACAAGCCTCTTGCATCTGAGCTAAAGAAGGATATTGAAGCATATCTGCTTTATTAGTCCAGAGAGTCACTTTATAATTAGCAATTTCCATTTTGAACACCATAGGGTCCCATTTGCACGTACAGTTCATTCCTAGCTGAGCAGCCATAACTCTTCTACTTCCGCTACTTTCATGTCATTTTTATATAGTCTAAAAATATTACAGCTTTTAAATGAGAGCAAGGCTCAGCTCTATTTCATTTAGCTGTCAGAATTAATTTGATTTTTCTCTCTCTTTTAAGGAAAGGGGGGAGGATTGTGCTTTTGGACCAGCCAGCATTTTAAAATTTTAAGTCTTAGCACTTGCATTGGAAGCCCAAGAAGCCTTTCAGTAATATAAATTCTGGGTCTCTGTACATGATTGAGTCCCCATTCAGGCTCCTGCTCCTTGGAGATGGTGGTGTTGGCTTGTGTTCCTTAATGCAAAACTTTGGAATAACAGTAGGCAGCATTGTTTCCAACAGCCACAGTTTTATTCAGTCTCCATTCCTTCCTACTCTTTAGCTGCAACTACAACTTCCTTTTCACGTCCCTGTCCACAGCAAATCCTGGAGTGGACTCGGGCAGTCTCAGATACTGACCTGGCTACAGAAGCTGTGGAAGTACCAGGGCTTTTTTTCTGGGAAAAGAGGTGGTAGAACTCAGTGAGTTGCCCTCGGAGAAAATGGTCACATGGCTGGTGGCCCTGCCCCCTGATCTCCAGACAGAGGGGAGTTTAGATTGCCCTCCACATGGCAGAGGGCTCTCTTTGGACATTGCTGGCTTTTTCTTTCAGACTGCCAGTGTACAAAGAGGGTTGGGAGCTATGAAAAAGGAGATGGATTTGGCTCTGTCTGACTGCCCCTCTTTACTAAATAAAATGAGACCCTCCTCCCAATAATCCAGTTTTGTAGCACCATCAAGTTCAACAAGTTTTTATTCTGCTGTAAGCTTTCATGAACTAGAATCCACTTTGTCAACATGCAGTCTTTAAGAAACTAAAAACACTCTTGTTTATTTTGCTGCATCAACTAACATGGCTGCCCCAGTGGAATAATTCCCTCAAACAATGAACTAGCAATGTGACTAGGGAAAAACACTGTGCACAGAAATGCCAATCAAAGACAGTGCTATTTGGTGTTAAAACGTCGTTAGTATTCTAGAGACGTACTATCCAATCAGAGAGTTGCAGAGTGCAGGTTTTAACCAATAATGGATATTTCTCTGCACTGACAAATGTGCTAGTCAACCTCCAGTCACAGTGGGTGTCACATAGTGCTGTCCTTATATATGCCAAATCCATCTGATAGAAAAAAATTGGCTTTGACCAGGTTAATAACATCATAAAAAGCTTAAGATGTTAATCAGAATGGATTATTACATCAAAACAAAATATATAGCTATACACCTTTCAGAAAAACATACAGACGTTCTACCATCTCACCTGATACGAATATCTGTTCTGGCCCATGAACAAATTATCCAGGCACATTGGATAAAAATCAATAACACGTGGATCTGTTCTCATGTACCTAACTGTGGCATATCAAAATGAATTACTTCATGTTATGCCTCATTAGAAAGGCAAAAGAATAAGCTACAATTGTCTGATCTACTTTAGGTGACTATCTCGATCAGATAGACACCATATGCTGTTAACATCATAAAAGTGTGGGAAAGATTGACTTTTTCTTTGATTCATGACTTATATCACAAACATGGTCAGGGCTTTTTTTCAGCTGGAGCGTGGTGGAACGGAGTTCCGGAACCTCTTGAAAATGGTCACATGGCTGGTGGCCCCGCCCCCTGATCTCCAGGTAGAGGGGAGTTTAGATTGCCCTCCATGCCGCTTGGCGCAGAGGGCAATCTGAACTTCCCTCTGCCTGGAGATCAGGGGGCGGGGCCACCAGCCATGTGACCATTTTCTCCGAGGGCAACCCACTGAGTTCCGCCACCTCTTTTCCCAGAAAAAAAGCCCTGAATATGGTGATGGATAGAAACATTAATATTAGTTATTTGTTGGAGAATTTATCAGCTTTCCAACAGTGCTTTAAAATTTGGAATTAGTCATTTGGTTCACAAGTTATACCTCAAATTAGCAAAGGTAGAAAAAATTGGTTTTGGCCATCTTGGTTACATCATAAAAAGCTTAATCAGAAGGGGTTCAAAACATAATACATAGAGATACATCTTTCAGAAAAACATAAAGAGGTCTTGCCAGCTTACTTGATACCTTTATGTCAATTTTTGGCTCTTGGCCCACGGACTATTAGCCTATTTGCACCTGCAAGTCAGAGAAAATTTCATTCTGGTTAGTTAGTTACCTCCTGAATGGACAAGGCATTGTTCACCTTTATTTTGATTAGTTACTTGCCAAATTCATGTAACTCCTGTAGTTCACTTGTAAGCATACTGGCTACTGCAATAAAACAGGGCAAATGGTTCTATAAACTCCTATTAAGTTTCCAAAAGCATTAACCACCTATGCCATGTAAGAAAAGACATAAAATGAGAGAGGGCGACTGAATGTTTTATTGCTTCGCCACTATAAACCTCTCAAGGCAGCTGCAGTAAATAACACTGTACCAACCTGTGAAGATTCACATTGCACAGGAGCCAAGCAAACCTGTCATTTCCTAGGTGCTAGTACACGTGGGTGGTGTGACAATGTCACATCAGACTGTCAAAGCAAGAGAAAGTTAGAATGAATTCAAGTTTAAATGAATTGTTTTATTTTTGCCCATAGCCTGTGAGGCTTCCTTCTTTACAGGAAATATGTCTTTTGTTTCATTTAAACAACACATCAAGCAAAAAAAATATATTAAATGTTAGCTAAGGGGTGAATGGAAGGGAGAAAGCCTCACAATTTTTCAGGATCACTTTCACTTTACATCTCAGGGTCAACCTAGGCCGTTTCCACACGGCTTACCTTTTTCTGGAACACAGCGTGTTCTTGCACGAAATCGCACGATAACAGCATCTTCCTGGTTTCGCGCATGAAGATGCTGTGTTCCGGCAAAAGGTAAGCTGTGTGGAAATGGCCCTAGATTGGACAGCATCCCCGTGTCCACCATGGCCATTTTAAAATGGTTTAAAAATGCTGTGAGAGCCCAATCCTGTTTCAGAACTTGGAAAGGTATGTGTGTGTGTGTGTGGGGGGGTTAGGGGGTAGGGACAAGAGTGCCTCAGCTTGCTGCACTATTGTTATGCACAAACTTGTGCCTTAGGTGTCCCTCTCGCCAATCATAATAAGAGACACACACACCATGGAGTCCTGTAGAATGAAGCAATATATGATTGTTTAATTTAAACAATGGAGGAGCCCTTTTACACAGGAGTAGGTGGTCTCCTTGTGTCCAAAGCTCATCAAAGCTACAACAGAAGTGCAAAGCAATTTATATCCTCAGGTTAATTATAATAATATCACAATATTCTAATATTTGTTATCTTATTGGCTTGCAGTCTTTGACACAGGTGTCTAGGGTTAATTTGATTGGAAGAGCAAGTTTAGGTCAGCTACTTAATTGGGGGAATTCCAAGGTTTGCAGCTCCTTATCTTGTCCTTGTGTTTGTTCCACTTGGAAGGACACCTGCCTCCTCCTGCCCACCTCCCTTTTGCTAATGTTACCTTCGACGGCACCGTGAAGTCTCATCTTGGCAGCCTTGGTGGGGGCCTTCAGATAACTGAGGTCCGTGGACAGAAAGGAATGTTCCCCCACTTCTGCACTCTCTTCCCTTTTTGCAGCCTTGAGAGAGACAATGCCACAGGTGGCTGACCTAGCTTGCTACATTACTCAGTTTCTTCAAAAAGCATTTGTGTTACATTTCTACAGGTGCCTCTCTACAAGCAATATATTGTTTAGCCCTCAGTTCTTACAGAGTTTTAACGTGTTTTAACATACATTCTTCTTTGATCTTATTTCAAGTGTCATATTATTGCAGTTTGCATTACAAATACTACAATGGCTCCTGAGCATAGAAAAGGTGCAAGGCATATAATACTGAAATGGTCTATATAATACTGGTATATATAATACTGAAAGGCACAGAAATGGTATATAAAATCCCTTTCTCCAAATCCATATTCCTCACTATGAGCCCAATCTGAATCTGGCTGTCATATAATTTTTAAACCACTTTAAAATGGCAGTGGCATCTTTGTGGAAGACACAAAGATAACATCACATCTAGTTTGGCTAGAGTTGCCAGGTCCCCTTATCCTCCCAACCGGGGGGAGGGGGGAGGGCAGGGACCTAGCAGTTACCTTGCCGGCCTCCTTACTCACAGGCAAAGCATGAGCATGCTCACTTCTGGAAATGATGTCATCTTATCCAGCGGCGGGCTCCTGCCTTTCACAGGGGCCAATTTGGCAGCATGTCTGCCACTGGGCCCAATGACACTTGAGGAAGTAATGTCTTTGCACCCTCAGGGAGTGCACCCACTGTGTGCTGGGCCAGGGTTCCCCCCCTTCCTGTCCTTGTTCCTGGGGCTCTTTCCCTCAGCCAGCCAAGTGAATGGTGGTGGGGGCAGAATGATGGTGGGAGATTCCCCGCCCCCACTGAGGGACTGGCCCTCGGGAACACGTAAACAAGAGTCCCGAGAAGCTATGGATATAAAAATAATTTAAATGTGCAAGGCAACCAGGGCTATTCTGTGAAAAAGAACCAGGGTTTCACTATTTTCTTTCTTTCTTCCTTACTTCATTTATAGCCCATTTTTCTCACTGAGACTCAAAGTGGTTTACAAAACATAGAAAACCCTTCAATCAGACAGCATACAATATCTAATAAGGAAACAAACAAACAATACAGCAAACATAATAAATAATTCAGTCAAATGGCATAAGATATCCAATAATAGTGCAATAGGACTAGGATCACAGAACTGGGAAACAGCAAACACATGGAAATTATCCAAGGCATGATATACCATAATACAGAAAGTGGGTTACAAAGTTGTAGTAAAAGCAAGGTGATGCATATAATAAACATTGTAGTGGACTGCCATTCTATTCCCTTATAAAAATGATCTATTCACCATTTTAATTCTTCACCTGCCTGCTCATCATGGCCAAATGCAGCACAGTTGTGCACCGTGTGAAGAAGTATGACTGAGGTATGAGGGCTGCATTTTTGAGAGGATCCTGTCCGATGACTCTCTACCCCAAATGAAACCCTCACAAGGTGCATGTAAACAATCTGGTGTATAAGTCTAAGTGAATATAAAGGGAATAAAATGGAAAATAAATGTGTTTCAGGAGGTGAACACAAGAAGGGACATGCTGGAGCATGTAGAAAAGTAGTCCAATAGTAGCCTTTTCCCAACAAGTGTGAAGATGTGAGTTGTTGATGCCAAGCTTACTTTATACTCTTAAGGTAAAGGTAGTCCCCTGTGCAAGCACCAAGTCATTACTGACCCATGGAGGGACGTTGTGCCACAAAGTTTTCTTGGCAGACTTTTTACAGGGTGGTTTGCCATTGCCTTCCTCAGTCATCTACACTTTACCGCCAGGAAACTCATTTTACCGACCTCAGAAGGATGGAAGGCTGAGTCAACCTTGAGCTGGCTATTTGAGCCCGGCTTCTGCCAGGATAGAACTCAGGCCATGAGCAGAGCTTGGGCTGCAGCACTGCAGCTTACCACTTTGCGCCATGGGGCTCTTGGTACTTTCTACTCTTAGTGGTATCAAGAGAGAGCTTTGCCACTCTCTACATTTGAACTGCCTATGAATATTGTCTACACTCTTTCTCAGTCTCTAGGCACAAGATCACACCCTCGTTGTCTGAGTAAAAGTGCATCCTCATGAGCTCTTTTACCCACACAATAATGCAAACAGTAATCACCTCTCCTTTTTCAGAGCTGCATATCCATTTATTAACCAAAGGGGGAAAAACAAGGTTTTTTAAAAAAATTGTAATATAAACATTATTAGTTAATATTCAGTTTCTGTGTACTTGGCTCTTTGGTTTAGGCTTTAAGGAAACCAAAGAGAGGAGGAAGAGATTTCTTCTTTCATCCTTCTAGGTGTCATGATCCCCTTTGACCAGGTCTCTAACCAGGGCAGTGACTCAGACTTGGAGGACCCAGAGGGGGAGAGCCTGAGGAGCACTGGGGCCAGGAGGGCCTGGTGCTGCAGAGACACTGACCATGCACGAGAAGCCACACTGCAAGCAAGACCCTGGCTGACCATGCCCCTGTTGTGCCCGGCCGAGACCATCCCATCAGATGCAAATGAGACCATCTTATCCTTGCAAATGAGTCCCTGCCACCTGCAAGCACATCCATGTCACCTGCCTCTGAGACCACCACTGGGGCTCCACCAGGAAGGACACGAACCAGGGCCCATAGCCCCTCCAGATCACCTCCCATGACGAGAGAGTGATGGCATCAAAGGAACCAGGCAGAAATAGCATAGAGGAAACAGAGTGCAAGGCTGGCAGTGAGCCACCTCCCTGCAAACTCAGGCCAGGACTTTGCCAAAGATCCTTCCTTGCAGGCCCATGGCCAGAGGGGAAGAGGCCTCCTGAACCTCCACACCTGCTGGCATCTGGAGCTGAGCTAGATTGCCCCTCAGCCTATTTACCCAGAAATGACACAGTGACATCAGCAACATCACATGACCCCACGTGATGAGGCCTCTAACCCTCCCACAGGTTGCCAGGCTCAGCTACATTCTGGGAAATGTAGTCTCACGGTGGGGAGGGCCCATGTTTCAATGGCAGAGCATTGGCCTTGCATGCAGAAGGTGCCAGGTTCTGTTCCCTATATCTCCAGTTAAAAGGATCGGGAAGCAGGTGATGTAAAAGATCTCTACCCGAGACTCGGGGCAGCTGCTGCTAGTCAGGGCTGGCAATACTGACCTTGATAAAGAAACTTCTTGTGTATTTGATATTAATAGAATAAGCTATAGCTATGGTCCCAGACCACAGTGTGGGGTAGAGAGGAGAAAAAAATGCAAAAGGAGGGGGGAGATAGAAATGAAAAGGAATAACTTAGTAATGAACATAATCAAGATGAAGTTGCTTTGTTTCAATAAAATGAAAAGGCAATTGAAATGATTGACTGCCCCTTGGTCATTTTTTTTCCAGAAAAAGATGCCAGAAACCCTTGGAGGCCAGCACTCAGCTTGGATTTGTGTATTCAGTGAAATGGTGCCAAGACAAGTCATTTGTGAGAGACAGCAAGCTTTTAAAAATATTAATATCTGATTTGTTCCTAACATCCCAAGATATTTCGGATACCTGTCCAAGAAATGGCATTATTGAAAAATGTCCAACTAGCTCTTTTGAAAGGCGGAGAAAATAAGGTTCAAACTTCACATTACACACAAATATATATATTGGTATTCCAATAGCTCTTTCACATGAGAAAACATCATTTCCTGTTGCAGAGAATGGAGCGGAGGGGAGATGTGATGGGGAAGAGGGTACTTAAAATTTTACTCCTCTAGGGTTTCCCCACTCCAGATAACACCACGTTCACCAGTGGAATTTCCCCCTGTGATGTTACTGGCAGAAAATAGTGAAGACTTGAAATGACTACTGATGAAGGTTAAAGGAGAAAGCACCAAAGCAGGATTACAGCTGAACATCAAGAAGACAAAAGTAATGACTATGGAGGAATTATACAATTTTAAGTTGACAATGAGGAAATTGAAATTGTTCAAGATTTTCTATTACTTGGTTTAATCATCAACCAAAAGGGGGACTGCAACCAAGAAATCAGAAGAAAATTGAGTCTTGGAAGAGCAGGTGTGAGGGAAACTAGAAAAGATCCTTAAAGATACAGATGTCTCTCTGGGGACCAAGATCAAGATCATCCAAACTATGGTAGTCCCTGTTACTATGTGCAGATGTGAAAGCTGGATAAAGAAGAAAGCTGACAGGAAGAGAATTGTTGTGCTGGAAGAGAGTTTTGCAGGTACCATGGATGGCCAAAAAGACAAATAACTGTGTTCTAAATCAAATCAAGCCTAAATTCTCCCTAGAAGCTAAAATGACAAAACTGAGGCTGTTGTACTTTGGTCACATCATGAGAAGACAAGATTCTCTGAAAAAGTCAATAATGCTAGGAAAAGTGGAAGGTAGGAGGAAAAGAGGGAGGTGTAAAATGAAATAGCTAGACTCAATAAAGGAAGCCACGGCCTCCGATTCGGTTTCATTTTCTTGGCCATGTCAGATGCTCCTCTCCGCAGGTCCGGGAGGAAGCGCCCAAGCAGCCTGATCGGGCGGCTGACCTGCAAAGGTTAGCCCCCAAGACTCCCAGTGAGGGTGTCAGGGTCTGGAGCGCGACGGGAAGAACCCCCTGAAATCGATGCAGGGGGTAAATTGCCCGTTTGCTCCTATGGAGGCTGGCAGACTTGCGCAGCACTTCGCGTGCTGCCGGGCCATGGAGAACGGCAAAAAGCAGATCTAAGGTGAAAACCTGTAAGTAGCGAATCCCTTCTGTTACTACAAGCGTATGCGAAGGATTGGTGGGATTTGAAGCTAAGAAGGCTCGGATTTCTTCCCCCTCACTGAGTATCGAAACTTGGCTGGCGGATTCCCCCCCTAAGATGGCGATGAAAAAGCAGAGCCCCGCTATGGGCAAATCTATCTCGGCTGCTTTGCAGGGGAAAGGAGAGTCTCTGGAGGAGCTAGTAAAGCGGTCGGTCGTCGAAGCCATAAAGCCCTTTGTTGACAAGTTAAACGAAACTGATCAAAGGGTTGGCTTAATTGAGAGTGAAGTGAAAACCATTAAGGAAGCAGCGGGGAGGGGGGGGGCGGAAAAGTCTGCTCGGGAAAATGCAGCACTCATGAGGGCAACAAACAAAGACCTAAAGCTGTTGGAGAACCAACTGATCGGGTTGCAAGTGGATCGTGCTCAGACAATATTGCGTCTCCAGAATGTGAAGGAGGAGGAAAATTGGAATTTAAATGATCTGGTGTTGGAACTTTTGGCGATACCCGCGAAGGCACCGAAAGAAGAGTTAAAAAGCGCCATTTTGGAAGTCCGTCGGGCTTCTTCAAAATATGCAACGAAGCGTCAGCTGCCTCGCGAGATTATTATTGACTTTTCATCTAAGAAGTTCCGGGACACCATCCTATATAATTCATACAATGCGGACTTGGACTTTCTGGACAATAAGGTCAAGATATTGAAGGACGTTCCATTTTTAGCTCGGAAAAGAAGATTTAAATATAAAAGGTTTGCAGCTCTTCTGAGGAAACGTGAAATAAAGTATAAATGGTTATTTCTGGAAGGTATTTGGTTTAGCTATAAAGATCAAGCTCACAAGATAACATCAGAAGATCAGCTAAGGGACTTTGTGTGTAAACACCAAGATTTTCAGCAAGAAGAAGAGGATTTCAAGCCTGAAGGGGGAGGGGAGGAACGAGCACAGTGACTGTAGCTGTTCAGAGAGAATTGCGACCGAGACCCAGAGGGGGGAAGAAGACCTAATCCTTTTTTTTTTAATTTTTTTATTGGATTAGATATCATTGAATTATACATTACAATCAAATTCCTTTTAATTTTTCCAATTCTAACCCCCTCCCTTCCCCCCTTTTTTGTTGACTTCCAACAGTTTTCCAACCCCATGTCCCTTTTCCCCTTACTCATTTTAAATTTATTCTATCTATCAAACGTAAACTTTCACTTTCTTCTAAGCTTATCTATATAACACAGTGCTCCTTCTGTCTTCCTACTTACTTTAACAACTAAATAATACATAACTAAATAATACATTCTTGGCATATTTTCTTTTGATAATAATCATTTGGCTAATTTTGATACTCTATACTCTATTTTATAATCTCATCTTCAATATGGGACAAACAATTTATCCTCATTTAGCATAATTTTAGATACTTCTATAAACAGTATATTCAATATAAGTCAACCAATTTAACTTATACTCTGTATATTACTTTTTCTACATATCTTATCTTCATACTGTTTTAATCATATAATTATATTATTCTTCCATTATGCAACTATCCACCAAAAATAGTCAACCAATTTGACCCATATATACCTCCAAACCAATTCAATCAATTTAATACATGATCTATACCTTAATATATATTTTCCCACCTTACTTAAGTTCCTTCATTGCAATTATAAAATTATCTCCATTATACAATTATTGCCAAAAATGAAATTAGTTTCTATCCTTATAATTAGTTATTCTATCATTATAATTCTTATAATAATACCTAGAATACTTAATGCTATATATAATAGTCTAATAAAATAATTGCTTAGAAATTCTCATTTACCTCTCCACCCCCCGGTAAAGTCACCTCCCTCTACTTTTATTGTATTTCAGTAATTTTCAAACTGCCACAGTTCTCCTCCCACCTCCCATTTCTTCACTAAATATTGTTTCAGCTTCTCCCAATCCGTGTTAAACTGTCCTGGATCAAGGTCTCTCAGTTTCCTTGTCATTTTGTCCATTTCCGCCATGTACAGCAATTTATAAATCCAGTCCTCGATAGTTAGCACTTCTTGCACTTTCCACTTTTGCGCGTACAAAAGTCTAGCCGCTGCTGTCATGTAAAATAGCAATGTCCTGTGTTGTGCTGGAATGTCCTCCATTCCCAAGTTCAGTAGCAGGAGTTCTGGGTTCTTATTAACTTGAAATTGTAAAATCTCACTTATCACTCTTATTATTTCCCCCCAGTACTGCCTAGCTACCTCACAAGTCCACCACATATGGTACAACGATCCTTCGTGCTTTTTACATTTCCAGCATTTATTAGACATGTTCAAATTCCCTAACGCAATTTTCTTTGGTGTCATATACCAACGATAAATCATTTTGTAAACATTCTCTTTAATATTGGTGCATGTCGTGATCTTCACTGTATTCTTCCACAAGTATTCCCACGCCTCCATTGTTATTTCCTTATTAAAGTTTATAGCCCACTTCACCATTTGCACTTTGACTGTTTCATCTTCAGTATACCATTTCAACAGCACTTTATATACCTTAGAGATTTCCTTTTTGTCCTCTTGTAAAAGTGCCTGTTCTAATTCCGAATTCTCCATTCTTATCCCTCCCTTCACACAGTCCGAATTATAAAGATCTCTAATCTGTCTGTACTGAAACCAATCATAACTTGGAGACAACTCGTCCTGCGTCTTTATTTTAGGTTTAGAAAATTCCATTCGGGTTATCTCCTTGTATGTTAAACACTGTTGTTCATTATCGACAGTTCTCGGGTCTATTACTTCATATGGAACCACCCATGAGGGGATTCCATCTTGTAGGTAATTTCTGTACTTCTTCCAAGTTGTGAATAGGCTTCTCCGAATATAATGGTGTAAGAACATAGAGTCCGCTTTTACTTTATCATACCATAAGTATGCATGCCATCCGAATATTTTTTTATATCCTTCTAAGGCCAGTAATTTCCGGTTTTTCAGCATCATCCAATCTTTCAACCACACTAAGCAAATTGCGTCATAATAAAGTCTTAGGTTGGGCAGTTGCATTCCGCCTCTTTCTTTTGCATCTTGTAACACTTTCATTTTCACTCGAGGCTTTTTGCCTGCCCAAACAAAATCTGATATTTTCCTCTGCCATTTTTCAAACTGCTTAGAGTCTCGGATAATTGGTATTGTCTGTAACAGAAACATCACTCTTGGCAACACATTCATCTTAATTACTGCAATTCTTCCCAACCATGACAAATTCAGTCTGTTCCATTTAATCAAGTCTTGCTCTATCTGAGTCCACAGTTTCTCATAGTTGTTTTTAAATAGATCTATATTCTTTGCAGTCAATTCAATTCCCAGATATTTCACCTTACTTGTTACTTCGCAGTCTGTTATTTCCATTAATAGTTGTTGTTTTTGTTTAGTCATATTTTTACATAATATCTTTGACTTCTTTTTGTTTACATAAAATCCTGCCAAATCTCCAAACTCCTTAATCTTCTCTATTACTTTTGGCATATTCTCCATTGGATCTTCCACAATTAGCATTATATCATCCGCAAATGCTCTGACCTTATAGGAAAAGTCCTTTATTTTTATTCCACGGATTGCATTGTCTTCTCGTATCTGTATCATCAGTATTTCCAAAACCAAAATAAACAACAGTGGAGACAACGGGCAACCTTGTCTCGTTCCTTTACCTATAGTCAATTTCTTGGTCACCTCGTCATTCACCACAATTGCTGCACTCTGGTCTCTGTAAATTTCCTTTACTGCTCTTATGAATCTTTCTCCCATTTGTAGCTTTTCCATGGTGGCAAACATAAAGTCCCAGTTCAGATTGTCAAATGCTTTTTCAGCGTCCACAAAGAAGAAACCAACCTCCTTATCACAACGTTTGTCATAGTATTCAATAGCATTTATAACTGCCCTTAAATTGTCTTTGATTTGTCTATTTGGCAAAAAACCGGCTTGCTCCTCCTCAATAACTTCAGAAAGCCATCCCTTCAGTCTTTCCGCCAGTATCTTCGCAAAAATTTTATAATCATTATTAAGTAACGATATAGGTCTATAGTTTTTCACGTTAGTCAGATCTTGCCCCTCTTTGGGGATCAGTGATATATTAGCTTCACTCCAAGTGTCTGGGATCCATTGATCCTTTAAAACACCATTAATCGCATCTTTTAGGAATGGTGCCAGTTCATTAGCCATTACCTTATAAAATTTGACTGTAAGTCCATCCGGTCCTGGCGCCTTTCCCAAGTTTGTTGACTGTATTGCCTTTCTTATTTCTTCCTCCGTTACTTCATTATTCAATTTATCTCTCCAAGCTTCCGAAATTACTGGGAGTTTCATTTTCTCCAAGTATGTCGCTATTGAGTCTTTATTCACCTCTTTTTTATTGTACAATTTGGCATAAAATTTATAAAAGGCTCTACTAATAGCTGTCTGTTCCAGGTACACTTTATTGTCTTCACAGATTTTATTTATTACTTTCTTCTCCTTTCTCTTCTTCAATTGCCATGTCAAATATTTCCCAGGTTTATTTGCGCCTTCGAACGCCTTTTGATTCATTCTCTTAAGATTCCATTCCAATTCTTTGTTGTTCATTGCTGTCAGCTGTTCTTGAAGAATTTTAATATCCTGGTAGATTTTCTTTTTCCCTGGTCTTTTCTTTAACTGTATTTCTTTGGCTTTTATTTTCTCCGTGATCTCCTGTCTCTTCTCCTCTTTTTTTCCCCTGGCTCTTCCATTTAAGTCCATTAATATGCCCCTAATTACTGCCTTGTAGGTGTCCCATACCTTGTTGGTTGGTATTTCTCTATTCATGTTATATTGTATGAAAAACTTTGTTTCTCTTCTCAACATCTCCATATTTTCTCCCTCTTGCAGCAAATCCTCATTTATTCTCCATCCTTTCCTTTTACTCCTTTTCCCCAACTTCCACATAATTGGATTGTGATCTGAGCCTACCATAGGCATTATTTCCACATCCTTAGTCCAAAGCGCTAAGTCTTTTGAGGCCCAGATCATATCAATTCTTGATAGCGTAGAGTGTCTCGCGGAGAAAAACGTATATTGTCTGCATTTGGGATTTTGTCTTCTCCATATATCTTCTAAAGTTTCCTGTTGCGTCAATACAAAAAACGTCTTTGGTAATAGTCCTCTTTTCTTTTGTGCAGTTGCTGACTTTTTATCTAGTTCCAAGTTTGTCACTCCATTGAAGTCTCCTGCAAGAATTATCTGGTCATAAGAAAGTTCATCTAATTGCTTCCTCAAGTCCTCAAAGAAGCTTTCTTTTGCTCCGTTAGGTGCATAGATTCCAATCACCAATATTCTCTTTAAATTCCATATACATTCCACTGCTAAAAATCTGGCTTCCGCATCTTTCATCACTAATTTTGGCTGTAGCTCCTCTTTTATATACATTACCACTCCCCTTTTTTTCTTATTAGAGGCCGCTACAAAATCACTGCCCAATTTATTCAATTTTAGATACTTTGCATCTTGTTTTCTAATATGAGTCTCTTGCAAACATACAATATCACATTTTTGTTTTAATAGCCAGTGGAAAATACTTTTTCTCTTATTCGGTGAATTAAGTCCATTTACATTCCAAGATAAAACTTTGCACTCCATATTCATAATCTTGTTGCTGGTAAGTCCTTTTCATTGTCCCTTATAAACTGCTCCATCTCTGATTCAGATCTAATGCGCTTTTTCGCTCCTCCAAATTCAAAGGACACTCATTCTGGTAGTTCCCATCTGTACCTTATTTTCATGTCCTTCAGAATCTGAATTAGAGCTTTATATTTTTTTCGATCTAACAACACCGATCTGGGTAGTTCCTTCATGATAATAATCGTCTTGCCATCAATCTCCAATGGATCTTGAAACTGTTTAGTCACAATCTTCTCTTTTATATTTCTGGTCGTGAATTGCACAATCACATCTCTTGGTAGTTTCCTCTGGGTCGCGATTCTTGAATTTACACGATATACCACATCTAGGATAGCCACAACTTCCTCCTCCTCCTTCCCCAGGTATTCAGCTAACACCTCAGTGATCTGTCTTTCCTTCCACTTCCGGCAAGCCGCGAAACCTCAGCTGCTTCTCCATATGTTTGCTTTCCGCAACCGCCATTCTCCCCCTCATCACCTTCATCTCTGTTCGTTGCGTATCTGCTAGGTTCTCCACCGCACTTTCCACTACCTTGACTCTTTGCTGTGTTCCCTGCAAGTCATTTTGCATTGTTTCCATACCTTTCTTCACTTCTGCCAGCTCATTTTTCACTGTCTCTTTAACCTCTTTAACTTCTTTCACCAACTCCGGTTTCATGTCCTTGAGCTCTTTAATCACTTCTAAAAGTTTTTTATCCAAATTCTCTATCGCTGATTGCCACTCTTTTTTCGACATCGTGGGGCTTGCTTTGGCTCGCTCCCACGAGTCCGCTCTCTTCCTTAGTTCCGTGGCGCTTAATTTAATGTCCTTTTAGTTTAAATGTCCCGGTCTTTCAAAAAAAAACTTTTAAAGAGTCCAAAATGTCAGGCGTCTTTTCTCTATGGTTCCTCTATGATTTTTGTAATCCAATATGGCTTACTTCCTCTTTCGCTGAAGCCGCAGCTCTTCCCCTTTTAAAGATGGCGATTCCCTACTTCCTGCCCTCTGGCAAGGGCCGCCTCTCTCCAGTAACTCTATTGTTGTTACGTACTTCCTGTTTCCTGACTTCCCACAACAGTTCTCGCGATGGTGAAACTTTCTCACAGCCTGATATCTCCTTATAGCCACAGGTATTCAAAACAATAGTCCAATTTCTTTAATAACTTCGTTTAACTTAGTCCTTTTTCTAATATAATTCCTGCCGGATCATCCCCTCCTTGTACTTAGTCTGTTGCAGTTTAAAAGTCTACTTTAATTCTTCTTTACTTTAGATAATCTGTCCCGTTTCAAGAGATAGTGATCTTTACCTTCTCATTCACTTTCTTTGGGTTGTAATCGCTGTTTCAATCTTAGATTCCCATCCGCTCTTCCTTCCCCTGTTGAAGCTTGGGCATGTAGGTCTTATGCCAACCGCATTGGCACCAGGACTGCCGCAGAGATTATAGCCGACCTGTCTTATGGTGGGACCTCAAGGGTCGGGAGAGGATCCATTGCGTAGGACCCCCCCTCGCCCGAGATCAACGCGCCCTGAGGTGCTTGAGCATTCTATGCCTGTTCTCCGCCTGAGAACAGTCAGCCGCGGGCTTGGTTTGCCCTGCCGGCCACTTAAAACGGCAGCCTGGTCAGCTCCACGATTAGAGCTGCGTTAGACCTCCATGGATCCCAAACCGGAAGTCATCAAGAAGACCTAATCCTGATTGTAGTTTGTATTTTATAAGATCTACCAATCTAACAGCATTTTACAAAGTTCTAATGTTAAATAATTCCAGTATGAAGGGAATGCATTACTTGTAGATGTAGTGTTTGTGTTGTTATGTGTTGTTTCTTCCCCTTCTCCCTGTTCCCACTTTTTCCTTTTTGTAGTTCTAGTAATTAAAAAAAAAAATTCAAAAAAAAAAAAAAAGAGGAAGCCACGGCCTCCAGTTTGCAAGATTGGAGCAAGTCTGTTAATGATAAGACGTTTTGGAGGTCTTTCATTCTTAGGGTTGCCATAGGTCAGAGGCGACTTGACAGCACATAACACACACACACAGGTTTATAATGTGCATTTCCTGAATAGACCATCTGGAGGCCTATAAAAGATTTGGGAAGCTCTTCTGTGAATAGAAACTGAGCTTTCATGGCCATGCAATTAAACAAATTTTTATCCAACAAGCTGGCTGAATGTCAGGGTCATACATGGTGATTGCCCTTCATGACTGCAATTCAAATGGCACCAGATGCTTTGTTAGGTCTATTTTTCCAGTTATTGTACTTTGTGGAGTACTTTTTCCTTGGTGCTGTATCCATCGCTGTAGTAAAGATGAATCATAATGATAGAAGAAATAGTTTCAAGTTCCAGTGCTGGAACGTAGGTCATGTACCTTTTTGATTATCGTCCTGCTTCTCTGGCATTGTAAGAAAGCAAATATTTTTCTCCATCAGGAGATAAGTCAACTTTGAGCGTACTTTTTTCTTCTCTAATCAGACTAATAGCTTTGGAGAGGAACCAGAGTTGGATGAAAGAAATGCTAAGCCACAGCCGTAGCCTCATGGTACTATAAAATGAAAAGGAAGACAAACTCTTCCCCTATAGAGATTGTTTTTCTTTGCCACAGGAATCTGTAGTGATCATTGCCACTAAAATTATTTTAGGATTAGACAGAATCCCCTTGTGTCTTTTATATCCACTTTCCTTTGTTAATCCCTTCTGGACTTTGAATGTTAAGCACATTTTGCTATGCATATCCCCCCCCCCCCATTCTTTCTAGATATTAAAATTATTAGCCACTGTTCTCTCTACAGTGGCTTGGATCAAATGGTTCCCTTTAACTAAGTGAAGAATCCTTGGATCGAGGATGATTCCTTCATTGGAAGAGTGCTTCCTCCAGCAGGACTTCTTCATCCAACAAAAGGAATGTCTCCAACTGAAGGTTCCTTAGTTAACAGAAGGAATCCATGGAATGCAACCAATAGTATTTTGGCAGTACAAAGTATCTTAGAGCAAAGCTTTCCTTGCTCTCCAGGTGCATTGCTTACTGGTGATAAATGGAGCAGCCAGACAGGCTACAGATTGCTTTCTTGTGGTGCTTAAGCATGCAAGGCATTGAGAAGGGACAACGGAGTTGTCCCAAAGTATTTACACAGAACTTGGTGTTTTTGTAGCACTTTGATCGGTGGGCAGTTCTCATTGTTGATTTGACAAGAAGGGTTACAGAAAGTCACTTACAGAATGTAGAAGAATTTCAAGCAGCTGATGCTCTTTCTTAAGGAAGGCCTCCACTAGAGTACAGTGAACAGAATAACCAACAATTTCACTAACAGTTTTCCAAACTGCCTTCCAATAATCCTGTGCCTCCCCACAATGTTGCCAAACATCTATCAAAGTTCAACATCTCTAGCATATTTAACTTCCCCTAGAAACATTTTCAGTCTACAGAACTGGAGGGAAGAAGTTGGGCAGTGGCCTCAAATGCACATTTTAGTAATGTGTGATAAGTCTCTGTGTGTATGAATGACAGTCAAGCTCTAAAGAGCTTCACATGTCAATTAACTATTTGCACACCGGAAGGTATCATCCATCTGCTTCCTAAAATCTGCTCCAAGAAAATAAGAAGGGAAAGATAATGTGTTAACTATCCCCATAAACTATAGTGGAATAGATATTTCTCTGTACATTTGTCAACTAGACTTATATACAATTAAAACTCAATGCTAATATTATTTGGAGTATTTTAGTTTCTTCTTTTAAAGCAATGCATCCTCTTTTTGAAAACTAGTTTTACCCTTCTTTATTAAATAAAACCTCTTCTCCATTAAGCACATAACTGAGCTGTTTCTTGAAAAATGTAGGCATCACGATATCACGCACATCTGTTTGCTAGATAAATCACCCATCTGTTGAAAAGCATATGGAAGAAGGTGTGGGCAGCAAACTGCTTTAAAAACTCATATCTTGTCGCATCCACGTAAATCATTACAGAGTATGCTATTTATAAGTAGCTGTCACTACCCCTGAGAGTTGATCTATTGTGTTAAGTTTCCAGAGTAGTATTAAGCTATAAGCTATCAAATGCATGCCGCTCAGCAAGGTACAGTGTGGAATGGTATGACATGAGAGCTGTTGTGTAACAGTATGATTTGCTGGTTGGCTTTGTGGCCTGCAAAAATTGCTACATGATGTCCGTCACGTTTTCATTTTTGGGTTCCATGTCAGTGTCCTTTTCCCGATGATGGCATTCTATATTGAGACCTGCCAGTGAAGAATCCGCTGAATTTCCCTTCCTAATTATTTATCTAATCTTAGCTACCTTAATGACAAGGGAGATTTCTGCATATTGTACTTACTTTAAGCCAGGTTAGCCTCCCCCTTGGGATGTTTTATAGTTCAAATGAAAGTGTTCCTCATTCTGCAAACGCAACATGATGATTTCAACTACTTATTCCCATTTTTTTGTTCTGGGAATGCCACTATTTAAACTTCCACAGATTGTCATTCTGAGGTTCTGCCTCCATTTTTTTGAACTGCTGTTCTAGAGAGCTACAAAGCCTTGAGAATAAGCACATTGACTTACAGATGGAACTGGGTATATTGGAGATTTTCTGTTTTTCCCCTCTGATTCTGCCACCATAATTGGCTGAATTGTGTACTCATGGTGAATGGTTAAATTGATCACAAGGAGGACCATGGGTCAAGTGGTGGAACCCTACTTTGCATTAGAAAGCTCTGGTTAAATCTCTGGCACCTCCAGTTAAAATAACTGGGTGGTTGGTGATGCTGAATGTCCTGGAGAGCTGCTATGAGTTAGGTTAGATAATACTGGCCTTGATTGACCAAAAGTGTGACTCATAAGGCAGCTTCATGTTTATGTTCTTCATACTATCATTTATCCGTGACATGTTTATGTTATGAATGGTCATATTATGAAACAAACAGTGCCATCATCATTAGCGTTATACCCTTCTAAGCCCATGGACTTCAATGAGACTTTAGGAGATTGTACTAGCTTGATCTTGTCAGATCTCAGAAGCTGTTGATTGGTTGGGAGACCACCAAAGAAGATCAGAGTTGCTTTGCAGAGGCAGGCAATGGCAAACCACCTCTGAATGTCTCTTGCCTTGAAAAAGCTACCAAGGGCGGGGGGCATAAGTTGGTTGCAACTTGATGGTATTTTCTACCATTTGATGGCACTTTCCACCACCACCAACTCTGGTTAGAACTGCATTTTAAGATTCTCCCCACTGCTCTATTTTATCCTGTTCTGATGGATTTCAGAATATAATTAGAGGACTACATCTGTATAAGAAAATGTAAGAGGGTGCAATTGTATAATATCTCCTTTATAGTGAATGTATTGACCAGTTGACAGGGAGGATGAAGGCAACACCATTCTGATGTCTACAGATACAGGCCGTTTTCATACTGCTTACCGGTGATGGAACATCGTGCCAAGCTGTAGTGCCTGGCACTGTAGTTCTCGTGCGAAATCGTGCCATGAAGAAGCTGTCATTCTGGGAGCTTGGTGCGATGATCCGTGGCCGGTAAGCAGTGTGAAAAATGACCATAATCTTGTAGACAAATTTCATCCAGCAAACAACTGGATGAAGTGACCATCGTTTTGAAGCCCTGGAAATCTTCCAAGGCAAAACAACAACAACAGTAAAACACTGAAACTTTTTTGGAACTAGATGCATTTTGAAAGAAGGATGTAAGAGCATAAAGAAAAGAGGGGTGACTTTTGGGTGGAAGGAAGGTTGTTATGTGGGAGAGATAAAAGAACTGGTAACAAATGTATATAATTTCTGATATGACTTTAAAGATCAAAAGTCAAACTATATCTGGCTCCTCTTTCTACACTCTCTTTACTATGTTTTGCCTGCCCCCCCCCCCACCATGCAACTTTGGGTGCCATTGGGAGGAAAATGAACCCATCACTCACCTCAGATATCAATATCACCTGGGGCAGGGAGCAGGCAGTCTCTACTCAAATTATGTCCCCTTAACTTTTCCCTATATAAACAAATGGTTTCATGGAGGAAAAAGTAAATGGTTGCTATGAGGAAAAATAAATGACTATCTCTGGTTCAAGTTTGAAAAGAATGTACCTTCTATCCCTTACATTCTCTTCTAAGAAAAGTATAGCACCTCCCAAGTTTTTGTATTATATTTCTTAGTACTAGTACTGTAATAACTATTGCTAAATAGGTGACAGGTTATGTGAGGGAACAGATGCAAACATATGCAAAACATTTATTAGACTCAGGACTGTGAACACTTGGAAAACAAACAGAAACATTCAAAAAACCTCCCTCTTCCTCTTGTCATCTCTGAGGATTTTTTTCTAATTTATTCAGTGGAAAAATTGGACACTTGGAGGAAATTGCAAACAAGAAACCTTATGTAACATTTCCTCTTTTAGAATGATGAATGAAAGTAGTATTTTCAAATAATGTTGTCCCAGCCAGTATGTTACTGATAGTGCTAGAATGATGCATGATTCAAAGGTGTCCGTGTTAGTAATGACCTCATTGTGACTACATTTGTCTAAATTATGAAATAGCAGCACAAAGCGGAAAAGAGAAGAACCAAAGAGAATATAAACATGTATTACAAACATGGACAAAAATAAACAGTATAATAGATAAACAAGGAACATTAAAACATCGTAAAAAGACTTTGGGTAATTAGCTCCTTATGTATCTTCCACAGGTATATGCAAAAGAGTATAAATATACAAATACGCTATGATGAAATATTCTGGGAGGCAGTTGAATCGCTGTCCAAATCTACATAAAATTTCACCAGAGGAATAATCCCAGTAATAAAATCATCAGGCTTGGTCATTTAAACCCCTTTGGCTGAGTTCAGAGAATAGCGAAATGCACACAGTGGAGAAGCCAAACTAATAAATTAATCATGGAGAAGATTTGTATGAATAATCTGTATTCTGAAGTACATGAAATTCAAAGTATGGCGGTGGGATGCAGGCTGGGAATGGAAGGCCACAGAGACATGGTAGGGCTCGATGTCCTTCCAACCTGCATCCCATCCCGAGGCATGCTGGTTGTGGGGCTAGGAAAATGAATTACCTCCCTCCGGCACTGCTGTTGTGTAATGCCAGGTCCAAAACGCTGCAGGATTTCTTTGCGGCAGAAAATGTGGACCTGGTGTACATGACTGAGACCTGGGTGAGGGATAGCGAAACAGTCGCCTTGAAAGAGCTGCCCCCCTGCCCAGGTTTCTCAGTCTTTCATCAGTCCTGGATGGATGGTCGGGGGTGGGTGGGGTGGCTGTTCTCATTTGAGAGTCTCTCCCCTTCAGGCTACTTCTTGCACCAAAGATCACTGGCATTGATTGTGTTGGACTGACATGGGAAGTTTGGCTATCTGCGTGGTGTACCGACTGCCTAGTGCACCAGCAGCTACCCTGCCGAGCTTATTGGAAGCTGTGGAGGGATGGGCCTTGGAGCACACTAGGCTGTTGGTCCTGGGTGACTTCAACCTCCATGTTGATGATGCCACCTCTTCTCAGGCTACAGACCTGGTGTCTTCCATAGCAGCACTAGGACTTTCCCAAGTTGTTTCAGCCCCCACGCATAATGTGGGCCACATGCTGGATTTGATCTTTGGAATGGGGATTCATGTGGACCTTAATGCTATAAAAGCAGTGCCATGGTCGGACCACTCTGTTCTGAAGGCTCGTCTGGGAATACCAGCCCCACCCTGCATAGGCAGCGAGTGAATTTATGCTTGCCTGCAGAGACTAATGGATCCAATTGGGTTCCAGAATGCTCTGCAGGATCCAGTGCCCCCTGGCAGTTCATTATATGAGCTGGTAGAGGACTGGCAGGGCCGTCTCTCTGAAGCCATCAACAAAATCGCTCCCTGTCGCCCTCTATGTCCCTACACCAAACTAGCTCCTTGGTATACGGAGGAGCTATGATGGATGAAGCGGGAGCTGAGATGGCTTGAGCGAGGGTGGTGGCAAAGCCGTGATGAAGAAGCAGGATAATCTTATAGAGCATTTATGAAAGCCTATGAGGTGGCTGTGAAGGTGGCAAAGAAGGATTACTACACCACCTCCATAGTGTCTGCCCGGCAAAATTGTTTCAAGTAGTTCTATCCCTGGTCTCTCTCTCAGAGGGAGACTGCCAAATTGATAATTCGGTTATTAGCTGCGAGGTTTTGGGAGCTTTTTTGAAAATAAAGTCTTGTCTCTCCGCCGTGACCTGTCTGCCACGGTTGATACAGTAAGGGAACTGGCGACCCCTTGGCTGTCCTCTGGGCCGATCTTAGATCACTTCAATCTGGTCTCCCAGGAGGATGTTGACAGGATCCTGCAGCAGGTGAGGTCCACTACCTGCTTCTTGGACCCTTGCCCTTTGTGGCTGGTGAAAGCCAGCGTGCATGGGCTGAGGGATTCACTGGAGGCTATTATCAACTTATCTTTGAGCTCTGGGGTTTTTCCTGGGGCATTAAAGGAAGCCGTGGTGAAGCCTCTCCTGAAAAAACCAACTTTGGACCCCACTGACCTGTCCAGTTACTGCCCAGTCTTGAACCTCCCATTTCTAGGTAAGGGATTGAACAGGCAGTGGTGGAGCAGCTGAAGGCTTTCTTGGAAGATGCATCAGTCCTGAACCCATTCCAGTGTGGCTTCTGCCTGGGCCATGGAACTGAGACAGTGTTGGTTGCCCTCACAGACGATCTCTGTAGACATCTCTATCGAGGCGGGTTGGCGCCACTGGTATTATTGGATCTTTTGGCAGCGTTCAACATGGTTGACTATGAATTGTTGACCCACCACCTTGCCGATGTGGAGATATGAGGAACTGCCTTAATGTGGCTTGTCTCTTTTCTCTACGGTTGGGGACAGAGGGTGGTGCTAGGGAAGAGGGTGTCTGCACGCCAACCATTGGTATGCGGTGTCTCCCAGGGGATGATTCTCTCTCTATTGTTTTTCAATCTGTATATGTGCCCCCTCGCCCAGCTGGCATGGCGTTTCGGACTGGGTTGCCACCAGTATGCTGATGACTCCCAGTTGTATCTGTTGTTGGAGGGCTGGCCTGGCTCGGCTCCAGAAGCCCTGATTAGAGCTTTGGATGCCGTGTCTGGTTGGGTGAAGCAGAGCAGACTGAAGTTAAATCCCACAAAGAAGGAGGTCCTGTACTTAGGTCATGGGACATTGGAGGGAGGGATCCAGCTTCCGGCCTTCGATGGTGCACCACTTGTGCCCATTTCGCTGGTCAGAAGTCTTGGCATGATGCTGGACTCCTCTTTATCAATGGAGGACCAGGTCACAGCAGTTGTCTGGTCTGCTTTTTTCCATCTTCGGCAGGCCAGGCAGCTTGCTTCCTATCTCTCGACCCATAACCTGGAAACAGTGATCCATGCAACGGTCATCTCCAGATTGGATTACTGTAACTCGTTCTACACAGGGCTTCCCTTGAGTCTGACCCAGAAATTTTAGTGAGTCCAGAACGCTGCTGCCCGCGTTTTGATGGGTGTGCCTTTCAGGACACATGTAACTCCCGTTCTGCAGCAGCTACACTGGCTTTCCGTGGAGTTCTGGATCAGGTTCAAGGTTTTGGTATTAACCTATAAAGCCCTAAATGGATTGGGACCAGCATACCTGAGGGACCGTCTCTTCCCATATACTCCCCGGAGGGTGCTGAGATCAGCTGGTAAGCACCTACTGGTGGTCCCTGGCCCCAGGGAGGCTCGATTGGCTTCAACCAGGGCCAGGGCCTTTTCGTTCCTGGCCCTGACCTGGTGGAACTCTCTGTCTGAAGACACCCGGGCCCACCAAGATCTTGTCTCCTTCAGGCAGGTCTGTAAGATGGAGATGTTCCACCAAGTGTATGGTTGAGGCCATCAGGGTTTCCACCAAATGAGCCTGTCTCCTGGTTTCCTCTATGTCTGTAGGGGGGATTGACCATCTACCCCCCATATATGAGCAACCACGCATGGTTAAGCCACATCTCCGCCTCTGTCAGATGTTATATGGTTTTTATACGGTGAGCAGGTGTTTTATTAGAAAGCTGTGTTAATTTATTGTGATTTTATCTTGTATATTTTATCTTCTGTTGTAATCTGCCCTGAGCCCACTTGCGGGGAGGGCGGGATATAAATATAATAAATAATAATAATAAATAATTAGTTTAGCCTCTGAATGTTCACAGACTGCAAAATCAACATTCAGCATGCAAAGTTGTAAACTTTGACACACACATTTGGGGTGAAGTATCATTTTACCACAGGGACCAAGTCTGGTTTTTCAAAGGGGAAAAAATAGGAAAAATTAAAATACATGCTGTATTTAGTTCCTTATCATACCCAAACTTATTTTCCTGCATAAATGTGAAATAGCTTAATGAGCTATTTGGTATAGCTCAGAACAGAGAGTTCCACCAGGTCGGGGCCAGGACCGAAAAGGCCCTGGCCCTGGTTGAGGCCAATCAAGCCTTCCTGGGGCCAGGGACCACCAGTAGGTGCTTACCGGCTGATCTCAGCACCCTCTGGGGAGTATATGGGAAGAGACGGTCCCTCAGGTATGCTGGTCCCAGTCCGTTTAGGGCTTTATAGGTTAATACCAAAACCTTGAACCTGATCCGGAACTCCACAGGAAGCCAAGGGAAAACGACCTTTACAGGAAATATTAGGTGCTAATAGACTTGCCAACCTTGAGGTGACCCTGGAGTTCTTCTGGAATTACAGATGATCTCCAATCTACAGAGAAAAGTTTCCTGAAGGAAATGGCAGCTTTGGAGGGTCAACTGTATGGCATCACATCCCGGTACTCTCCCTACAATTCCACTTGTGCAAGTAGTAGTGCAGTGGCCTTGATAGCACATAAATAGCACTTGAATAGAATTTTTAACAAAACAATAAAGTGTATGCGGAACAATGGGATGTATAACAGATGGTTCACAAAAGAAAAAAAAAACCTCCTATATTTACAGGTAGACAAAAAGCTGCAGAACAAGTTGTTTCTTTAATCTGCACGCTGCATAGGCAGCAGGATGTCAGTTCATATGTTTGATGAAATTATTCAGAAAAACAAGGTCTGTTCCTGGGACTTGAGGGAGGACCCTCAGGGAAGATTGCAGAAATCTTCTGAGAGCTGGCTAGTAATTTTCCAGTCGGATACAGGGGAGAGATCTTATGAGCTGTATAGGAGAAACTCTCTCCTTTGGTAAGGAGCATCTAGTTGGATGAGGAGAAGAGAACTCTTCTGGAAGGGAGAGGTGAGTCAGACTTCAAGGAGGAAGAAGGTCAACAAACTGGCAGAGAAATATAAAGAGAGCCTCAACAGAATTCTCAATGTGGCTGAATCTGTGGATATTTAAATCTGGAGACTGGACAAACAAGACATCTTTCTACAAACCTTAAGTACATCCCAGGTTTGCAGAAAAATCTGAAAGCTAAAAATTGTGTGTGTGTGTTAAGGTTCCTCCTCCCAAGATAATAAAGCAGCATCTGTTACTTTAAGAAATGAATGCCCTCCATGCTGTTGCTATGCAACCAGAACAGTATTTCTAGGCTTCAAGCCTTGGTTTCTGTCAGAAAAAGAGTGCTTTCCAGGGATGTTTTGGCCTTTGAGGGATGGCTTATTGGGGTCAGGCCTTGCAGAAACTTCCTAGCAACTTGCTACCACATGACTTGCACCCAGGCCCAGCTGCTTTCTACTGTTCAACAACAGCCATCACATGAAAGTGGCTTAATGATTAGAGTTTCAGTCTAGGATCTGGGAGACCCAGATTGAATCACTACTCTGCTGTGGAAGTTCACTGGGTGACCTTGGGCCAGTCATACCTTTTCAGCCTTTCCTCACAGCCTTGTTGTGATGGTAAAGAGGAGAGAATAATGTAAGGTGTGTTGGATTCCCAGTATGGAGAAAATAAATACATAATAAATATATCTGAAAATGGGTGACAGATAAAAGGTAGGTTGGTTCGTGGGTGGAAAGGAGATAAGGAAGCAGGAAAAAGTGAGAATATAGGGATTGTCAGGGGAAGAAAATGGGAAATAGTGTGGGGAACAGGATATAGGGCATAAGGGAGAACAAGAACTTGCAGGTTCCTCACTGCACAACTGGGGCTTACCTGGAAGTAAGCACTGCACAGCTGGGATCTAGTTTTCCCAGGGAGAGGATGCTGGGAGAGGGAAGAATGGAAAGCTGAAGACACGGGGAATGACTTGTGGGTGGGAAGGAGATAAGGAAGCAGGAAAAGGGGAGGAGCTATGTGAACATTCACAGAAGGGAAAGAGGGAAAAGGGTAGGAGGGGAAAATGAGATGCCCTAAAGTCCTTGCAGGTTCCGCACATGTTATACCTAATTCTCCACATGGACCTAGATGAGGACTGTTAAATCTACAGGTTAGGGCCATGAACAGAAAGAAGAGATATTTTAAAAAACTTCAGGCAAACCCAGGTTTGAAAATGAAAAAAAAAATGAGCGCGCGCCGTTTACCGTTGATCTAAATATGTGGATTAATAATTTTGTTACATTTTGATTTAAGATGTGGCCCTCTTTAAGCTTAGGGCACTCTAATGTGGCCCCATGTGCCAAAGGATTTGGAATCCCTGTTTTAGAAGGCTCTCTTCTCTAGTGTGCACCCATCTAGTTTCAGAATCTGAGGGCATGCAGATTGCTGAGGACCTCACTGGTGGACAAGAGTAGAAGGGTGATAGTTAATTTGAAGAAAAATCTGTAAAAGATGGAAAGCCTGTCCTCTGAAGAACCCCCAAGTTTCAAGCAAATTGGACCAAGGAGTTCAATTCTATGCCCCTGGCAACCCTACTTGTAAGGAACAAAGAGTTCCACCCCACAAAGCAAGGAGGGAAGGGGAAGAGGGAGCCAGAACTGGAGCTCTATCTGGCTTCTGTCAGCCAGGAACTTCCTTCCCTGGGCCACTGCCTGGGAAATTCGGAGAACTGAAGAAAAACAAGATGTCCATTGCTGATAATAGTAAGCACCTGAACATGAAAAACTACATGGATTTTGCAGTGTGTTTGTTTTTTGTAATGCCGAAGAGTCCTGGATTTCTATAACCAGTCTGGAAAATCATGGTAACGACCTGAAACACCAATTTTTGTCTATATTTTAGGCTCTGGAAATCCAGAATGCACAACCCTAACAGAAACAGGACACTTGAGTTGCTGGTTACTGGACAAGCAAAACTCTATCTAACTGCTGGCGGCACAGGGATAGAATCTCATAGTGTTGGGTTTTGGTGGAATAAAGCTGGAAAGAACTCCTCATTGAGGTCTAGCAGTTTGAGAATCAGGGCCAGCTGAATACATTCCACATTGCCTTTAGGAGCTATTTCTTCACAGTCTCATTTTGCCCTGTCACATTTTCTGGTGATTATCTTTCCTGCTAAGGGTGTGTACGTAAATTAAAAAATCATTTTAATTACAGGTCATTTTAAAAAAAGGAACCATGATTAGCAGTATGCCCAAATTTCAGTGTGGTGGTAGTGGTAGCATTATTGTAGTTATTTTAAGGCATGGATTTATTGTTCAGGAATTTTGGCACCTGAAAATCAAACTCTTAAAAAGTTTTTGGTGCATACTTTCTGAGAAAGCAGAAACAGGGAGGGAGGGAGAGGAAGGAAGCAGTTCCCAGGGCTCAGCTGTTTCATGATGCATCAGTCCTTTAAACTCTAAAAGGCTGTTATTTTTAAGGAAAAGACAGGGCCACCAAACTAATGGAGACCATGTCTATCAGTCATTGAAAAATAATACGTGGTAGATCTGGCCTCTGGAGTGAGGGGGAGGGGGGTCAGGTGGTCTACTGTCCCTTTTCTATGAGAAAACATATCCTTTAAACTTCAGAGGCCAGGTCTACCCTTATTGAAAACGATGGTGCTTTACAGGGACGATGAACCACCAAAGAGCTGAAAGCTGTGGCACACTCCCTCTCACTCCCTGAGCCTCTTCCAAGCATGAATCTCTCATGAAATTCCAAGAGATACATTATTATTATACTCCTGAAATTTTTGGAAGTGTTTTAGGTTGTTTTGGATATCTCCAAGCTGACATGAAACAGCTAATTTTGGCTTTAATTTCTGCTCAGCTATATCCAAATGCAAAGCCCGACTTCCTTCTTCTGCCCCTCATGCCATATCCAACTCTGTTCCCAAGGATTCCCCAACCTTCAATAGTGACTTTTCAAAGGCCATGGGGGTGGGGTGGAGTGGGGTGGGGAGAACCTATAGTAGAAAGGGGGGAGTGGAAAGCCATGTTCTGCAAATAAAATTTCTCTTGCAGTTCAGTGGGTGCAACCTTCAGTTTTCTCTCACAGATTCCAAATCTCACATTTCTAACTGGGCCACCCAGTACTATGTATGAGTCTCAGTAAGCAAAATGTATCTATACTTTGTCAACCTATTGGCCCCATAAAAAACATTCCTTCCTTAGTTTTGTTTCAGTGTTTCTGTGACAAAAACACATGCCAACTATTTAAACTGTTCTCCAGTGGCATAGTAAACAAACAAGGTTAGTTAACAGCAGGTACGCCTACCTCAGTAATGAGTTAGGTTAATTGGTAAAGAAAATAGATGCCTGTTAATTTAATGGTTCATTAACAGCAGACATTGAACCTATGGGCCCAGTTCCCCGTTATGCAAATGTCCCTTTACATTAGTCTAGGGAGTACAAGGGGCTAGCAATGTTTGAGGTTTACACCTGGCCAAACTTAAAAGGAAAGAACAATTTTTGTAAAAAAAAAACCATATGAATTTAAGGTCTCCTCAGTGTTAGACCATCTTACATTTGCATATATTTAAATGATTTAACATATGCAAATAAGGAACTTTTTTTCTTCTGAGGGTGTTGCATTAGGAAGCATCCCTTTCGGTTGTGCATCTTAGGACAACCTCTTCATCAAAGAAGTAGTTAGAAATTCCTAGTGAAATTTGACCTTCAAATTAAGCCTGCAAAAGTTACTAGTCCTCAAGAAATGTGAGCCCACCTGGCCACACATACCGATGTTTAGTCATTTGTGATCTAAAAGAGATAAGGAACCAGTGTCTGTAAAGCTTCTTTGCCTGCTCGCCTTGAGACCATTTTGGTTTACTACAACTGACAGGTGAGTGGCTATATTGACAGGTTTTATGAATGAGAAGAAATGCATAGCTTAGATGGGTAGCCGTGTTGGTCTGCAATAGAACAGCAGGATTTGAGACCAGTGGCACCTTAAAAACCAACAAGAATTTCAGAGTGTAAGCTTTTGAGAGTCAGAGCTTCCTTCTTCAGATATGAATAGGAGATGCATCTCCATGAACATAAGTGTTTGCTATTATTGTGTGGTCTATGACCGTAATAAAGATTGACTGAACATAAGTGTTTAAAGCAATTACAACCTTATAGCAACTCTTACAGTGAAATCTGAAGAACACTTTCCTGGAAGTAAGCCAAACTGAATAGACCTAAGTAGGATTCTGAGTAGACCCTCTAAGTGTTGCTCTTTGGCTATTATTTGAGGAGGGAATTGGCATGGCCATTATATTGCCTAGCTTGTAGGTATAGTTTGTAATGTTCTATGTGATCACATGGATGGCACTCCACCTCTTTCCATTACCTGTGCCTTTGCCATTATGTGGTTGCATAGCTGACACATGCCCTAACAGTGTGAGAGTACATCATGGGAAAGTTCTTCTGTCACCATTTTATGTGTATGTGTGAGAGGGAGGGAGAAGGATGCCTCAGTGAATCAAGAGACAAGAGGCATCTATGCAGATTGAACTTTAATGTCATCCAAGGCAACATGTTTTCTAACAGCTCACAGTTTTGCTTCAAGCAAACTTTTGCTCCATCACATAACTAAGTGATGTGCAACCTAGTTGGCTACCTGCTGTCCAATCATATGGGTCACCTTCATTCTCTTCTCAACATTGTGACAGACTTTAGAAAAGATAGCTATGCTCTTTATCCTGAAGTTTCTTCTGTGTGGAAAATTTCTTAAAATAGCCATATCTTTTGTTTTTTATCTTTCAGAACAGTGAAGTGGTCTAGGTAAAAACCTATTCTCTTGAACTGAATGTTCTTCTCTTACTTGCAGTTTCAAAATAAGAATGTCTTTGAAGAATTATTTTAAAAACCTCTGTCCTAGAAGTCAGATATTGTCATCTAGTAACGTTGGTTAGCTACTGCTAGTTCTGTTTGGTACATGCCTATAATTTCTCTTATTTTAGGATCTAAAGGACCACCCTCTTGAGAATATTTGGATGCAAATACGTAGAGGCTGAGGAATTAAACAGAAGAGCTGTTTAAAACTATGTTTAGGTGCAGTCAGTTCTTTTCTTTTCTTTTTTTTAAAGGTTGTGAGGGGTTTGGTTATAGATGTTCATTTACTAAACCTCAAGCTGTGACTGTGTAGCTGAGGGTTTCATTTTGCGATTGTCACAGCGCCGCATCCATAATTTGCAAAAATGATGACTAACAAATGCGAAGTTACAAGATCAGCAGCTGCTAAATATACCTGCTGCCAGAAGAACATATGAGAGAAAGAGGCCTGTTATTTTTCACTCTAGAAGTGCATTATGAGCAGTAAAACATAAAGTTAAGGACAGAAATGGAAGTAAGATCAGAACAATCTAGATTAATGATCCACATTGTGGCACGCAAAGGCACTGTGGTGCCTGCTGTTGGGTTTCCTGGCTCCCATTTGCTTTTCTCCCCAAAGAAAATAGCCCGTCATGGCATTCCTCCACCTCACTGGAGCAGGAGATGCTTCAGAAAAACCAAGGATACTATCCTATTTTGTCTACAGAGAGCTCCCATTTGGAAACAACCACCCCATTGTAGGAGGATGCTTGGCTTGGGACTCCAACATTGTGTGACCAGCCCTAGCTGACTTCATGACCATCATTTTATGGTTGGTTGTGCTCCCTGCGGTAGCCATTCATGGTGGTGCCCCTTAATGTTCCTGAAATTCCAGAAGTACCCGCAGGCTCAACAAAATAGGGGGCCACTGACCTAGATGCTGTGTCAGGTCCCAATCCCTTGACTTTAGTTGTACTTGAAGAGCATCTTGTCCTACAAGAGGTTCCTAGGACAGCCATTTGTCAATGGTTCTCTGTCTGTGCAGACTAGCCCAAGCAATGTGAGGGCCATTGAAATCATGTTTAAACCCATACGGCCCACTATTTAGCTGTCACCAGGGTTGCTAACAGGCTTGGAGGAAAATGTCCTGTCCCTTCAGTGGAGGATTAATCAATGGAATCAGAAATTATATTACCACAATCAGAGGACAATGGATGGACTTTTAAAGGTGGCCAACGTAGACTAACATGGTTTACCTGTGAAGCTGTACCATCAATTAACAATTAATGAAACACAATAATAACAATCCATATAAAGAAGGCTGTGACTGTGAGGAGGGAATTTATAACATAGGTGTGTTTAATGAATCAGATTATTATGATAATGATCAGGAATATCCATAAATAAATCTCTCATGGCTCCTCTAAAGTGATGTATGTGTGTATATGTGTTTCCTTTGTGGAAGGGGCAGAGCCTTATTCTCACCTTTTATTCACCTTTTTTGAGAGTGTAGTTTATAAGTATATTAAATAAGTAAAATGAAAGCACGCAATTTGTCTGCAGGCGAGCAGGCTGCTTACGGCTGATTCCGCACACGTTGGATAATGCACTTCCAATCCTCTTTATAGATAATTTGGAACGGATTTTTTTCGTGTGCGGAACAAAAAATCCACCTCAAACGATTGATAAAGTGCATTGCAAGTGCATTATCCAATGTGTGTGGAATCAGCCTATTACTGGGAGTGGAATTTGATCTTCCTGCCCCTGCCTTCCCGCTGGTGGATTCAAGTGAAACACTTCTTTCTGTCTCTTGCAGAACTGCCTACCTCAGTGTGTGTGTAAGTCATAGTCCCTCATCTGCCTTGCTTGTTTGTTAACACATTTAAACAAAGCATTTCCCCAGCCTCCTAAAACATTGTACCAGATAATGGAATTAGCTCAGGCAACTAGGAGGACCTGTGTTTATATTGAGTCAGAAAATCCTCAGAAGGCACTGAAATAATTGGTGGAAAGTGAAAATGCTGAACAAACAATGCCAGTGGTTACATTTTGTTGGGCGGGAAGTGTTCCGGTTGGACAATGTCTCTTTAATACATATGTCTGCTGAAACTGAGTCACTTTCTCCCTTGCTGACCCAGATCCTCTTGCCTTGTGCTCTTTGGTAAATCAAAACCAGTCACCAAGGTGCCAGGATAATTATCGGGGTGAAAGGCTTCTGCCTACTTCTGGATATCGAAAATATCCTGGGCTATTCTGGTTTGAATCACCAACAACTGTGAGCTACCAAAAGAGAGGGAATACATGTGAAGGATGTTTCTGTTTTTCTTGTTTTATTCATTTGATCCTTTGTGAAAAATGTGTTTTTCTTTCTCTTCCTTTTACAGTATGTAAATTTATTTATTTTGCTTATGCATTTGTATACATTCGATTTATTTTAATTTTGTGCCCTCCCCAAGAGAGAGACTTATGTGTCAACTGTGTACACCAAAAGGTATTTAAATATATGTATTTCCGAATGGAAAATATCCATATTAATTTGGGCAGCCTACTTGTTTTACCTTGGTGCTCAGACCAAACAAATTGAATCATGCAAACATCAAAAGCATCTCTAAAGGTTGTCCAGTGAATTTCTTGTGTGAGAAATCTGAGCTTCATAATACAAACTCAATACTGAAATCATTACATCATCTTGGCAAACAGTTGAGTTAAGAACTTAATTATGCTTGCATTTTGTGTTCTCATGCAGGCACAACTGCAGAATATTTGGGCTGCAATTAGGAAGGGAGAAAGTCGGAAGGAATCCGTAGTTTACAAAAGACGCTGTGCCTGTCTTAGTGCAGCATCAAGACGTAAGAATTTATCTGAACCAAACACTAAGAAAAGTACTGAGCTCAAAATCCCTCAGGGTGAGAGAAAGTTTGAATGCTGCCTGCCAGCCTGAATGGGAACCTGATTGCAGGATGCTGAAGCCGCTCTCATCAATGTGTTTGGCAGCTGTCAGGAAGAGCAAGTACGAGCTTGAGAACTCAGTGATATCCTTGCGCCTGGGTAAATGCTAAACGGCTCTTCACTTTGACTGACAACTGTCATGCAGGATGAGGTAGCAGGAACACAGCACTGACTGGCTAATGAAAAAGGTTTCTTCATCGAAGAGACTTTTGTACTTCTTTACAAAACAGACAAACATGGCAACCTGACAGGGTGACACTCTGCGTGTGGCCTTGTATGTATACAGTTCTCTTTGGATGTTTCCTTGTCGGAACCTGCTGCGGTTGTTGCCACCTATGTTCAGGTCAGAATGAAGACCATGTGATTCTAAATATGTTTTTTTCAAGCCAGTTGGATCAATGCTCAGAGGTCTGTGCTCATGACGGGGAGCTTGGGTGAATGCGTTTGCTGATTTAGTGCTTATCATCACCATAGTTTATTATGATCCACAATCAGATAAACATTACCAAAATCAGCAGTAGATAATACATAAAAATAATACAATAATTTCCTACTCAAATCAGGGTGTGTGAAAACTGGGGCAATAAAACCCCACCGTTCACATCTCTCTCTGCCATACTACGTTTTCAGCTCCTCCATTTAAGTGTTACAACTGACAATTTCTTTCAGTTTTGGATCCTTCCCCACCTTGTGAAGAAGAGAGTATTGGCTTCTGTAAGCAGCAGTGCTGAAATATAAGAAGACTTCATAAGCAGCAATCAAAACTATTATGAAGTTTCCTTTAACCGTCTCTGTATCCTCCTGCATTAATTGAGTCCATCAGCCCCAAATCATAGTATAGTACGTTCATTAAAAAAGCCCAGATCAAAGATCTTTCCACAGCATTCTGTTTCCAACAGCAGCCGGCAGATGCCCACTAGGTAGCTCACAAGTAGTTTCCTAGGACAATAGTGTCCCCTTTTGTCAGGCACAAGCAGAGGTTACTTCTTCTGAAGATGGAGGTTCTATTTCATGATGCTCTCTGGTCATCGACAGACCAGTCAGTCATGAATTTGTCAAATCCTTTTCTCTGTGCCAAGAGTTGTGTACTGGGCTGAGTTGGCCAAGCAAGGCCTCTAAGGTATTTACTGTACTGATTGTAATACACTATACTGTGTGGAGCTTAAGGTTCAGTCAAGGCTCCCAATGCCTGCATTGTCATTGGTCCATAATCCCTGCAATATCACTGTTTACTTTCTCAAGGCAACAGCCAATCGGTCCTCTATAATAAAGACCAACCAGTGGCCTGCCTACTTCATACATTGTATATAGTTTATGCAAATGATGTTATTGTAAAGTATGTGTTCTCATTGGTTATTAGTTATTCTTGGGGCGGAGCTTATGTATATATATCAAGGGCTTCTGTTCAGTCTGTGAGTGTAGTAGTGTATAGTGAGTAGTGTCTGCTGTTGTCTGTTCTGGCTTGCAATAAAGAGCTTTGTTTGGCTGAAATCACTCTGGGCTGCAATCATTCTGAGCTCCAGGCTCAGTATGCAATACCAAGAAAGAGAAGACTTCATGTTTCTGAGAGTTTCTTTACTGCCCCCCACATCCCTTCAAGAGCTTTTGGAGCTATGAATCACAAAATGGTGAGCTCAGAGGGTGAAGCCAGTCACAAAATGGTGGCTTGTACAACAACTAAGGCATTTCAGAGCTGATCTGCAGTATTCGTGTCTCTATGTGTATCACTTTCTGTTTTGCATAACAGAGTAGAGAAACTGTTGTGGTAGCTTTAAGTAATGATAAGAAAGTGATTATAGCAGCTCTGGAAGAAAGGTGGAGAGCTAATTTTAATTTCTTGGACAATGACTGGTCATTCCCAAATGACCTTCTGTCTACTCCTGCTGTAGGTCATGGGATGACCTCTTGATGGATTGGAAACTGTAGAATCATTTTCTTTGCTACATAAGGTTAAAGGGGAGAAAGAGAGCCATCACCCCCTATAATGTGCCTTCAATATTGGAGGGCAATTAGTTGACTGTGCCTAGCATGCCGGTCTTGGTCTTGGAAGTCAGAGCTTGCTACTTGGTCTCATCCTCAGTCCACAGCCACATCAGTCCCAAATAGGTTGGCTCTGGCTGCACATGCTCTGTGTCTTATGGTGAATCCCCATCAGACATCTGGGTCTTTCAGGGCCAAACTACAAGTGACACCTGACGCTAGTTGGACACTTGTCAGCTTCTCTCAAGTTTTGATGAGAAATATAGGCAGCTTGGCGGAATGTTGGACAAGTGACAGTTGAAAAGTCCATTGGACAGCAGTCAGAGAGCCAAGCTACAAGACCAAGATGCCTACATTTCCCATCAAAACTTGAGGGAAGCTGACAAGTGTCCAACTAGTGTCAGGTGTCACTTGTAGTTTGGCCCTCAGTCTCAGGGGCTGCATCACTGTACTACTCACCTGAACTACTCTGTGTTACCTTGGCAACCATGGCTTCCCCGATTGTTTCTTGAGGCATGGTGGGTTCTTCCTACTTAGCTGTTTGTGATGGCTGAGGGTTGGTTTGGGTCATCTGTTCTTAGGCCTTCTTGGTGTTGGAAGTTGTCCACCTAGTTTTAAAGAAACTGGCTTCTTGAACGTAAAGTACAACTACGATTTTAGATCTTGATCCAGTATGGTACTTCAAAACAAAAGTAGCGAGTGACTCAAAGAGAAAGTACTGTCATCTGGACACTGTAGCAACATACTGACAAGCTGTGGAGCGCTGACTGTCTGAACCCCAAGGTGTTTGTGGAGGCATTCAATCGGAGGATTGTTTTCTGATCTCGTAACTACTTTGAATCTTTGTTTGTACATGTTTGGAACTTACATCCTCATGATTACAGTTCACAAGCTCTCATCTTTTATATCTTTAGAAAATTGACATTGAAGGACTGTTAAGATTGAGGGAGTGCTTTCAGATACACACCAGCCAAAAATAAACTGGTAATTAGCTGCTTTGGTTTGGCTCAGGGATATCTGAAATGATCCAAAACACACCAAGAGTTATGGATTAATGACAATTTATCTCCTGGAATTTTGGGAGTGTTTTGGGTTTTGTGCTCTAGGAACCAAGAAGAAAAGAGAGAGGGGGAAAGGTCAGCCAAACAGCTGTTTGGCGGTCTCTTCCTCACTTTAAATTGTAAAAGGCCATTATTTTCTATAAGAAGACCCAGTCTCCAAAATTGGAGGCCCTGTCTGCCTTTATAGAAACTAATGACCCTTTAAAATTTAATGGGACCAACAACTCAATTAACAGCTGATTGGCTAGACCTGACTTGGAGGCTAGACCTATCATCCATAGGAAATAATAGCGCCATTATGGTAGAGGGGCCAGGTCTGCCAAAGGATAGAATGGCTCAATTATTTCCTATGGGTAGATCGGGACTTCTACCACTAATGGGAAATAATGAACTCATTATTTCCTTGAAGATAGTTTCAGGTGGGTAGCTGTGTTGGTTTGCAGTTGAAGTGCAAGATCCAGGTCCAATAGCACCTTAAAGACTTACAAGGTATGACGGCCAGTTTGGTGTAGTGGTTAAGAGCATGGGACTCTAATCTGGAGAGCCGGGTTTGATTCCCCACTCCTCCACTTGAAGCCAGCTGGGTGACCTTGGGCGAGTCACAGTTCTCTGGAGCTCTCTCAGCCCCACCCACCTCACAGGGTGATTGTTGTGGGGTAATAATAACATACTTTGTAAACCGCTCTGAGTGGGCATTAAGTTGTCCTGAAGGGCGGTATATAAATCGAATGTTATTATGTTATTATGTTATTTGAGTCTTTTAAAAAAATTTTTTATTGGTGAGTACATTCAATATTATTCAATACACAAATTCCCCGTCTTATCTAAATTATATCAGCCCCCCCCTTCCCCCCCGTCCTTACTGACTTCCAACAGCTTTCCAACCCCAAACCCTTCTTATTACTCAAATTACTCTTAACCATAATTTTTCTAAATCCTATATATATTGTATCCCTTATTCTAAGCATGTTCAAATTCTTCTATATCTCCAATTTTCTAATATATTGATCTACATTCACTGTTTAAATTATCTATTTTAATACAATCTCCTTATTACTAATGTTAACTTAGATTAATTAATAGCTAAGTTTCCCCATTAATAGTAAAGTTACTTCTCTCTCCCCTTTATAAAGTCACATATTAATAATTCTCAAACTGCCACAATCCTCCTTTCACATCCCATTTTTTTTCTAGATATTGTTTCAATTTCTCCCAGTCTGCAATATATTCTCCTGGATCAAGATCTTTAAGTTTTCTTGTTATTTTGTCCATCTCAGCCATGTACAGCAATTTGTAAATCCAATCTTCTATAGTTGGTATTTCTTGCACTTTCCATTTCTGCGCATACAAAAGTCTTGCTGCTGTAATCATGTAAAATAACAATGTTCTGAACTGCCTTGGAACTTCTTCCATTCCCAGGTTCAGTAGCAACAACTCTGGGTTCTTATTTATTTGGGTTTGCAAAACCTCATTAATTATTTCTATTATATCTCCCCAGTATTGCTTAGCTACCTCACAAGTCCACCACATATGATAAAATGATCCTTCATGCTTTTTACATTTCCAGCATTTATCTGACATATTTGCATTTCCAAGCGCAATCTTCTTAGGCGTTAAATACCACCTATACATCATTTTGTATACATTCTCTTTAATGTTGGTACAAGTTGAAATCTTCAAAGTATTTTTCCACAAGTATTCCCATGATTCCATTGTTATTTCTTTATGAAGGTTTATTGCCCATTTCACCATCTGGACTTTGACTGTCTCGTCTTCCGTATACCATTTTAAAAGTATTTTGTATATTTTCGAAATGTCTTTTTTGCCTTCTTGTAAAATCACTTCTTCTAACTCCGAGTTTTTTAGTCTTATTCCTCCCTTTAGACAGTCCGAGTTGTAAAGATCCCTAATTTGCCTATATTGAAACCATCCATAGTGAGGAGATAACTCTTCTTGTGTCTTTATTTTTGGTATTCTATGTTCTATCGACATTATCTCTTTATAAGTTAAACATCGTTGTTCATTATAAACAGTTCTCGGATCTATTACTTCATATGGTACCACCCATAAAGGGATACCACTTTCCATGTAATTCTTATATTTCTTTTAACTTTATCTAATCTTTTAACCATGTCAGACAAATTGCTTCATAGTATAATCTTATGTTTGGCAGCTGCAGCCCCCCTCTTTCTTTCGAATCTTGTAATACTTTCATTTTCACTCGGGGTTTCCTGCCTGCCCACACAAAGTCTGAAATTTTTCTTTGCCATTTGTCGAATTGTTTGAAGTCTTGGATAATTGGAATAGTTTGCAGCAAAAACATCACGCGTGGTAGCACATTCATCTTCACTGCTGCTATTCTTCCCAACCATGACAAATTTAATTTATTCCATGTTATCAAATCTCTTTCTATTTGTTGCCACAGTTTCTCATAATTATTTTTAAATAAATCTATATTTTTTGCAGTCAACTCAATTCCAAAATATTTCACTTTATTAGTTACCTCACAGTCCGTTATGTCCATTAATTCTTGCTGTTTTTGCTTCGTCATGTTTTTACACAATATCTTCGACTTCTTTTTGTTCACATAAAATCCCGCCAAATCACCAAATTCCTTTATTTTATCCATTATTTTTGGCATATTGTCTATTGGGTCTTCCACTATCAACATTACATCATCCGCAAATGCCCTGACTTTGTAGGAAAATTCCTTTATTTTTATGCCACAGATTGTATCATCCTCTCGAATTTGAATCAGCAAAATTTCCAAAATCAAAATGAACAACAATGGAGACAATGGGCAACCTTGTCGTGTACCTTTACCTATTTTCAATTTTTTGGTCAAATCATCATTAACTACAATCGCTGCACACTGGTCTTTGTAAATTCCTTTAACTGCTTGTATGAACTTTTCTCCCATTTGCAGCTTTTCCATAGTGGCAAACATAAAATCCCAGTTCAAATTGTCAAATGCTTTTTCCGCGTCTACAAAGAAGAAACCAACTTCCCTATCACAGTGCTTATCGTAATATTCAGTAGCATTTATTACTGTCCTTAAATTGTCCTTAATTTGTCTATTGGGTAGGAATCCAGCTTGTTCTTCTGCAATAAATTCCAACATCCATCCCTTTAATCTTTCCGCCATAATTTTCGCAAATATTTTATAGTCATTATTCAACAACGAGATTGGCCGATAATTCTTAACATTGGTCAAATCCTGTCCATCTTTCGGGATCAATGATATATTAGCTTCATTCCATGAATCAGGAATCTTTTGGCCTTGTAATATTCCATTAATTACCTCACTTAAAAACGATGTCAGCTCATTGGCCATCATTCTATAAAACTTTGCTGTTATTCCATCTGGTCCCGGTGCTTTCCCTAATTTTGTTGATTGTATAGCTTCTTTTACTTCTTCTTCTGTCACTTCCCTATTTAACTTCTCTTTCCATTCCTCTGAAATTACTGGAAGCTTCACTTTCTCCAAATATTCCGCTATTGAATCTTTGTTCACCTCTTTCTTTTGGTACAGCTTTGCATAAAATTTAAAAAAGGCTCTACTAATGGCTGATTGATCTGTCAATGTTTTATCTTCCTCTCGAATCTTAGTTATGCTTTTCTTCTCCCTTTTTTAAAAAAATTGCCACACTAAATATTTCCCAGGCTTATTTGCACCTTCAAACGACTTCTGTTTCATTTTTTTAAAATTCCACTCCAATTCTCTATTATTCATTGCCGTCAATTGTTCCTGCAGGATTTTCATATCCTGAAATATTTTCTTTTTCCCTGGTCTTTTTTAAAGTTGTATCTCTTTGGCTTTAATTTTTTCCATAAGTTCAAGTCTCTTTTCCTCCCTACTCCTCCTAGCTCTTGCATTCAGATCCACTAGCGTTCCTCTAATAACAGCTTTATATGTGTCCCATACCTTGTTAGTTGGTACATCCTTATTCAAATTGCACTGTATAAAAAATTTGGTCTCTCTTTGTAACAACGCCATATTTTCTTCCGTTTGCAGCAAGTCTTCATTTATCCTCCATCCTCTTTTCTTTTTCTTTTTCCCAAATCTCCACATAACTGGATTGTGATCTGAGCCTACCTTGGGCATTATCTCCACATCTCTAGTCCGTACCACCAGTTCTTTGGAGGCCCAGATCATGTCAATTCTTGATAGTGTAAAATGTCTTGCAGAATAAAATGTATATTGTCTATTTTTCGGATTTTGTCTCCTCCACACATCTTCCAGACTTTCTTGTTCCTTAATCGCAAAACACGATTTTGGCAAAAGTCTTCTCTTTTTCTGTGCACTTTTAGATTTCTTGTCTTCTTCCAAATTTGTAACTCTATTGAAGTCACCTGCCAAAATTATTTGATCATAGGTCAATTCATCTAATTGTTCCTGTAAGTCCTTGAAAAAATTTTCTTTTGCCCCATTTGGTGAATAAATTCCAATCACCAGAATCTTCTTAGAGTTCCAAATTATTTCCACTGCAATATATCTAGCTTCTGTATCACTTAAAACCAATTTTGGCTGTAGCTCCTCCTTTATACAACTCCTCTCTTTTTCTTTTTGGAAGCTGCTACAAATTCATTTCCAAGTTTTGCAAGTTTCAAATATTTCACATCCTGTTTTTTGATATGTGTCTCTTGCAAACACACTATATTACATTTTTTGTTTTAAAAGCCAGTGGAAAATAGTCTTACGTTTAAAAGGTGAATTTAGTCCATTTACATTCCAAGATATGATTTTACACTCCATGATCAAATTTTAGCTCCTTTTGGTAAGTCTTTTTCATTGTCCCTAATAAACCTTTCCATCTCCTGGCCAGGTCTGATAATTTTCCTTACACCACCAAATTTGAAAGCCAGTCCTTCAGGTATTTCCCATCTGTATCTGATTTTCATGTCTTTTGACATCTGGACCAGCTCTCTATTCTTCTTCCTCTCCAACAACACCGATCTGGGCAGTTATTTCATGATTCTCACCACTTTCCCATCAACCTCTAATGGGTCCTGAAATTGTTTACTCACAATTGACTCTCTTGTCTTTCTAGTTGTAAATTGCACAATCATATCTCTTGGTAGCTTCTTTTGAGCTGCAAATTTTGAGTTAATTCTGTATGCCACGTCCAGAAGCGCTGCGATCTCCTCTTCTTCTTTTCCCAGGTATGCCGCCAAAGTTTCTGTAATCTGCTCTTGGGCTGTTTTTTCCAAAACTTCCGGGATTCCACGAAATCTCACTTGTCTTTCCATTTGTTTACATTCAGCTATGGCCATTCTTCCCTTCACGCCTCTCAGCTCCATTCTCTGCACATCTGCCAAGGTATCAGCCGCCTTTTCTACTGCGTTAACTCTCTGCTGTGTAACTTGCATTTCTTTTTGAACTTGATCCATATTCTTCGCTAATTCTGCCATCTATGTTATTTGAGTCTTGAAAGCTCATATCTTGGAAATCTAGTTGGTTTTTAAGGTGCTATTGGATCTGGATCTGGATCTCATTATTTCCTATGAGTGGTAGACTTACAGTGCAATCCTAAGAAGAGTTACTCCAGTCCAGGCCCATTGAGTAACTCTGCTTAGGATTGCACTATTAGGCTCCTGGCCAGGTCTACCTGATCAGCTGTTAGTCATGCTGCCAGTCACTTTAAATTTTAAAGGGCCATTATTTTCTATGGCGGTAAACCTGGCCTCCAGTTTTGGAGCCTGGGTCTTCCCATAGAAAATAATAGCAGTTTAAAAATTAAGGGGAGGGAGAAGGCTCCATATTTAGAAAGTGAGGAAATAACTCATACTGAATTGTTGAATTTGTTTATTACCTTCCAAGATAACAGAATCATCTCTCAATTTCTTTACACTTCTTATGTGCTGAAAGCAAGAACACAAGTTGTGTTACGTTTGTTGCTGAAGTTAGGGTTGGGATTGGTAGCATCAGATGCTTTTGACTGTCCTATGGGATGCAGACAATTCAATCAGCAAATCTAATTGATTCAATCTTGGTTTTGGTTCAAGTGCACCTGATTCAATTTTGGTTTTGGATTAAGTACATCTGATCTGGAAGTAAAATTAGATCAATCAGACTTTCTGATTGCATTTTCAAATCTGATAGGTCTGCCTTGTGTCTTAGAATGAATGTGTGTGTTTGAAACATTGTGATGGAAAACACACATTCTCTGCCCTGAAAACACAGGTTTCAAATGCAGGGAACATGTGTTCAAAGTCCATCCAACTCCCACTGGAAAATTTTAGGTCTGAGCAATATTCTATTTTAGTCCCATATTTCCATCAGGAATAAGTGTATGCATGCAAATATGTTTCTTGATATCTGTATTTTAGCACATAATATTACTGTTAAAGAAAATAATTCTCTGTTACTTTCAGGGAAAAAAACCCTCATCCTTAACCTGGAATAACTATAATAGATTAATGCAGCCCTGAAAGCAGAGCCAAGTTATTCCTAAAGCCCTATCAAGGTCCAGTCAAGCATGATCACTAAATATGTGTCAAAAGTACTTTTCAGTAATTGCGCAATACTCCTGCAAGTAATGTTTTAATGACAATAGGGTGATATCCCAGCTGTGCCTACTGAACAGAGTGTGTGAGGAAGGGGGAACAGCAAGAGTTACTTCCATATTTTGCACAGCAATTGCAGAAACAATAAATGTTACATGCGGGGATGGTTTTATGTTTCTCCAGTTACAAAATACTGCATTTGAAGTATTCCAAAAATGTGACGCTTGGTGTAATAAAAGTATTACCTTCAGAGAAGCATCTAGCATACTTTTGCTGCAAATACAATGTCAAGTTGTTTCCTACTTTTATGCCCAGCTAACAGTGGCATGTTCCTGCAGTGCCAAGAACCTTCTTCCAACACAAGAGGCTCTTCTATCAATGGAAGTGCTTCTTGTATCAGAAGAAGGTTCCTTCCTCAGAGGAACATGCTGTCATTACCTGATTGGAGCGGTAGGATCCATCTTGTTAAGTAGTTGTAGACTTTCTTGAAAGCAAGTCTCATCCAAATTCTTATTTTTCCTGTCCCTCCAGTTCATGCAGCTATTATACTTAGGCCACATCGTGAGAAGACTCACTGGGAAAGACAATAATGCTAGGAAAAATTGAAGGCAGTAGAAAAAACGGAAGACCCATGGTTTGGATAGATTCAATAAGGGAAGCCATTAAGATGTTCTCTTGTCCTTAAAGAACAGAAATGGCACCAGAGGCATTTTTAAAATTTCAAAAATAACTGACTAGTTTATTTTAGAGGGGAAAGGTCAGGTGAAATCAGGGGTAGAAAATTTCATATATATATGTTTAATTTTATATGTTTTTCACAGATATTTAAAGACTTCTGTTTTGAGGCTTTGGTTCTTTTGTTTTTCTCAAGCACTCTGGTATACTTTCTTTTAGTATTCTTTTTCTGTTCTGTAGTATCCACTTGCTAGTACCCCAGTCCCCTTGTCTTCACACACTAGTGCTTTTCTTCAGTCTTTAACTGAGGGCCAAGCTACAAGTGACGAATGACACTTGAACGGCAAGTGGATCGCATGGAGGGCAAGTGAACAGGGAGAAATACACTTGCCGTTCAAGTGTCATTTGTCACTTGTAGCTTGGCCCTGAATCTGAAGGTCTCCACAGGCAGTTTCTAACCACATCCAACCAGGAATCTCTTCGCTCTCCAGAGCTACCTCTCTGTTTGGTTCGGTAAGGAAAATCTTCCTCTCCTTAGATGATCTATCCACTTTCTTTGGCCTGTTTGGGAGTCTGTACCTACTTCCCAAACCTCCTTGCCAACTTTCCCCAGTTCTCCTTTTGGTGTTAAATCTGCTCTCTGTTAGGACTCCATCTCCCGAGTCTTCACGCTTGATCTTTCTCTGCTAGTAGTGAAAACTGACCCTCCTCTTTCCAGCTCATGCTACCTGATCAGATCCCTTGGAGTAGCCTGTCAATCAAAGCTCTCTGATTCTGTAAGGGATTCCTCCTTAACAGTCCTGCAGCTGTGTGTACAGCCCTTCCAGGCTTTTTAAAACACGTGATCCATCACACCACGACCTTCAGTTTACAAGACCTGAGCAAGGCCGTTAATGATAGGTCATTTTGGAAGTCAATAACATGATTGGATCATCATAAGTCAGAAGTCAGCTCAGAAGACTTCCATTATAAGTCCCTAGAGGGTAATCAGAGTAGTATCTTATTACTTATTTATTTAATTTAGTATATTTGTCTTCTACTTTTCTCACCAATGGGGCCCCAAAGAGGCTAACATTACAAAGTGAAAAAATACAACAATAGACAAGAAAGAAAGGGAGGCTTCTGATTATCAACCAGGTTGCTCAGAAGGTCTCCGTCTCCCCCCTCTCCCCCTCCTAGCTGTTCAGCTGTAAGCTAAAAGTCAAAGTAAGAAAGCCCTTTGGCTCATGCTTCTGGGTATGCCCATCTCTTAAATACCTGTGTGCAGAGAGGAGAACAAACTCAGCAAGACATTAGTCAGCTGCTGCTAACTAGCAGGATCTTGACCACTTCCTGCCACTGGTCTTGATTGACCTCATAGGGTTTTTGTGAGGATAAAATGGAGGAGAAGAGAATGATGTAAGCTGCTTTGGGCCCCAATTGAGGAGAAAGGCAGGATATAAATCAAGGTGATGTACATGCATGTGTGAAGCAAATCACATTACGAACTGGATATGTTTTGCCACTGTGAATCACTAGTAATTTACCTCACTTTTAAAATTAACCTAGAGGTTAACAAGAATTCATTAACCAAATTCTTCCTGAATTCCTACAATTGTTTTCCTTTTTTAAGGAATTTGGAGTCTGTTTCTAATCACTACAATTTTAAACAAAGAGAAATTCAAAGACAGCATGGGTAGGAAGGAAGGTTCTGCAAATGTTCAGAATTTCATTCTGTAGATGCTCAGAGGTAGATGGCATCTTCTCAGTCCTTCTCATCCTCCTGCTAGAACACCACCATGTCATGTATAGAGATGGGCACAAACTGAAAAAAAACCCTGAACATGATGTTCGTTGTTCACTGCCATCCATGAACAGGGACGCACGAACAACCATATGGCCCTGTTCACAAATATGTTCATGGTTGGCTGTTCGTGGGGGCCAGCAGGCTCTTCTCCAGCCACCATCCAAGTCAAAATACCTACTGCATCACTCCCAAAAACCTGACCTGAGCAGGCACCAGGAAAGGTACCAATAATAAATAATAGCTTGGCCCCAGAGCCTGGCAGCAGCCCTGGGACTTAAAGGGGTAGATCTCCATCCCACCACACACACAGAAAATTCAAGCTCCAACACACTCTCTCTATCAAAATGCCAACAGCAACTGTCTCTCCACTGTCTGCGAACTAAGCCAGAGCTAGGAGCCCCCCTCCCCCTGCTCTTTGATCCCTTGTAACAAATTTGGAGCTCCACACTTGAAAGGAAGACCTGCCTATCTAGCTAAATTGGGCTTCGATTGGGGTTTCCAGGGCAACAGCAGGAGTTCAGACAGAGTTCAGGCAGTCCCTGCCTAAGTTGCCAAGGGAATTGATTGCAGGTGCCAGACTGTCTGGCTTGACGAACAGCAATGAACGAGGCTTGCAACGACCACCTGTTCATTTAGAATGGGGCCTCACGAACAGCTTGTTCACGAACAGCAGATTGAGCTGTTCGTGGCTTTTTTTTGTTCGTATTGCTGTTCATGCCCATCTCTAGTCGTGTAAAATATAAAGCAACTGCAAGGGCTAAAGTTACAAAACAGCACTGATTTCTCTTCAAAGACAAATGAAAGAGAAAATCCTCTTTTAAAAGAGGAAAAAAAGAGAATAAGAGAAATCAGTGGCTATATCTAAAAAAGTGAACTTTGGAAAATGAAATCCCTCTTCCCATTAGCTGCTCTGTTTCTAGGCCTTCTAGATTCTGAAAAAGAAAGGAAAATGTGCAGGCACATTTCAGCGGAGGAAACAGACGCATCTCGCCTTCCTTGACTTCTCGCCAATGAGGGAAGTCATGGCTATAACTGACAGCTATAAGTTATAAGGAACAATAATTTACTTTCCTATCACAACAAACTGCTTATTTGGAGCTTGCCTTAACTGAGAACCTGCAACAGCAAGATTTTGGCTTCTAAAATTCATTTTAAGGAATAGTATCTCATGTTGCCTTCTGAATTTCCAAATTATTCAAAAAAGTAACAGTAATGTAATAAAAATGTCGTTGCTTTCTTAAACACATATAAGGGTGCTGTTTATCAATCCTTCCCCCTGCTCTAAGACTGAAGAAATCAGAAAAATAAAGTCATTTTTGTATTTTCAAAATAGAAAATATTGTTAGGTGGCACATTAGCAAGTCAACAGGAGTCAAACTGAGCTCCAAGTGGATGGAGGGGATGTGATTAATCCAAGGTTTTTCAAGTAACTGATTAGTTTCACCTTTATGGTCTTTGGTTCTATTAAATGGTTTTAAAGACATACAGTGCAATCCTAAACAGAGTCTAAGCTCATTGATTTCAGTGGGCTTAGACTGGAGTAACTCTCAGGATTGCACATAATGAGTGGAGATAGATCAAGATGGGTAGCTGTGTTAGTCTGTCTGTAAGCAGAAAAGAGCAAGAGTCCAGTAGTACCTATAAGACTAACAAAATTTGTGGCAGGATATGAACTTTTTTGAGTCACAGCTTACAACTATCTGAAGAAGTGAGCTGTGACTCACAAAAGCTCACACCCTATCACAAATTCTGTTAGTCGGGTGCTACTGGACTCTTGCTCTTTTCTACTGATAATAAGTGGAGTTTTGTTATTGTGCCCTGAGATCATCACTGTCTATGTGAAAGATGCCTTGCGTACAGGAAGACCTGACCTCTAATCCTATATTTGTCAGTGCAGCACACATGCTTGAAGAATCCATTTCCTTTCTTACTACTTCACATCTTGCAAGCTTGATATTTGGCTTTGGAAGTATGTGGATGTTGGAGGATGTAAAGAAAGGGACTTGTTTGTTGTTACTTTCTTTTTACACAGCCCAGTTTCAATGGGTTTTTTTGGCCATGATTCAATAACACTCTGAATGTTCCCAGAAACTCTGAGGTCAAGTTGAACCTTGCTATACAGTAGGATTCTTTCATCTTAATTGTACATTAAATGCTCTAAATAGAGAGTATTATTTCTATTGCTTGGTGATCTTCCATATAGCAATCTTCAGTATATGCTCCAGACATGCCAATAAAAAGCATATTTCTGTTCTGTAAATTGGGGGGGAGGGGGGGAGCACCAGTATCGCTGGTACTTGGCAAGGAATTGCACTTCTTAGGGTTCTGCTCTCTGGATGAGTTTATATACAGATATATAAATTTTAAATTTTGTAGTCAATCTCTTAATTGTTCGTGCAGAGAAACTCTTAGACTCGATATGTCTATTGTGAGATATTTGAGACGTTTAAATCTGTAATACTATGCATGCTTGTTTGAGAGTTTGTCTCGTTTAAATGGATTTACTTCTGAGTAGGTTAGAATTTGACTGTAAGGCGACAGTCTTATTCACACTTCATTGATGGTTAATTTCATGGAAACCCGTGAAGCCCTGAGTGGCAGATGGGGTACACCGAACAGCAGCCCAAATTTTATTTCAGCTAGGGTTGCCAGCCAAGTGCTGAAAAATGGCTGATGTGAATCCAGAAGTGATGTCCAGGGTTTTGCCATAGAGTTTCAGTGGAATCCTAGAGCATCATTTTAAAACTTTAGAGCATTCACTCTAGAAATTAGTTTGCACCATTGGAGCAACAGAGATCACCTCCCACATTTTCCTTTGCCGCTGTATCAAGTGGCAGTGGGGATTGGGGGCTGCGCTATTGATGGAGACCGAACAGCCCTAATTGCAACTGATTATGAGAACTTTCATTACTACCAATTAAAGTTAAATGTTACAGGCTAGTTGGTGTGTGTCTTTAGTATTAATCTGTAAAGGGTTGAAGACTTAGGAGAAAATCAAATAAGTACTTCCTACATAGGATTGCACATTGAACAACGTGCAGAGCTGATGTGCTGCATGACCTGTGTTTGCCAGCTGTAGCAAGTGCTGTGTCAGTAGAGCTAAAATGAATTTAATTTGGATTTCATTATTGTGGCCATTATTTATAACACCACTATTGTGTTTGATACTTTAAAGGTGGGGTGCTTATTTTGTGGCTCACAGCCTTGTTTGTGGTTCCCGTCAACAGCCACATTTATTTTCATCCCTGAGATGAGACGTGCCCTTCCAGGAGGCTCACAGCTTAGATGTTCTTCAAGTAGGGAACTGCCTGCCACGCATAAACCCCTCTGGGCAAGAGCCTTCCCCATTTTTCTGACACAGGAGGCAGGTTCCAAATTGGGTAACGGTGCCCAGGAGAGCTGCAGGGGGCTCCCAAGCCACCGAGTATCCCTGCTTTACGGAGCATGTTAACAAAAAAGAGAGGTCCCTGTCCTGTAAAACCTCCTTGTAAATGTTGACAGCAGGGAGACAACAAAGAAAAGGAAGGAAAGAACATAACAGCACCTATGCTAGTTTGGACCAATTGTCCATTTCATCTAACATCCTGTTTCACCCACAGGCCAATCAGATGGCACCAGAACATTTACAGGCAGGGCACAGGGGCCAAAACCTTTCCCTCTTCATGTCATAGTGACCAACAGCAATTGATGGACCTGCCTACAATGAATTTGTCCAATCCTTTTTTAAAGCCAAACAAACTATTGATTATCAGGGAGAGAGAAGGGCAACAAGGAATGAATGCAAACAAATGTCATTGCACATATTTAGATTTATTTTCAGTATGAAACTGTACAGATTGCGGAACAGGCTGGCTGCAATGTACGTGCAGGACAAAGAATGAATGCCTGCCTTGGATGAGAGTCCCAGAGCAAACGGCTGCTGTATTCTCTCTCTCTCTCTCTCTCTCTTTTTGCTGCATTTTTTACATTATGTTCCAATGGCTTCCACAGCACTATTAGTGTCAGCACAATAGAAGCACCTGTCACAGCTGGAAAAAACAGGTCATGCAGCACATCAGCCGTTGAGTCAGATAGGCAGAACTGCATCAACAGCAGCAACCAGATAATGAAGTTCATTGGCAGTGCCACGTGAGGGCCAGAATATGAGAGATAACATACATACAGCAAGAAAGAGGGACTTGTGCCCTCAATTGTGGTTCTTTGGGCTTATTTTAAAAAATAGAGTTTCAGGGAAATCTTCAGTTTGTTTTTGTCTATTTGACCTCTTAGAAATATCAGGAATGAAAACTCTTGATTTTGTTGGATGCTTTAAATGAAAATGTCTATGTGTCTGGTTTGGCCATCTTGGCAATCGGGAACATTGTGTATGTGAGCTCTTTTAAAAAATGGATGAAACTTGTCAAGTTAGGCCAGTACAACTTTTGCCTCTGTCTAGATTGGGCAGGGGGAGGGGATTTCTCAGGGCCCTAGAAGACCACACATATGGTGTGCCATATTTGGCTTACTGAATTGCACATTTTTTATGCTTGATTTCATAAGAAATCAGACAAACATTTCTTCTTAAAGTATTTGTTTCCTCGATATTCTACTGGCCTTGTAGTAGACTCCAAAGCTGGGTGGTCCTTGTGAAGAAATCTTTGCAGTATTTACTAGGTTCCAGAAAGAAACTATGCATTGTTTGAAGAATTTTGCTTCATGTGGGAGGCTCTTGAAAAAGAACTTTGAAACGAGGCAGTGAGCAAGCTGACCCCTCGGGCTGAACCATGAGAACATCTACAGCAATGCCTAAGGGCTTTTTCTTCCTGCAAAGAAAGAAGAATTTTCATAATTTCTGCATGTGAATACTTTATGGACTTACATATATGACTTTTGAAATCAGGAACTAGAGTGTTTGAGTATTATAGGTATTGGATTCTCTAATGGTACGTTATTGTTATTATAGTCATCCTTATTGTTGCACGTCATTTTATGAAATACCAATAGGATCATGTTGTTTGGATTTGAGAGGTTACATATTTCAGACAATACAACATTTCCTATCTATTCTGTATTATATTATTTTCATTAATGCATGTGTCATTTTATGAAATATTGGTAGGGTGATGCTGTGTAACACTTACATAAGACTTGCACTTGTGAAATTATAATTTCAACTTGTGTTTCTTAAAGATTTGGTTTATTGAATTATTGCTGTTTATGTTTCTTGTTAGATAGTTGCTGGGGGTTTCTGTATCCAATATCGGTTCCGAAGCAGGGGACAGCAACCTTTCAAAATTAAAGAGGCAAAACCTGTCAAAAAGCAAGAGATCAACAAACAGTCCATAAAAAAGTCCATCACCATAACTGAAAATATACAGCGCAGCATTTCTGATTGATCGTTGGCATGTTGATTCATAATCCATTACATTTCTCAGTTCAAACCAGGGGCAAACTGTTAAGGAAAAAAGAAAAGGTCCCACATTTCTAAGAAGCTCTTTATGTATGTGTGTGCTTTCAAGTTGCAACTGACTTATGGCGACCCCAGCAAGGGGTTTTCAAGACAAGTGAGAAGCAAAGGTGGTTTCCTAGTGACTTCCTCTTCAGAGAAACTTTAATCTTCCTTGGTGGTCTCCCATTCAAGTACCAGTCCCGCTTAGCTTTCCAGATCTGATGAGATCAGGCTATACCATACTGTTCCCCCCAACCCAAGAAACCCTGTTGTCCCATAAAAATCTTTGCCTTCCATTGTCTTCACACACTGGATAGTCTAGCACCCAATCTATCCTCTAGTATATCTTAACATAAATATTTGGTTCCATAATGTGCCACATTTGGCTCTGGAGCCGTAGGTTGTAGACCCCTGCCCTAAAACTTTCCACATAAACTGGGATGCTAAAATGAAGCATTTTAAAATGACAATAAAAAAATAAATACATAATTATCCCATTTCAAACATTTTAACTTGGTTAGCGAAAAAAATGCCCCTCGACTCTCCAAACAAGTATGCTTTAAAATGAAGGAGGACAAAATGGCTGGTATACCACTGTTCTTCTCTTTGCTGGTTTTTTGTGGGCAAGGAATTTTAAAAATGATTCTGGGGGGAGATTTAAACATGCAACCCTGCTATTGTTGCTCGCTTCTCACTGGCAGCCAGTGAGTGGGGTGGGGGTGGGGAATGACAGAGGTCTCTCCAGATGATACTTTTCTGCGTGGGCGTGCCCTGGTTTCAAAGTGCTGCCTGCAGTCACATGTCAGCTGAGGGAAACTGCTTGTTTTTTTTAAAAAAAAGCTCAAACAAGCTCAGCATGGCATCTCAGGGGGAGAACAGGCTCCTGCCTTCCCCCAATGCTGTTTTCTCGCATGATTTTGCAGCTCCATTTCCACATGGGTAATCTGTGCATGAATTCTCCATGTGGAACTGCAGAGTCAGCAAAATACCCCCCGCCCTCCTGCTGTTTTCGTGCAGGAAACTGGCTTGTGGGGAGGTGGGAACACTCCCATGCCTTGGGGTGCCATTCTGAGCTTGTTTGAGCTCTCTCATTTCCCTTCAGATGTGTGGCTGCAGGATATACATTAAAACCAGTGCATGCCTGTGGAGAAACGTATCATCTAGTGAGACCCAGAGACAGTATCATATGATGCAGCAACATTACTTTTGGGTGAGTACTTGTCCAGGAGTGATGTTACAGCACTGCACAATGATATTCCCCCTCCTTCCCCCCCTCCTGCTGCTTATTTGAACAGCGGGGGCAGGAAATCCCTAAATCCCACACCTGAAGTTTAGGGGTACAAGGGCTGTACCATGTGATTTGGTATTCATGTCACTCTGCTGCTGTATTTCCAGTCTTTTACACAGGGAATAATTATTGTGTATGTTAGATGGCCATGGCCTTCTGCAGCCTATGTCTGTTTAGATCTGGATAAGAAGATCTGTGCACATAAAGAGTCTTGTGTTTGATAGCTGATATGGGAACCATGGGCATAAATCTCACGCACGTTCTAGTGCACATCTGAATACACATTGGGGTGAAGAAGCAATCTGTTTTTACTGTATTGCTGTGAATGAGATGCCCAATCAAGTTTTCTCATGCGCCTTAACTGCAATATAATGCCATCTGATTAGCTTGATCATGCATGACTGGAAGGGGATGAGTGTATATGCAGTCAAAAAAAATTGCATGGACACTTTATACGTCCCTCTCACCCACAGGTATTTGGAATGCATTTGGCATGAGAACAAGTAAAGGGTAACAGATTGCACCAAAGCATTTGAAAGAGAGACATATACTGTAATATGAGAGATGAACCTATGATTGATTTTCACATTTGTCTCAAAAGGCTGCCTGCCTTTTGCAGTGACAACAACTTGAGATGAGTTGATATTTATCATCTTCTCCATAGAGCATCACAAATGTGGTTATTACTAGCACTGTTCAATATCTTTGACAGTAGTAATAATAATAGTAATAACAACAACTGATGTATCTCTTTGCATTGGACACTTTATATTGTGCCTTGTTTACTGTTCAAAATTGTGTGGCATACTTCCTGGAAGGACGCTGAACGTTTTGTTGCTTCATTGGTGCAGCTGCAGCTCCTATAAAATGCTTTTTAGCATAAAGCTTGAATATTCGTTTATCTTAGGAATTCAGATAACCTATTCGGTCTGTCTATATATGTCAGCTGTATGAAACTTTCAGAAGACGAAAACAGAGATTTCAATAAACAGGGCTATGTATCTCCTGCCATTATTTTAAATTTGCAAGAGGTCAGACTAAATGGTTGGCATTTTTGAACTCTGCAATGATTTTTGGACACACAAAGAAAAGAGAGGACAGGATAAGTGTACTGGCTGGCCCCTACCATTGGAAGGGCCTTTCCTTATGGCTGTGGCTGGGGAAAGAGGACATTTTGTATCTCGTTCAAAGAAAAAAAATCCCAGCATCGGCAAATTGTGTTTCCTGCTCTTCTCAAGTTTCAGCTGGATCTGTTATGTGGATTCCACTGCAGTGGTTCAGGAGGAGATTGACAGACAAACTCACTCTTGCTTGCACGTAGACGCTTGGAAGCACGTTATGCACAATTTGTCCTCAAGTCTCATATGGTTTCTGTGTTTTATTCTTAGCTGCAAATTCACAGTTTCTACAGCAGTGCTTTAAAAAATGCTTTCTCTCTTTGCCTCATGCTCTCATTTTTGTGTTCTACTTCTGGTATTCAGAGGAGCTGTCCATCTTTGAAACACATCCATGTTAGGAATGAAGTGTATATTATTCCTCTAATGTATTTTCAAGAACAAAAGAGATTCAGACCTGGGGAAGAGTCTACATTGCCAAGGAACAAATGGAATAGGTTTGACAGTAGCAATATTAATAACCAGATCCTCTTTTCTTAAATCTAATAGCATAGAAAATTTGTATCAGTTTAAAAAACATAACGGTAACCGCTGATATTTTGTTGTTGTCACATGACTGATTTTTTTCCTTCTGAAATCAAGTCTTAACATTACTTTCAACACTCTTTTTTTGTCCTCAGCCTTAGGTTTAAATTAGGATTAACTTTTAACGCAGAAGGCAGTGGGTGTTTTTAATGGGTTATAAAGCAATATATTATGTTGTTGTTACAGCTTCAGTTTCTAGAAGCCCACCTTTGTAATTGTATTTCAAATCCCATTAAAAAGGCAGTTGTTAGACTTGGTTGCTCGTAAATGTGAACTCTAAAGACTGAAAGAGCAGAAGGGTAATAACATGAACATTGCATTTTGGGTGGAAAATCTCTTTCTAAAACCTGCAAGTTAACAGCAGTGCCTTTCTGCACCAAAAACTTTTGGGTAAAATTCCCCTTACAAATAAAAGAAGTGTCCCTCTTAAAAACCAGCCTTCTAGGGCTTGGCAAGTAATATGAAGGTTACAGATCCTATATGCAATATTTTTTTTAAAATACAGAGTACAAAGAAAATACTGCTGCTAACTATGTGCCCCCTAATAAAAAACATCAAATAACACTTTCTGTGTAAACAAACAAGCCAAGAAAATGAACTTCTCACCAAAGTTAATTATATAACTTTCACATCTCATCAAGCTCATTGCTAACTTTTGAAATGGTTTCGACTTGCAATTTATTTGAAAGCTTTTAAAGCCAGTTAACTGTGGATGCATAAATGTAGAGACATCTAATTTTGGAGGTGAAGGCTACAGCTGGGAATGATCATATTGCTCCATCAGTCTTTAAACAGATATGAAACTGATGTAAAAGGGCATAATCCACCAGGAAAGTCTCCTCGAAAACCTCATTGAAATAAATCTCCACAGAAGCCTTGCAGAAATAGGAAAAAGGAAGCCCTATTATTCATGAATGAGAGAGACAGTGAGAGAAGGGGCATAAACTTGGTCACATTTGCTCATTTGAAGCAGTATGTAGGAAATTTTTTACTGTTACCATCTAGCAACATAGTGATGAATGCTCCAGGAGACTCTGTAGCCATAATTTCTCCTGTCCGTTTTCCCCCTTGGTCATGATGGGGGACAGGACTCCCACTATACCTCCCAGCATTAGCTTCTCATTCCCTGCTGCTACTTCATAGGCCAGCAGGGGAGAAATGAAGGCAGTTTATTGGCGTTGCACCAATGTGCAACATAACTTTCTGTGCAAAACCAGAAGTTACATCATCACTTTGTGGTGATGGTCTGGGATTTGTTCCAAACATTATGGTTTAACCATAAAGCTTTGGGTGAATCCTAGAATGTGTCAAGTACTGAACATGCTCTTCTGTATTGTTTATTTTATTGTGACATCTGTGCCGTGTATTTAGAACCTCTTCTGCAAAATCATGAAGGACAATCTGATGTTAGTAAGACTTTCCTCCTACTATTCACCCCAAATTATGAGGCCATTGAGTCCGTGGCTAAATTCCTCTGTTGTGCATCCAGAAGATTGGTTTAAATATTCAGGTAATGGTGGTTTTGTCTTTTTGCTGACTGTGCATGTTCACGTTGTTATGCCAATAAAGGTATTCTGAATTGAATTGTGTCAATGCAAATCAGTCACTTCCAGTCTTGTACTGGAAGTAACTGCACATCAGTGCAAAGCCAGTGAGCCTGTCCCTGACCCATATTTCTCCTAGTTGGCAATCCTACCCTTAGGTAATTCATTCACTTCCTTAACCCACCTCATTTAATGAAGGGTTGCTTTACAGCAGGCTGGAGAGAGAGATGGACAAATGGACAAGGATGTGACCAGAAGGCTCTCTTGCTTACCCTTAGTGATGTATGTACAATCATACCTTCAGTGAAGGCCAGATAGGTAGATATCTTGGGCAGGACAACTTTCATGTAATTTGAGCAAGTACAGTATAACAATCCTGTCTGGACTTGGTAAGTGGGTAGAAATCAAGGGAGAGAGGGAAATTCTGCTTTACAGGAATATCATCAAAAGCAAACAAGACCTGCGTAGACTTACCAAGTAACCTCTTATGTAAGTTCTAACAATTATCTAAGTACTATTTAATTACAATTCATAAATCCTTTAAATCCACAGTGAGTAATTCAGACTTACATTGAAAGAACCTTAAGGCACTCCAACTCACAGTAGGAATAATAATTCATATACATGCAATATTACAACAGACCCTGCAACATTCAGTCAATATAGATAAAGTGCTAGTGCTAAAGTGCTATTGAGAAAACTTATTTTTATTTATTTATTTATTCGATTTATATTCCGCCCTCCCCACACCAGCAGGCACATTCATAGTAAAGGGCAAATGTACACTCAGCACAATTAAGTCCTTCAAACATAATATTCAAGGGTCATAAGCACCATGTATCCAAATATTGAGGGAGAAACAGTCCAAGCAATATTTACTCCAAAGCAGAAAACTCCAAGTGGCTGTGAAAAGTTCCAAGATGATCAAAATAATCCTCTTGGTTCTCTCCTCTCCTCTTCCTCTGATGGGTTGCCTAGATCATGGTTAATCCCGTTTCAATTTTCATCTTTCTCAAAGAGCACACGGTCACAAGAGATGAATATGACATATATAAAATATAAGAAATAACAATTAACAATAACACAGGAATACAAATGACAGAATATAAATAACACAAGTTGCCATGCATAGGAAATTTCTCTTAGCTCAATTAGTATCTTCTCTCAATAATCACTGTGTAGTAAAACATTCACCAAAGCATTAAATAACGCCTCCACTCACTGCCATTCCATGGGAACTACTTCTTAAAGGGAAATTAACCCATTTCCATGATTTTTTAACCCCAAAAGCATGAGAAGTCATTAGCAATATTCAAGCCCTCCAGGATCAGACTTCCAAGTTTAAAAATCCAATATGTTTCTTTTCTCCTAAGATTTTTAATGACAACATCTGGATTTTTTCCTTTGGTCTTATACAATACAGTGAACCTCATATCCATTTCTTTATGGGATTTATCCATATAGCATGACACAGTTGGAGCCTCAATAACCTGATATTTATGCAAGATTGGTGCTCGCTAAGACGCGTTTTTATGGAATGAACCGTACTGCCCACGTACAATAGCCCACATGGGCATTTCAAAAGATATACTACACCCTTTGAATTACAGGTCAAGAACTCCCTGGGCATTCTAATTTTCAGTTGGTTTAATTCACTCTCATTCATAATTAATGGACACAATTTACATCTGTCGCATTTGTGTAAACCCTCTAGTAAACATGAGACTTGGTTGCCTTCTTTACGATGAATATCAGAGTTTATGATGACGTCTTTGATGTTCTGTGTCCTCCTAAATGCTATTAAAGGGGGATTTTGGTAATCAGGTAAATCAGAAATTAGCAGCCAATATTTTAAGATGGCTTTCCTAATTCACAGGAATATCAGGCTGGGTTTGTATGGTATTAGGCCAGGAGGGGGACACTGTGTTGATATCATGGATGCCTATAGGTCTGGTATCATGATATCTGATATCATGGATGCCTCTGATTAAAGAAAGGGTGGATTGGTCTAAAACAAAATCAAAAACTAAAAGCCATGTCATACCTTTCATTAGGTAAGGTAAAGGTAGTCCCCCTGTGCACGCACCGAGTCATTACTGACCCTTGGGGGGACATCACATCACGACATTTTCTTGGCAGACTTTTGTTACTGGGTGGTTTGCCATTGCCTTCCCCAGTCATCTACACTTTACCCCCAGGAAACTGAATACTCATTTTACTGATCTCAGAAGGATGGAAGGCTGAGTCAACCTTGAGCCGGCTACCTGAACCCAGCTTCTGCCAAGATCAGACTCAGGTTGTGAGCAGAGCTTGGGCTGCAGTATTGCAGCTTACTACTCTGTGCCACGGGGCTCCTTACCTTTCATTAAGATTAACCAAAATAACACAAAATAGTGTTTAAGCTTCTACTTTCTCTGGATCTCTTCACCAAGCTATTAAAAAGGAGGGGTGGGATATGTTTCAGGTCATGGTCTTCCTGAGTAGAATGCCATTCAGATTTGCATAGATAAAATGGTGGTGGGTGGGGCTGCCATCAGGTTGGGCTTTATCTGTTCTGGGAAGAAGAAGGAAAAAGGAACACATCCAACTGGAAATATGAAAACCAGCAGATCACATGTCTCACGAACACCAAATGGAACAGCCAGTGTCCTAAAAGGCTGAAAGCAGAGTAAAAATTAATAGTCACTTTATTAACAATGCTAGGTAAAGAGCCAATGAAAACCCGATTACATAATATTACCTAGTGTTGAGGAAACTCCTATAAGCCCATTACTCGGCACTACTTAATATGCTGTGTAATAAATCTGGGTTGCTAATCAAATATCAAGGAAGTAGGAGACACTCTTGGCTCCCTGAAGAGTGTCTCCTGCCCAATGTCTATGTATTTTAAAGCTGTTTTATGAAAATATATATTATCAGTGCTCACAGTGTTCAAAGTGCTAAGTGCATGTAATAAATAAGATTCAATACATTTAATACATAGGAATAAATACAATCAATAAAGCTGCTGGTGAAGGCTTCCCATGGAGGAGTGACACCTTAACAGATAAGAAATTGTTATTATACATTGGAATGTTTAAATACACTATGTAATACTTGAGCCCGGGGGAGCCACGGGAACATCACAGATGATAACTTGATTAAAGACAAGAAACTCATAAACTGGATTGAATTCTGTGAAGGAATGATACTGAATTTGACACGGAATGTATTGAGGATTTATTTTGAGCCAATAGGCTGTATACGATATTTAACTATTGGATGGTTGTTCATGGATGCATTTTTGTATTGAGCTATTTATTGATTGCATTTATTCCTATGTATTAAATCTATTGAATCTTATTTATTACATGCACTTAGCACTTTGAACACTGTGAGCACTGATAAAATATATTTTCATAAAACAGCTTTATAATACATAGATATTGGGCAGGAGATTTTGTGACTGAGCTTTGTGGTGGTATCTCCCTTGGGAGCCTCTTATGGGTAGGACAGTCCCTGATGGGTGTACCTGTATGAAATATGTGGTTATCAAGACATGTTCATTATATTTATATTATATTTTGGCATATATGTAAATTCTCTTTAGGGTATATCTAAAAATATATGCAGGACGCTCGCTGGGAGATGATTGGGTGTTGCCAGTTACAGCAGTTTGTGGCTTGAGAGCTAACAAGCCATTTATGGAGGCATAATCTGCAGGGAGGAAATCAGTATTTCATGCAAGCAGTATATACTAATCTCTTGGAAAAAAGAACAGTCTGTTTATTCAGCCTTACAGATCACCATTTCTCAGACATGCCCGATGCAGTGGGCATCTTCACGGCTCCTTCTGGCAAGCTATACTGCTAACCTAGAAAAGCTGCTCGGGATGCCGAGGATGGTAACAAACAGATCCATGAAATCAGCCTGAATTTTGATCGAGGAGAGAGAAAAATGGTACAGCCAATACCGAAGTGCCTCCCCTCCTGAAAGCTTCTTCGAGATCATTAGCATCTCCACAGAACGATGATAGGAGGGTCTGGTGGCAAAGCCTGTCAGCATCTGCATTAATCTAGTTAATTAGAGGGAAAGGATGGGCTCACCTGGATCCCCCATGTGAGTGGCAGCCTCTCTTCATATTTCATTAGAATGGCTCTTTGAAAGGTTGACGCAAATTGTAGCTCTCCCCCGCCCCATGGCCTTTCCTTGTAACACTATTCTAAAAGCTGGAGAATGTCAGGGAATGGGTGGCAGCTGTGGGTGGGAATAAGACATGTGGGGGGGGGGAGTACGTGCTAATGGGAATCAAAAATTCTTCGGGGAGTAGCGGCATGGGGAAGAAATTTGTGGAGATACATCAGATCCAATCTGTGCAAATCTTTTGCTTCCCCCGTCTGCCTTTCTCTTTATATAAAACACTCCCCCCCCACCCTGAATCTCCTGTAATGTGTCACTGAGGAACAGACTGGAAGACATATGCCTCTTGCCTTATTTTTCTTGTTTTTTAAAAATAAAACCCAAAAACATACAGCCAGCTCTCCACACCAGAGACCCCATTCCTTTCACAAACCAAATGGTAGCCGTTGGCAGTGTATTGACAGCTTGTTAATGAAGGAATTCTTGACAAAATGACAACCTGTGTGGGCTGATGTGTGAAGCTGAATCCTCCCACAAACCAGCTCTAAGTAATTAGCAGGTGGTGAAAATAGCAGCTAACTGCTGCTCCAGAGAAAGGGGTGGGGGAGTCTCCTAAATTTCATGTGGGAGAGATATTCTCCTAAAACATCCTTCATCCCTGCTTTTTCCATCCAAATACAACTGCTTTCGTTTTATACATTTTTTTTAAAAAAGTCACCATGACAATTGGAGAGCCCAATGATTGGCTTGGAAATGGTGAGTAAACAGCGAGCTCTTTTCCCTTAGATTTTGAGAAACGAGCATTATGAGCCAATTTATGTTTACAGAACGTGCTTCAAAATCTTATGTTGTGCTATAATGAAGATTAGCAATACCTTCCAGTCCCCTCCCCACTCAAACTCTGACCCCTCAGCTCCTTAAGAAGGAAAAAAAAGTGTTACATACCATACTTCTTGGCCCCAGAGGCACTAGGGGGCTGATTACAAAGTCCATGTTGACTGCATGTGGAATTTTGACAGGTGTAGTCTAGAAGTTCCTTACTTCCTACAATTCCAAGATGTGAGTGGGCTTTGTGGAAGACCACAAAGCACAAGGAGAAGGGATGTAAATCTCCCCCCACTACATTTTCCTAACCTCAAGTGCTCACTTGGGAACCTTACATTGTTGTATCTAAGTTCCCTCAATTGAGCAAATAGTGGCTCCCCCAGGAAAACAGCATGGAGGGGGAGGCTTAAGTCCCTTCTTCTCATGTGCCACAGTCTTTATATATTTTGGATCCACTCACACTTGGGAATTGTTACAAGAGGGGACCTCTAGGAGTACATCTCATCCAAAGTTCTTGAGATGGCCACAAGTCTGCCACGTGGATTTAATAACATGTGAATAGTGCAATAATTCCAGAAGCCACCTCACAGCATCATTCTCTGATTCTTCATCCTGTAGTGCAACCTGGCCAATCCTCCAAATTCTTATCTACTACATAATCCATTTGTATATGAAATCCTACAGTTTGTTCAGATTTCTTCTACCGTATGCATAGCAGTCTCCTCACTCTTCTCAGGTAAAGATGGCTATACTCTCTCTTAACAAGAAGTTCTGGAAATATTAGGAAACTATATGTAAGATATCATTCATGAGTGTTGTTTAAATGAGGAAGTAGTCTGATGAATACTAAATTGCTAATCACAGTTTAATGATGTCCTTCCATGATGCTGAATGCAACACTGAAGAAAATGTTCTGGGAGTGAAGCTGAAGAAAACAGCTGGTAGTGATGCGACAATGGAAAGAACTGGACATTTGGAAAGAACTGGTAATTCCAGTCTTGCGCAGGTGGTCTCATATCTCTTCTGTTTCTGAGCATATGTTGAAGTTCTCCATGACATGCTGAGCTCAGAGTACATGTGTTGTCTGGAAGGGACCCATCTTTCTGATCTCTTTCATATTACCAAATTCTTTTCTCCACAACTGAACGGATTTCCAGATGGTGGAAGCCAAGCTGCCTCATGGAATAAACATTTGGACCATTCTTAGCACAGAAGCTGAGATAGAGTTGTCGTTTCAGCTTGTACTAAGTCAACAATTGTTCAGATATGCGAGAACAGTTCAGCTGTTGTCCCCCAAAATGTGAAAAAAGCTAAATGAGGAAATGTTTAAAAATAAAAGCTCTTTATGAGCAAACTTCGGTGAACATTTGTGCCCTTGGGATGATGTGTTATTTGTTTAAGATGGGTAGCCGTGTTAGTCTGTCTGTAGCAGTAGAAAAGAGCAAGAGTCAAGTAGCACCTATAAGACTAACAAAATTTGTGGTAGGGCATGAGCTTTCATGAGTCACAGCTCACTTCTTCAGATGTTATTTGTCATCTTTTGGTCCTCTTCATTTTTAACTGGGATTACCCGGTGAAGAGATCAGTGGTCATCCATTACTTTTAGATCCAGCCTGGCGTAATGGCTAGTGTCATCTGGGAGACCCACCTTCAAACCCCCACTCTTCTATGGAGGCTTGGTCAAATCACTCACTCTCAGGCAAAACGGTGGCCACAATGATCCATACTCTGACCACATCTAGGTTAGGTTACTGTAACATAGTGCCTTTTATCATCTCCAGCTGGGTCGATAGCTATGACCATTCCTTGAAAAGCATAATCTGTCCACCGTGATCTGTGCTCTGGTCATATTCAAGTTAGATTACTGTAATAGGCTCTATGTGGGGCAGCCTTTGGAAATTGTCTGGAAACTTCAATGGGTCCCAAATGTGGCAGTCAAGCGATTGTCAGGGATTGGTTACAGGGGTCTTATCACCCCTCGGCTGAAAGATCTGTACAGGTTACCTATCTGTTTCCAGGCACTAGTCAAATCCCCACATGGTTTTGGACCAGGGTACTTGAAGGACCATCTTTTCCTGTATTGTCCATCTTGCCAGTTAAGATGCTTTTCCAAAGCCTTTTTCTCTCCTACCTTCAGAGTTCGGGCTGGTGGCAACCATGGACATGGTTTTTCCAGTGGTAGTATCTTGCCTTTGGAATGTCCTCCCTGTGAGGCTTGCCTGGCACCTACTTTACTTTTTTTCCAAGCATCAGAATAAACATTGCTTTTTACCCAGGCTTTGAACTAACGGGGGTAATTTTTTAAATGTTTCATGGTCTGCTTCTGGCCCGAGGATCAATTTATCTACCTCATTTTAGGCAGCATGGTGTTCATTTTATACTATTATGCCCTGGCTTGTCTTAGTGGCATTGGCCTGTTTTTTAATGTTTGTGTTTTAATGGCATTGGCCTGTTTTTAATGCTTTTGTCATGATCAGAAAGGGAGGCTTCCTCCCTCTTGATCACTGGTTCCTCCCGGTAGTGTGCCATCACTCAAACTAAACAGGCTCGTTCCCTCACCAGCTGTTTGTGGGAGCTGGTGAGCCTCTGAGCATGTACAGAGAGCTAGCACAGGAGGCCCTTTACTGAGGACACATTGGCACAGCTTAATTTAACCAAAGAAAAGTCTTTACTGAATGACAGTAGGAGATCAAACATAGAGAGCACACAGTGTATAGGAAAATGCCTTGTACTAGACTGGCAGCTAAGTAAAAGAAAAAACAGAAAGTTGCTAATGTCTAACTACCATGTTGAGAGTTACCAAATAGTACTGAAACATCCCTTGACAGGACGGGTGCCCAGTCCTTGGGAGGTGAAGGCAAACCCACCATCAGGACCCTCCACCTCCTGAACCACACTGAAGCACATACACAAAGGGCTGCCAAGTCCCTTTATACTCTCCTCCTCCATGGCTAAACTGGCCCCTGTTCATGTAGACATACATAGACCATAAAAAGGTAAAGGTAGTCCCCTGTGCAAGTACCGAGTCATTACTGACCCATAGGGGGATGTTGCATCACGATGTTTTCTTGGCAGACTTGTGTTACGGGGTGGTTTGCCATTGCCTTCCCCAGTCATCTACACTTTACCCCTGGGAAACTGGGTTCTCATTTTTTCACTGCAGCCCAAACTCTGCTCATGAGTTTGATCCAGGGGGAAGCTAGATTCAGGTAGCCGGCTCAAGGTTGACTCAGCCTTGTGAGTTTTATACTCCATGGATGTCAGTTACACAAAAATCTCAAGGAGTGGTGTCAGGTTGAGCAAATGGTGCCCTACCCTCTCCTTGCTATTTTTCCAGGACTGGATTTGAAAAAGTGAATCACGGTCCAGCTTGATATAAAAAAGTCTATGCAGTCACCATAACAGCTTTGTTTTACTAGCTGTAAGCTGCCTTGAGAGGCAGCATATAAATATTCTAAATAAATAAATAAGCCTATCCTACCTTACAGGGTTGTTCTGAGATTAAAATGGAGGAGAGGAGAATGAGCTAAGCTGGTCTGGGTCCCTGGGTAGAAAGGCAGGGTATAAACGAAGCAAATGAATGAATCAATTGCTTTAAAGAAAACGTCTGTGTTGTGATTAGAAAGACTGATGCATGCAAAGCGAATAGTTCTCCATTCACATTTGTTGATAGCTTCACCCTATCTGACATTCTCCTATTTCTTTTTTCTTATTAATACCACAGGCAGTAGTGATTGTTCAAGTAGCATGGACTCTGCAGTCTGAGCAGTATGCCAAGCTTTGTACTTGCAGAAAGGGCTCCAGCTGTTCAAAGTGGTGGCTTTGTCCATTCCTCACACTTCCAGTTTCATGTACAAACTGAGAATGTGAAAAGTTGTTATCAGACTATATGTAAAGAGCATGACCAAAGACCAGAATGCTATCTACTTCACTTTGAGATGAAATATTCATTTGTATTGAACTTGGCTAGGATTCAAAAAACTTCTTGGGTGCATGCCAAGCTATTCATCATGCCCATTGTGTCTCCTATGGGTATGGTTTTTTAAAAAAATTACTCCTTGCTCTGCATCAGAAAGTGCTAATAAAGTTTCTCTTTGTTTTAGAAACAGGCAATACTGTATGGGGTGGGTGGGGGTGGGGGAGAGGGCAGCCAGATAAAATTGGATCTACTAAAGTGTATTGATGTTTTACCAGAACAGATCTTTGCTAAGTCTCTTAAGGTCTGTACTCTGCGCTTAATAAATACTTCATAAATGTTGTAAAAATTACTATGTATATTGCCTTTAAATTTGTTACGTTGGTGATACTGGATCATCATATAATATATCAGTTATGCACTGCAAGGTAATCAGACATACGGGGTCATGTGATTCTTTTTCCATAGTAGGGTTGCCATTTCTCTGTGGGGTGGAGGATCCCCAGATCCCACCCTTCCCCCCTTTGCCCACTTACCTGGCTGTTGTGGGGGGGTGTGCTCCCTGGGGTGCCTCCTCCCTGGGCAGCACGGCACACCCCTGGGCAGGGGGCCCACTCCTGCACCACTAGAGCAGGTGGCAGCAGCTGCAAGAGCAGTCTGTGACTGCGGCTGCTTGCTCTCGCTGCCACTGCTGCTGCCCGCCGCTGCTGCTTCTCACCGCCATGGCCCCTGTGCACCAAATGACAGTGGGCTGCAGTCATGGTGAGAGTGAGTGGCGGCGGTAGTGAGAGCAAGTGGCTGCAGTTACAGCAAGAGCGAGCAGCAGCGGCCCGGGGGCGCCCTTTGACCCCGTGTGATGATGTCACTTGCAGAAGTGATATCATTATGCAAGCTGGGAGCATGCACTGTGCGCACACATGGAGAAAGGAAGCCGGGGTAAGTACCAGCTCCCAATCCCCTGCCAGGAGACTACAGGGCCCTGGGGATCCCGTGTTAAGAACATAAGAACATAAGCAAAGCCATGTTGGATCAGGCCAGTGGCCCATCCAGTCCAACATTCTGTCACACACAGTGGCTAGAAATCCAGTGCCATCTAAAGGACTGTCAGTGAGGCCAGGACACCAGAAGCCCTCCCACTGCCTTCCTTCCAGCACCAAGACAACAGAGCACCACCTCCCCACAAAGAGAATACCATCTATCTCCTGTGGCTAATAGCCACTGATGGACCTCTGCTCCATATATTTGTCCAGTCCCCTCTTGAAGCTGGCAATGCTTGTAGCTGCCACCACCTCCTGTGGCAACGAATTCCATGTGTTTATCACCCTTTGTGTAAAGTAGTATTTTCTTCTATCTGTTCTAACCCGACTGCTCAATAATTTCATAGAGTGCCCACGAGTTCTTGTATTGTGAGAAAGGGAGAAAAACACATCTTTCTCGACCTTCTCTAACCCGTGCATTATCTTGTAAACCTCTATCATGTCTCCCCTCAGTCGTCTTTTCTCCAGGCTAAAGAGCCCCAAGCGCCTCAATCTTTCCTCATAGGGAAAGTGTTCCAACCCTTTAATCATTTTAGTTGCCCTTCTCTGTACTTTTTCCAGTGCTATGATATCTTTTTTAAGGTGTGGCGACCAGAACTGTACACAGTACTCCAAATGAGGCCTCACCATCGATTTATACAGAGGCATTATGATACCGGCTGATTTGTTTTCAATCCCTTTCCTAATAACCCCTAGCATAGCATTAGCTTTTTTTATGGCAGTCGCACACTGTGCTGACGTTTTTAGTGAGTTATCTATCATGACTCCAAGATCTCTCTCTTGGTCAGTCTCCGCCAGTTCAGACCCCATCAACTTGTATTTATATTTTGGATTTTTGGTTCCAATGTGCATTACTTTGCACTTGGCTACATTGAACCTCATTTGCCACATGGATGCCCACTCTTCTAGCCTCGACAGATCCCTTTGGAGTGCCTCACAATCCTCTCTGGCTTTCACCACCCTGAACAATTTCGTGTCATCTGCAAATTTAGCCACTTCACTGCTTAATCCCAATTCCAAATCATTAATAAACAAGTTAAAAAGCATTGGACCCAATACCGACCCCTGTGGCACCCCACTGCTCACCACCCTCCACTGTGAGAAGTGCCCGTTTATACTCACTCTCTGTTTCCTATTAATTAGCCAGTTTTCGATCCACAAGAGGACTTGGCCCTTTATCCCATAGCTACTGAGCTTACTTAGGAGCCTTTGATGAGGAACTTTGTCAAAAGTGTTGAGGGACTCCAGGTCCCTGGCAAACCTATTCCATATAAGGCTGACCAGAAGCTACATGGGAAACAGGCAGAAACAGTTGATATCTGATAAACCAGACAATGTTTTCATAGCCATTTTCAAAGATTCTGAGAAACTGCGAAGACGTTAAAGTTCATAAAATAACTTCTGCCCCAGCCACAAATATCTTTCATACAAATATCAGTGCATCTTATGCTGAAATGTATTATTCAGTAATCCAAAAACTTTGAATGTTTCCCAAGTAGAGATGGGCACGAACCAGGAAAAAAATAAACAATGCGGTTTGTGGTTTGTCACATGTTATGAACCATGAACCACAAACTTTCACAAACCTGCCCCAGTTCATGATCAAGTTCATTTGGTTTGTAAAAATATCACTTCCAGGTCAGCAAACCATCACTTCTGGGTCAGCAGAAGGTCACTGCTGGGTCAGCAGAAGGTCTGCAGAAAGCCCACCCCCCGTTGCCTAGGAAACTGATTGATCAGCGCCAGGCTGTCTGCAGTGATGAACTGAAAAATGTACCAAACGAACCGGCCTAAAGTTCATGGCGGTTTGTCAGAAATGGGCTCTGACAAACTGCCGGTTCGCAAACCACGAACTGACCTGGTTCGTGCCAAACTTTGGTTTGTATTTCAATTCATGCTCACCTCTGTTCCCAAGCCATTCTTGTTTCTGTGGCTGTACTTCCAATATATGATGCAGAAAATTGAACATTCAATCATCAAAAACAATGGTTTGGATTCAATGGAGTATTCCCATGGAGTGAGGGGAGGGTTGATTTTCACCAAAATCCCTTCCCACTGCAGACCGGAGTTTGCCCATGCTATTTCTGCCCCCCCCCCCCATTTAAGCATTGGAGGCTGCAATTTCCACAAAGGAAATCTTTTTCATCCATAAATCCATTGGATCCAAGCCAATGTGCATGCAACTCAATATAAGCAAGTATGTTTATTATAGATAGTACTTTAAGTTGAAATCACATATAACTCTTGCATCAACGATGGTTGTGCCCATACAGCACACTTCTGGCTAAAATAGACACTGAGCAAGCCCAGTTGAAGGTCAATTGGACCTGTAGCCCATTTAGTTCAGCATGCTTTTTTCCAAAGTGGACAAGGTAAGCCTTAGACAATTTATGACCTAGCTAGCCTTTTCTTCCATTCTTAGGCACAGTGGGGTTAGTCCAAGTGCTGCAGCCTGCACTGTCAGGCAGGAGAAAGCTCTCAGGAAAGCCATCTGCCTCTCTGTAGTCCCATGGCACTGCCTAGCTTTCCTTTCTCTGGCTGTTTCTGCACAGCCCATCATTCCCGCTGTTTCCTGCCAAGTTGTTCCAAAAACTCATCCTCCACACGCAGCACCTACAAGTGCTTACCTTTCATTGTGAACTTGCAGGACAGCTTCCAAACCATCTAAAGCAAAAGTGCTTTTGGAGGGGAAGTTGGGCACTTGCATCATCATAGCCTAAAAGTGTCCCCCCCTACTTTACTTTTTTTAAAATTCTGCACATGCACAATTGTATGCAGCTCCTGTTGCAACTAGGCTTCTGCCGCTGAACAGAAATGTGAAGAAGGAAGGAAAAGAGCTATGGGAGGGGGAAGAACTGGGAGGAGACTGAGAGGAGTAGGTTTCTTCGGAAGTACTTTAACTGTTCATATGCCAGAAAATGCAAAAACCCACACCATAAACAAGCAACAAAAGAGCAAGCACAGCCCCAGTAAAGACTCAGATAACGCAGTAACAAAACAATATGTATATGTTTTGCAAGCAATAATGTGTGGATTCTTGGGGGGAAACTGCCACAGTTCTGAGGGTGATCCATACCTCTAAGGACATTTGGAAACAACCTCTTCTTAGTTACTCAAGCCCAATATGGTTGTAATCTGTGGCTCATGCACACTAATGTTATGGGCTGATGCAGGGACTGGATTCCTTATTTTTGAAACATATTCTGCCCTTTTCTGCAAGTATATATGCAATGCAAATGCACTGGGGTTCTAACACCTGAGTTTATGCAAGAAACTACTTATCACCCAAGTGCCTGCAATAAAAAAACTACTGGAGAATTTAGCATTTCTTAAAAGCGTTCAACTGGCCTACCCTTTTAACTACTGTCTGGGCTCCTTCCCAACCAAGCACCAACCATCTGTTCAGTGGGTGGATATACAATGGCAGTCAAGTATTTGTGGGTTGGGAAGAATAGATATTAAAAGAGTATTTTTAGCAGAAACACTGCCTCTCTTTCCCATTAACATTTCCTGGCTCCAGTGCCATATACTCACAACGCAATCCTAAGCAGAGTTGCAGCTTTCTAAGTCCATTGAAGTCAATGCATTTAGAAGGGTGTAGTTCTGTTTAGAATTGCTCAGTTTACATACTCCCTTGCGCAGTCAAGCTTGAGAAAGAACAAGGGAACAAAGCCAGTGGGGTTTGGGGCAGTTTCCAAACACGGTCTTTACATGATCTTTACAGTCTTTACAGTTGGGGTAGATGAGATTTCTGCCATTATACAGGTGACTCAACGGACCTACCACACAGGAGGAGAGATGTCTCATTTTGGATGCTGGGGTTCTTTGAACATTATATGGAAACAACTACAAAATAAAAGCAAGCAAAACTGGGTCAGGATAAAATACAGGGCTTAATGTTAAAACTCTCCTGTGAAGTGAACTGCACAGATTGTGAGCTCTTTCACACAGGAGCAAATCATGGTTCGTGAGCAAGTGCATGCACAGCAGGGAGCTTCAAACAATTACCTTGACTTTAGCAATGGTTTTGAATTTCTCATCCCTGCTGCTTCAGCCTGTTTTGACTTTGCCTCTTCTTTGTGCAAATGTGATTAAAAAAAAGCTTTTCACACCATTTTCTGTTTCCGTGAACTAAATTTTGCAGATAAAATATACACTTTTTTCAACATTACTTTTGTATTTGTAAGGTAACAATATATGAGCAAATGATTGCTCTTTGCTTGCTTGGATTCACTGAAACATTTCTATGGATAGAAAGTTTTCTGTTTGAGAGTAGAGATGGGCAGGAACCGGGAAAATGTTGAACCATGCGGTTTGTGGTTCATGGCATTTCACAAACCAAGAATACCACGAACTTGCCCCGGTTTGTGAACCAGTTCATTTGGTTTGTGAAAACATCACTTCTGGGGCAGCAGAAGGTCTGCCGAATAGGGGTGTGTGCTTGAGGTTTCCCCCTCTCAATTGCAGCTGCTTTTCATCTGATGGAAGGGGGATCCCCCATCAGCTGAAAAAGGCCTTTGAAAACAGCAACTTTCAGCAGCAACTTTCAGCAGCAACGTTGCTGCTTTCAAATATCCACTGCTCTCCTTTTCCCTGGGAGCTAAAGTGAAGTAAGGGTCATAAGGCTGCTTTTCCATTGGCTTCCTTCCTCCTGGGTATGCAAGCACTCTTATTTTTTTTCAAAGCCAAGAAGGATTCCTAATGTTGCTGTTTATTCCCTGCTGGCTTTAAAAGCTAGGAAAGGATTAAATGGCTGCTTTTCCCTTCCTCCTTTGGGGAATGCACACACTCTTTTTTTCAAAGGCAAGAATGGGTTGGAATATTGTAACATTGTAATATTATAACATTACTGCACATTCCTCCTGTCTTTAAAAGACAAGAAAGGATTAAACGGCTGCTTTTCCCTCCCTCCCAGGCATGTTTCTGGCTTTGCTGAAGAGAAAAGAAATGAAGCGTTTTGCACAGCCCTTTGGAAACAAAGTGGCAGGGAAGCTGCCAGGAGGGGATGACACAGCAGCATTTTAATCCTTTCCTGGATTGGCTTTAAAAAAAAAATGAGAGTGGAACAAGCATGAAAAGTACATGTTTTCCCCCAGAACTCCACCAATAATTGCCTCTCTAGTGGGCAGTGGACAGCCCAATCAGCAAATGGGGGGGGGGGAAAGGGTTCCAACATTGCAATGTTACTGTGCCTGCTCAAAGTTTTTTTTTAAAGTGTGATGTGAATTGCAAAGCCCTGAAAGCCTGAAACTAGACCAAGGCTTTATGGAAGAAAAGTATTGCTGCTTTCAAACTCCAGCAACTTTTTTCAGCTGTTGAGGGATCTCCCTCCCATCAGCTGAAAAGTGACAGGGTGCACACCTTTACTGCAGAAAGGCCATTCCCAGTTGCCTAGGAAACTGATTGATTGGCACCAGGCTGTCTGTAGTGATGAACCAAAAAATGAACCAGCCTAAAGTTCATCGCAGTTCATCAGAAGTAGGCTCTGGTTTGCGAACCATGAACCGGCACGGTTCATGACAAACTTTAGTTTGTATTTCTATTAGTGCCCATCTCTATTTGATGTAGAAAATAGGCAGGACAAAAATGGTTTTACCAACTCTGCATGAAAATGTTTTTTTTAAAATCATACATCTCTAAACAATCAGGAAGAAGTACAGAATTATAACCACTGATAAAAATGGGTAGGAAATGAAATAACAAGCCTGTCAGTCATTGTTGATAAAGCACCTGGATGGAAATATATGTTTCCAAACATGCATTTTTATTTTCTCATTTAATATTTTTAAGTGTAAACACTTTTAAAAATTAGATACACCTTTAAGCATGTAATGTGTGAATGAAGTGGCCCCTAAGAAACATTCATTTAAGTGGTGGTTGGGTTGTGACATTTATTCTGAAGTTTGATGCAGGCTTCACAGTGCTGTATCTGCTGGTATTCAGGGGATAGCAGATGTGCTATTGGGGTGGATGCAGTCACCTCCTTGCACTTTAGTCTAAAGTTTCTTCTCAGTCATATTTAATAGAAAATTGGGGATAATTCAAGTCAACAGAATCAAGCTGATATGAAATTGGTTCAAGTAATGTGTGAGGTCTTATTCAATTAAGTACTGAAATCGGTTGTCAAAACAATGATTGAAATGGCTAAATTTTTCTATATCTCCATTGTAAAAAGAAGAAATGTGGGTGGAAATAAGATAAGATGCTGCAGAATCCTTCATTGTGGGATGTTCTAATCACAATAAAGCTAATAGGCCAATTTAAAATCATGCAAGGAGACAAAGAAGGACACGATTACTTATGAAAGTGGTCATCATTCATTATTACCTTTAGCAGAAAAAGAGTTTGACACCACTTAGTAAGTCAATAATGTATGTGTTATTTATCTTTCTGTTACCCTGTTGACTTAATATCCTGTCGCTTTTTCAGGAACAAGCTGAGCCACAAAAGCAGCCCTGGAACAAGGTGAACCAAATGATTTGTGAGTCTCAGACCTGGGCCACAGTGACGTTGGCAATGGGTATGGGCTTGCCTGTTGTCATCCTTGCTATGGTCAGGATCTACCAGAAAAGAGTTGCTTTCTTTAAACTTTGAAAAACTTTTTCTGTGTAACAGGATTTGGTAGGCTGAGGGCTCTTTAAGTAGGATGATTAAAAGAGGGAAAAGGTTATACCCTGATACGATGCTAATACGTTTATCTCAGAGGTTTATGGTGGTATGAAATTGACTGTTTAAAATATTGTGAGTCTACTACCTATATTTGTATTTTTATTGATTTATATGAAATGGTAACGTATAATGCTGACCTATAGTTGTTGTATTATAGATTAAATTGCCTATGGAGAAGCTATGTATGTGAAACGGGATGGACTTTTGACATGCTGGCGAAACCCGTAGGCGTGGTTCTTTGGATTGAACATCTGTGTCCTGCACCTACTGCATCTTTG